>NC_052164.1:38878876-39215279 GCF_902713615.1 Scyliorhinus canicula
TTTATGAACAGCAGTCAGCCGCTTTATTATTTTGTATTAAACCGGTTAATAGTTGACCCCTGTTTGTGCACTCTGAGCAGTCACTTTTTAAATGTATTGAAGGCACTTAATTAATAAATACCCTCTACCTGTTTATCCTTAACTGTAGCCATACAATCAACATAACATTAATACTGGCAAATATTTATCCTTCAAAACCGAATTCATCAATTGGGGATATGTGAGAAGGCTTTAAGGAGTCTGCCAAAAGAAACCTTAATTTCATCTGTTGTCTCAATCTATCGTCCTCCTGATCAATAACCCGTGGCTAACTCGCACCTTCTGGGTTATATGTGACTAATCTGCTTGTTTGGTTTATTTGACACTTTGGGTGGCAAGTGATTACAGCTGCGCAGTTGTTGGGGGGAGATTGTTGTTCTTCAGACCTGATTGGGATAGGCCTACTTGGTGCAGAGAGGAATATACCAGGGCTCGGCCAACAGAGAATACGTGGAAACTATCCCCACCAGCATCCAAAAGAAAGCAGATTTCCTCAATTCATTCGGTAAGGAGCTGCAGCCAGTACAAATAACTGCACAGTAACAGTAGGATCACCAAAGGAGAGCTTCCAGTTTCTTACACCCACTCACACTGCTGGGCGCCAGGCCTGTGGAATTTTAGGCCAAGTTTATATCTTGTGTTAATCTGTGTCAGGTTTGATAATAACTGAAAAATAAAATTGCATCTAATTTCTGGTTTAATGTATGATTAGGTTTTAATTAATCTATGTAATAAGTAGCCTTTACAACTATATATATTATATTTAATATATCTGCTATTCCTCATTCAAATATATAACTCTAAATCTTGTTGGTTGCCCCACAAGGGAAGGCATTATCTCAAAATTGTTTCGCGAGTTGCTATTTTAGGTTAATGAGGTTTTAAACAGCAGTATGTTGAAATCCAGCATACTTGAGCAGCCTTACAGAGGAACATCTCAATTATGTAAAACAACTATATCCAACGGTGCACATTTTTATTTCCATCCCTTTGACAGCACACAAAGGCTCATTCACAATTTACAAGGTACAAGTCAAGAGTGTGATAAAATTCAGCATTATTATTATTATAAAGAATATAGAGTGTGCTCGGGATAGTTTCCTACAACAATATATTGTAAACCCAACCATGAATCAGGCTATTTTGGATCTGGTAATGTTACGAACACAGTTGATGTTATAACTGGATGGGAAGATCCCAGAATGGAACCCTGGCTCAAGAGACAGTGGTCAGGATTCTCCGTTTGGGAGACTATAGCCACGATCCAAAGGCCACGCTGTGTCCGAAAAGCAGCTGGCCATAGTGCAGCGTGGCCAATAGCAGCCGGGAGACCCCGTTTCTGGGATCTACCCAGCTTATATCATGCGAGACGTTGCGATGTTAATCTCGCCCATTGTGGGCGTGATCACTTTTTAGAAAATCTGCTTATTAAAGCGAGACAGCTAGTTTCACTTTAATGTGCAGATTCCTGAGTTACCCGAAGCATGGGATCTATCTCTTTTGCCTCGGAGACCTTGGGCGAGCGCCATTCAGCACTGGTCTCCACAGATGGGTGCCAGATGTGATGGCACTTGTGGGGGTCTCCCAGAGGATCAGAGGCCCCCAAATATAGAATATATAGAATATAGAACAGTACAGCACAGAACAGGCCCTTCGGCCCTCGATGTTGTGCCGAGCAATGATCTCCCTACTTAAACCCACGTAACCCGTATATGTATGCCCTTTGGGCAGGGTGGTACCCTGATACTGCTGGTGCCACCTGGCTAGGGTGCCAGGTTGGCACTGTCAGTGTGCCAATCTTGCCTTTTTGTGTGCTGGCGATTGTGCTGGAGGTGCCATGCATGGGTGCTGGGGGAGTGTGGAGGGAGGGGTTCTAGGGAGGATTAATGGGGCCCTCCCATAGTGCATTTGGGCTTGGCGGGGGGGGGGGGGGGTCAGGAGTTGTGACAGGGGGCCCGAAGATTGGGCGCCATTTAAAAATGGCGCCCTGATCCCTTGCTGCACCGAGGAGTTCCAGCTTATGTAATGCGGGTGGTGTTGTATAGACGTGTACTCCTTACATTCTCCGTACTGCGAGCACCGAGAAACACAAGGCTATACATGTTTGCTATAGAACTTTGTTCCCTTTCAGTTGAATCGCGCCCTATGTTCTCCCACCAGAGCTGAATAGCACTTGATTTGAATCAGGAAGCGATTCCCATCTATTTGCATGGCGAGGATTGTGAGGGGTTCCCTAGGGGAATCCCCCCCCCACCACCCTCACCACCTCCCCGCTCTAAATAAAGAGACCCTCACAGAGACCTAGTAAATAACGATAATTCCCCCACAGCAACCCCTTAGATAAAGTGATCTCTCACAGAGGCCCCCTAAATAAAGAAACCCCCCCACAGATCCTCCAGAAGAGAATCCTCTGCAGGGCCAACCGCTGTCTGGAAGCTAGAAAACAGGCCATACAGAGGCGGTGAAAAAAAATCACTGGTTTGAAACTCACCTGGGGATTATACCTGCTGGCTGAGACAGAGGGAAGAGCACCTGTCAATTCCTGGAAAGGCAAAGCTAGTCGCTGGATGTAAAGCCACTCCGATCTTTGATCATTCATTAATTTCTCTTTGATATTGATTTTACGAAGCGGTGACTGACAGCTTTCACACACATCCAGCCATCAGTAAAGCTACAAAATATGATTGACGGAAAAGTTGTGGAAACTAATATTTATTTCTTAAATATCAGCATTACATAATATAGCAGGGCTGTCATTTGGGAAAGAGTGTGGGGGAGGGTGAGATTCATTGCTCCTTCAGAGAGCAGGCATGTGGACGATGGACCGAATGACCAGCTTCCGCACCATCTGAATCTTGAAATATTCAATTGCAGTGGAAAACAAAAGCTTGGTATTTACTCTTTGCGTGCTATCGAGGGGATAAATAAGCATTACTTCAAATTTTTGGAAGCCATTTGAATGCTTTCTGGAATATCCTCCATTTTACAGTTTCTTGGAACTTTTCCCTATTAAAGTGCAATTTAATTTCAGACCACTCAATACGTGGCAGAATCAGGACTCCTGACAGGAGTTTGCAAAGAGGAGCTGCTGATGGGAGGCCAGGGCGGTTGTTAATTGGGCGTGTACAGAAGAAGAATAGAAAGTTGGACGGTAAACCGGGCTGTCCGCCAAGTCCTAGAAACACAAGCATGAGGACACAGGGAGAGGATGAAGGCTAACAAAAACCTGGCTCTGCCATTCCCAAATCACAGGACAAAGTAGTAAAATGTGTGTTTCCCACCATCGTGATTGTCTGAGATGCAGGATCCTTGCAACGTACACCCCAAGGAGGCCTGAGGGCCCTAAAACCCAGACCGTTCTCAGTAAAACTCTGCAGCTAACCATTAACTTGCTCTGTCCCCAAAGGAATTCCTTACATGTATAATTGGTTCGGTGCCACTGAAGCAAAGGGCAACAGGGCAGCCCTGCTCCAAAGTCCAGCAATCTTCATGTGGCATACAGATGACTTGTGCATGGTGCTGTGCACTTGCTTCACGTTAAGTGAACTAAAAGGAGCTCCATAAGATAGGGTTAGATGGTATTTAAGGAATATAGTACGACAATGCAGGCTCTGTTATCACCATTGTATGTCTTGGAGGGGTTCAAGATTCTCTTGAGGTTAAAGTGCAGGTTCAGTCGGCTGTTAGGAAAGCAAATGCAATGTTAGCATTCATGTCGAGAGTGCTAGAATACAAGAGCAGGGATGTACTTCTGAGACTGTAGACTGTATAAGGCTCTGGTCAGACCCCATCTGGAGTATTGGGAGCAGTTTTGGGTCCCATATTTAAGGAAGGAGGAGGTTCACAAGAATGATCCCTGGAATGAAGAGCGTGTCACGTGAGAGCAGTTGAGGACTCTGGGTCTGTGCCCGTTGGAGTTTAGAAGGATGAGGGGGTATCTTATCCCCCTCATCTTACTTACAGGTTACTGAGAGACCTAGATAGATGGACATGGAGAATATGTTTCCACTGGTAGGAGAGACTGGAACCCGAAGGCACAGGCTCAGACTGAAGGAACCATCCTTTAAAACTGAGATGAGGAGGAATTTCTTCAGCCAGAGGGTGGTGAATCTGTGGAACTCTTTATCGCAGAAGGCTGTGGAGGCCATCACTGAGTACCTTTAAGACAGAGATAGAAAGTTTCTTGATTAATAGGAATATCAGGGGTTATGGAGAAAAGGCAGGAGAATGGAGATGAGAAATATATCAGCCATGATTGAATGGTGGAGCAAACCCGATGGGCCGAATGGCCTAATTTTGCTTCTATGCCTTATGGTTTTATAACACAAACTGTATGATATAGACTCGCATGACGCTCCACGTAGAAGTATCTCCCTTCATGCTCTTTTGTCATGTGATCTTACATAACTGATAATGTAGACGGTAGCGAGACCCATCACGGGCGGAGATTTGGGGGTCACTTGCAGGGCCAGCATTTGTTGCCCATCCCTAATTGAGTCGCTTGCTGGGCCATTTCAGTGGGGGGGGGGGGGGGGGGGGGCAGTTAAGAATCAATCACATTACTGTGTGGGTCTGGGGTCGCATGTCAGCCAGATCAGGTAAGGACGGCAGATTTCCTTCCCTGAAGGACATTAGTGAACCAGATGGCAATCGACAATAGTTTAATTGATCATCGTTATACTTTCAATTCCATATTTTTATTGAATTCAAATGTCACCATCTGCCATAGTGGGATTCGTACCCAAGACCCAGAGCATTAACCTTGGTTCCTCGTCTAGTGACAATGCCACTATGCCACCACCTATGCCACCACCTCCCCAGGTGAAATATAGTGAGGCAGCCATAGGTCCATTGACTTCTGGCAGAAAATCTCAGCCTGTGTAGTTACATATTTAATACTAACCCTTTATACCATGCAGGCAAATATGGTTTGGGAGTGTCTACTGTGTAGATGGGGTCTGTTGATATGTAATAGCGGTGACACGTACTGAATGCCAAGATGAGTTATTGTCTGCTGCTCGAGTCTTCCTGTTTCAGTAGACCATTCTGCACTGTTCTGCACTTTCATCTGCAATGTTATGCATTATTGCAGAGTAACGTTGTGGAACTGATAGTACATACCAATTTTTCTTCTGTACCATAATGTGTCCCTTGATTGGCTGAGACAACTGGAGCGTTGTTTAAAGATCGGATGTCCTGTGTTAATTTCAATTGTTACATGAGCTTCATCATATCTGTACTCTCCTTGTCCATAATTATTGCAAGGGTATCATTAGATATGGCTGCAGAGGTTAACAGAGCTCTCAGATATTTCACTGTGGACCTCTAGCTTGAAATATTCTATAGACGTTCACTTACGTTGAATGTAAACTATACTCTGAATGCAGGAGAATATTCACAAGTCTTTCTTTCTTCCTTCTTTCAGAGGTGTCTATAAAAGTGCAAGTCTTTGATAACGGTGACCTCTCACCTCTGGCCGAGGCTGCGGTCAGAGTTTACACAAACCAGTCCTGGTTGGCCACAGGAACCACTGATAAGGATGGAGTGGCGTTGATTACATTACAGTACCGCCTGGGAACATGGCTGATTGTCGCTGCTGCAAAACCTGGCTTTGTGACAAACTCCGCTCCATGGCAAGCCAACAAAACACCACGTAAGTGAGACAATATCTACATTAATCACAGTAAAATTTGTAGATTGTTTTGTTTTAAATGTATGCAAAATTGGAACACTTTGAGCTCCTGATCTATTCAGCTTCATTTGTGTTGGTGAAATCCACTCATAAAATGATTGGCCCAGTTGGTTCTCCAGTGTCGCATTTAGAGGGTACCCCAATGATGTGCTGAGGAATCCCTCTAGGAGGTTCCCACATAAGGGTTGACATGGCAATTGTCCAGAAGCCTAACATCTTTTGACAATTGTCCTGGGCTGGGAACCATCTGACATGTGATTTAAATCGTCAACTTCAGATGGTTCTGCCTATTTTACGCACCTCCCCACACATAGAACCCCCGCGTGACGCCGCAACACCACTCCCACACCCAACACAACCCAACCCACGCCTCTCGTCTGACCTCACCTTCCTCACTCAGGCTGGGTGAGACAAGAGCAGTGAAGTGAGCCCTGGCTGCATCAACGAGTAGCCAGGGCACAGAGAGAAGACATGCCCCTACGGCACCAGCTGCGATCAAGGAGATTGTCGTAAAAACCCATCCGGTTTGACTTTGCCACCCCTGTCCGACATTCGTGGTATGACCCCACCCGCCTGGAGTGACCCAACCCTCCCACCCTCCGATCTGACCTCCACCCTTCCTGGTCCATTCCACCCCCCATTATCTGTCTGCCTCCTCCTCCCCTTCTAGACCCCACTTTCCCAGACTGATGCACTCCCCCTCCCAGACTGACCCCCCTTCCTGGGCTGAGCACCCCCTCCCAGACGACCTTCCACCACTTCTCAGTGTGAACCCCCACCTCCCCTTCCCGCTGGTGCGACTTGAGTGCTCCTCCTGTCCAGTCCAGTCTTTCACTGGCCGCCTAGGCCTCCACATCCTTCCCGGTCTCTTCCCAGTGACCCCCACCAACTCCTTCCAGTCTCTTTCCCACACCATTGTCTGAACCACCTATAATTGAAACTTACCTTCCTTTAAATTGTCCCTTCAAATACCTCCTTTAGGGCTTTTAAAACATTTTTTTTCTTAATTTGTTCAAGGGATGTGGGTGTTGCTGGCTGGGCTAGCTTGTTGCCCATCCCTGAGGGCATTTTAGAGTCAACCATTTGTAGGCCAGATCAGGTAAGGACGGCAGATTTCATTCCCTAAAGGATATCAGTGAACCAGATGGGTTTTTACGACAATCTCCTTTATCGCAACTGGTGCCGTAGGGACATGTCTTCTCTCTGTGCCCTGGCTACTCGTTGATGCAGCCAGGGCTCACTTCACTGCTCTTGTCTCATCCAGCCTGAGTGAGGAAGGTGAGGTGAGACAGGGGTTTTGCAATTTAAATGTGGGTAAATCCGCCAAGTGTGGCAATCAGCCGGGGATTGCCACTTTGAGCAAGTTACAGGCCTTTATCTGTCTGAGAAAGGCTACCACGGTCACAAATTTTGGTAATGGAAATTTCAGCAGGGAATGATCTTTTGCGGTTGAGTTAACGGAGCATTGTTACATTATCCTGGTCAGGCAAGATATGTGATCATAGCTTGGAGAAAGACAATATAACATTTCCTTTGTGAAATATGGTCATGTTATTTTCAAAGTGTAGTTTTAAATGATTTTTTAAAAAATCTTTCAGGGAATACTTTCTGAGCACAAACCTCAATTTCTTTTGTCACAATTTGTCATTGTAAACTGCTTGTGTCAAAACGACCAGTCAATTTTGCTATGTTATCTGTCAATCAGAATGTACTTGTGGACCTTAGATGTGGCTTTGTGGAGTGAGCTCCTTTAATCTGTCTCTCAATTAACTGCTTCACCATCTTATATGTACAAGAATACATTACAGGACTAACAAATAGTCAATGGGTGCTATTCTCCCGTTTTTGGGTGCAGTGGTCCCGCCAGCGGAGAATCGGGACAGGTTCCTACTGGTGCTCAGAGCAAAGCTGATGTGCCATTCAATGGCACAGACACACTCCTCAGAGATGGGGGCACCCTTTTTAAAGAACAAGTGCTCTGTCTCAGTGCTGCCTCCACATCTGATCTTTCTAGGAAATTCCACAGCACAAAGAGTCAGCCTCTTTAAAAAAACTACGGTTAGAAAGACCACATGCTCAAAAGAGGAAGAACTTCAGAGTTAATGGACCGCTGCAAGTCTACATAAATAAACAATGATAATCCTTCTTTGAAATTGCCTGGTCCTGTCAATTAAGAGGCATGTAAACAACAATGTTCTGTGAAACTGAATGTGAAAAATGCAGTTCAAAGCTTTTAGGCTTCTAGGTATGCTTCAAGACTTGAAAAGGTTAAGGGCAATGCAATTGACCGTGATGAAAGCACTTCAAAGTTTTCCACATTAATGGGAAGACGTTTACCTTCATCTCACATTTTTGATTTTGACAAGCTGAAAGACAGTTTAAAGAGTTTAAAGGCCACAAATGTGAAGACCAGCCGAATGACCCCCATCCCAGAAAGCCTCCGACCTGACCTCGAGCCTAGTCCAGGATTCTGGTGAATCGGGTTTCCTACTCGATAATGATATTTGAATCAGGTTTAATTTTTTTAATCGATTCTTTTTTAAATTTAGAGTACCCAATTCATTTTTTCCAATTAAGGGGCAATTTTTAGCGTGGCCAATCCACCTACACTGCACATCTTTGGGTTGTGGGGGCGAAACCCACACAAACACGGGGAGAATATGCAAACTCCACATGGACAGTGACCCAGAGCCGGGATCGAACCTGGGACCTCGGTGCCGTGAGGCTGCAGTGCTAACCACTGTGCCACCATGCTGCCCCGTAATTATTTTTAAAATAAATTTAAAATACCCAATTTTTTTTTTCCAATTAAGGGGCAATTTATCATGGCCAATCTATCCAACCTGCACATCTTTGAGTTGTGGAGGTGAAACCCACACAGATACGGGGAGAATGTGCAAACTCCACATGGACTGTGACGCAGGGCGCGGATTCGAACCCGGGTCGTCAGCGCCATAGTCCCAGTGCTAGCCACTGTGCCACGTGCTGCCCTTGAAACATTTTTAATGAGGTGTTTTCATGTTCCCATCGGGTCTGGGAGGGAACCTTGTTGGGGCTGGCTGGGAGACACTGGTGTCAATCCTGATTTTTGGCTTCACGCCCGTTTCACCGCCCCAACACTATTCCCGTTGCGAGCTGACCGACCCGGAGAATCTAACCCCCACCCCGCCAATGCCCCAGACAGCTTGCTCATTTTTAACGATTTATTTCATTAGATTTTTTTAAACATTTACCGACATATGCACCAGCACGTTAACAAATGTATCATTGTTCGTCTCTGTTTAAAAACATTCGTAAAATTTACATGAAAGTGACTTTACCAGAACAACACTGATAAAGGTGTATTCTTAGGGTGAACTTGAGTAAAATTATCCTTTCGATAGTAATCAACCCAAGCCTGTGAATAAAATATGATGGAGTTTAAAAGACATCGGGCTGGATTCTCCTTTGGAGACTAAGTGCTGACACCAGCGGAGCATATGTGGTCTTTCACGACCAAGAAATCGGCGTCAAACCCTCACCGATTCTGGTACCGGTGAGGGGCTAGCACCAGCGTCAACTGAAACTCCCGCCGCCCGCACGGAAATGGCCGGAGAATAGCCGGGGCCATGCTGCACATCCGCACGGCTGTCGACCTGCAGCGGTCACGCTGTATAACATGGCACCGGCTGTGCTTGAACCCAACCTGCCATCCCCGACCCCACAGCCTAACCCCTGGCCATGCCTGACCACCCCCACCAGTTCCCCCAGCCCTAGCAGAAGCCAGCGGCATGGATCTTGGCCGAGTGTGGCGGCACTGGACACAGTCTGCAGCCGACCCGCCGGGTTCCTGACGGCTGGGACCACACGTGGCCTGCGCTGTCCGGAACCCGGCCCATCGGGGGTGGAGCATCATGGCTGGGGCGGCCGATGATGCGCCACTGCCGTTAAAATGCAGCGCACCGCGTATCACAATGGCGCCTGTTTAGAGGCGGTGGAGCATGGCTGATTAAACTGATTAAACGGTGGAGCATGGCGTTAAACCAGTGGCAGCCCCGATTCCGGCGTGGAAATCCATTCTCCACCTGGTCGTCACCGATTTCGTCATCGGGCTACAGAGAATCCTGCCCAAGACTCCTCTCTGTTTAATCCATGTTATACCTGATCTGACTATACTTGATATTGATACAATTCCAAGTGAAATTAAGAAAGTTTTTACCTCAAATCTAATGTAAGTGAAATCTAGTTTGTTAATAAAGAATAGTAGGTGCTTATAAATATTAATTGTGTGGACATACTGAATATTGTAAACCTGGAAAAATAGCTGAGAGAAAGGAGACCCCAGTAAACGGACAGAGGATTCGGCAGCACATAACCTGGGCAGGAAAACAAGATAGGTGGTGTAGATCACACGTTCAATGGGTGGCAATTGCAATACCATCTGCCTTGCATTCCTGTCCAAATGTAATTTCACCTTCTGGGACTTTTGTTTACTTCAGCACCAATCCTTGCGTTTTCTCCCAGTTTAAACAGTTGTCACCAGCTGGCTTTTGTTGGGAACTGGTGTAGAAATGCTCCTATCCTATTGTCCAATACTGAGTTAGCCCTCATGAGATCCACGGGGATGACTCAATTCATCTCCCCATTGGGCTCGTGGAATACGAGCTGCCCCACTGAGGGGCAGAGGCTGAGCAGCTGGGGCTCGTGAACCAGGCACTTAAAAGCTGGCCAGGATTGGGACCGACTGGGACTGATGTGCTCTATGCCATGCTGCAGCCTTTACTTTTGTTGGACTAATTAAGCCTTTGTTGTTAAACTTTCTTGCGACACCTGAGGATATTATAAATACAATTGCAAGAGGACTTGAGTTTAGGTTGGCTCAGGTTGGATGCCACTCTGTCCTTCTGTGTTGCAAAGGTGTGGACTCCAGTGCCACAAGAACCAATGCCGTGCTGCAGCTAGATGAGATGCTAAATCACAGCACCGATACCGTGATCCCACGGTGTTGAAAAGCCAGAACACTCTTATTTCAGTCTTGATTACCTTTTCTTTCAAGCAGCTAAACTAGATCACCCGAATGAGCATGTGGCAAGTGAAAAAGTTTTGCTGAACAATCCTTGGCGAAAAGTGTGATTTTCTTTTGCCGCATTATATAAAACTTGCAATGTGTTGGGTCGCACGGTGGTGCAGTGGCTAGCACTGCTGCCTCACGGCACCGAGGACTCGGGTTCGATCCCGGTCCCGGGTCACTGTCTGTGTGGAGTTTGCACATTCTTCCCGTGTCTGCCTGGGTCTAACCCCAACAACAGGGCAGCACGGTAGCATGGTGGGTAGTATAAATGCTTCACAGCTCCAGGGTCCCAGGTTCGATTCCCGGCTGGGTCACTGTCTGTGCGGAGTCTGCACGTCCTCCCCGTGTGTGCGTGGGTTTCCTCCGGGTGCTCCGGTTTCCTCCCACAGTCCAAAGATGTGCGGGTTAGGTGGATTGGCCATGCTAAATTGCCCGTAGTGTCCTAAAAAGTAAGGTTCAGGGGCGGGGGTTGTTGGGTTATGGGTATAGGGTGGATACGTGGGTTTGAGTAGGGTGATCATTGCTCGGCACAACATCGAGGGCCGAAGGGCCTGTTCTGTGCTGTACTGTTCTATGTTCTATGTAACCCAAAAAGTGTGCAGGGTAGGTGGATTGGCCACGCTAAATTGCCTCTTAATTGGGAAAAAAAAAATTGGGTACTTTAAATTAAAAGAAAATTTGCAGTGTGCTACGGCTTTTAATTCAATCTAATGATTCTGATAAAAAACATGACGTTCCTCCCCTTGTTTTGCTGGCATTCTAACTCAGTCGGCAGGGCACCTTAACCAGCAATTGTACAAGTAGGCCACATAAACTAATCCTTTTCCATACTTGGTGCTTTTTACAGTTGTGATTGCACAGAGCTTGCATCCCTCCCCATTTTCCTCAATAGTACATCAACTCCAGACTTACACATTCAATTCTAAAGAGAAAGTGAAAATATTCGATTGCCAACTGTGGTTTATACCCAGATGCATTTCTCTTTGAAGTTAAAGTTTTAACTATTCAGATCTTGTGTAAATGTTGTGGCTGCTTTGGGGATGGTGCTTGAGCTTTGAATTTATTCCACCAGAGTGTTCTATTGTGTCTTTGAAGGCGTAAAGCCAGGAGCAATTGCGTTTGGTGTCTGGTGAGTAACATCAATTGGAAGAAGGATCTTCATTGTGTTTTATCCAACTTGAGTGAAAGTGGATTCAGAGTGCCTTACTGAGTTTGTGCCAGGAGTAATGGGGTTTTGTGGTGAGGTTCAAACCAAAGTTCTTCAGTGGCAAGTTTGCTTTTAGTTGTCAATGCAAACTTATGTTTGGGTGAACATTTTCAAGACAGTGTCTTGGTAGCTCTAGCATTGTGAAGGGTGCAGACACAAGCTATAAACATTTGGACTCACTAAAAGTAAAACAAACAAAAAAATTTTTTCACTAAATTCCTTCTTTGTGAATGCTACAAATATTGCATTAACTCTTTCTTTAATTTGACAACAGTCCCCCCAGCCCTACCAGAAGCCTCCCCCAGCTAGTGGCATGGATCCCGGCCGAGTGTGGGAGCGCTGTACACAGTCCGCAGCCTGCATGCCCAGTTCCCGACCACATGGGGCCACCATGAAATCGACCCATCGGGGGGCGGAGCAGCATGGGTGGGTTGACCAGTGACGGGCCATTAAAACGCTGCGAGTCACGATGAGACCAGTTTGGAGGGGGCGGAGCATGGCGGACCAGCGTCAAACTGGCGGTGGCCCTGATTTTGGCATGGAAATCCATTCTCCGCCCAATCACCAATTACAATTTTGGCGTCCGGGCTGCGGAGAATCCCGCCCAGTTTTCTATCCAGGTATTGAGGGCTGGATTCTCTGTTCGGGGGACTAAGTCCCCATGCTAGCGTGAAAACGGTGGTGTTTTATGCCAGGAAAACTGGCGCAATACGGTCACCGATTCCCTGCGATGCCGGACTGCATAAATAGTCCCCTCCTTTGGTCGGCTTGCACGCCCCAGACCGTCCCCCCACAGTGCTCTCAGCCCCGAATAATGGCCTCCCTGCTCACGGATCAGCCCTCCCCCGACTGTGGCGGCTATAGAATGAGTCCACAGCCGCCATGCTGAGTTCACGACTGGTGAGACCACACGTGTCCCACGCCGTCGGGAGCTTAGCCGGTCAGAGACGGAGCATCGCGAAGGGGTTGCCTGAGGCCATGGATGCAGCATGCGGCGTACTCCTAGAGTACGCCACCTTTCAGGAGGCGGAGCATCCCGATTCTGTCGTTATCAGGGATTTTCCGGCCCCTCGCCGAACGTGATTTCGCCGTCGGAGATCGGAGAATCCAGCCCTCAGTCTCTTTTAAAAAAAACAATGAAGTGAGTGGGTTTGTGCCATCATTCTGGCGGAGCAGGACCTGATAAAGCCAGCAACTGGCTCCACAGAGTTCGGGCTACCACCTTTAAAGAGTACCCCCAATCAGCACTGAGACATAACAACCTCCAATCCTGCCATGGAGGTATCGGGAGCCATCCCCCCGTGACAATCATCACTAGCATTGCCCACCCCCACACTGATCCCGACAATCATTATTGGCAAGGCTCCCCCCCCCCCCCCCCCCCCCCCCCCCCCCCACCGCCGCCCCAGTGCCTGCTCTCCCCATCCCCCCACATCACATAAATGGGGCTCCCACTAGGGCTCGCCCCTGGCACTGCCCTCTGCCACAGGTTGGCACTGCCAGGTTGGTACAGTGTAAACTTGTCTGGGGGGGGGGGGGGGGAGCATGTTTCCGCCCTCCAGGGGCATACTTATCTCTGCGACCACAGAGGGATCCTCTCAACTGATTCGCGTTTGGCCAAATCTGTTGTAATTATGAATATTGAGTGAGGAGGTATCATGTGACAGGGGCCATTAAACTCTGTTCAAATGGGGGCATGAACCTCGTGACGCCACTGGCAAGAGGCGGGGTAAGTCAGAAAACACCATCTCTCCAGAGAGAATCACATTTCCTGATTCTCGGCGAATTTCCCACCCAAGTCACCGATCTTGGGCTCGGCTAGTGCGGGCTCAAAATCACCCCCAATTGCCTTCTTGCTGTAAGGAGTGCAACGTTGAGGTGTCAAGTGGAGCAGAAGCCATTAGTCTTTAACAGCTGGGAAGGAGAATCAGAGAGTCCGTCTTAGTTGCTCCTGTGGTCTGCTTACCAGCCTTATAGTACCAGAGGCTTGAGGAAGGTCGGCTCACTGTTCTCTTGGCTGCAGGGGACACTTAACCCACAGAGAAATAGGCAATAGAGAAAAGAGGGAAACATGGTAATGAATGCTCAGTTTCTATAAATACTTATGCTTATGCTTGGCGTTTTCCTCTGCCCTTAAATTATCAGTGTCGCTTCCTCTTTGACCATAAATAGAACAAATATTATAGGATATTTTATAGAGATGCCACTTTCAATGATTCTCTGTTACAGAGGAAGTCGTAAATCATCTCAATCAGAATTACAATACCTCTGAGTGTCTGTGACAGAGGTTAGTATGTTAATTGATTGGTACAGAAAAGACTCACATTTCAGCAGCTTCATTCTCTTTCAATAAAAAACATAGTGAGTCTGATGTATGAATAAGTGAGACAAAATAGGATTTATAATGGCATTGCATGGATTTCCTGGATAAGAATGCATCGATGTTTACTTGGGATCATATACTGATCGACTGTCTGAGAATTTGAGCGCTCCGTATACTGGATTGGGATTTTCCAGCCCTTTAGGGATGGCCTGGGAGGTGGGAAGGTGGCGTACTGGTTGTGTTCTCACTGCCATTCCATCTTGCCATCAATGAGAAAGGTGACAGAGGGCTCACCTATCAATTGAGCCACTTGAATGACCAATTTACTGGCTGCTTCCCTCTTCCACTGGCATTTTACCAATGGGTGGGCGAGGTCCTCTGACATGTGGGGAGGCCACCAGGTAAACTCTGGGGAAGGGGAGGCCTCCTTTTTTGACACCCTATGGCCCATGGCTCGTACCCCTAGAGGTAATGGCCAGCACTGTGGCAATGGTGCTCCCTGCTCCAAGAAACTCCCTTTCTGCCGCTTCCCAGGGCTGGCCAGGCAGGCCTGTTACCCCCTCCCCCCCCCACCGATCCTACTTATTTGACTTTGAGAATGCACATCCACTCATGTGCTATCATCCTGCAGTTGCAGCCCCATAATTGGCCACTTCTGGCAGTGGCACTGCTGAGCTACCAGCCCTCTGACTGAGCAGCAGCTCTTGATGCCTGCCATCTTTAATAGGGACAACAGCCCCGATGACAGTCCTCTGAAGCGATGTTGCTATGCAGCGATGTTGCTCTCTGCTTTCAGTCTTAGCGGTGGGACCCCTGTTAGCTACGTAAATTTAAATCCCTTATTTCAGAATTTATGTTTGGATCTTTGATTATAAGTGACGGAGGTGAGGGAAGTTAATTTAAATTCTGAGTTAAACACAAGTTGAAGAGTGTGGATCAAGAATCAACATGGTATCGTAGCGATACCAAAGATGCAGCAGTTCTCTTGGGGTCAATCATTCTTTATTTTTATTGCCAATTCAATGATTTCAGCGCAATACAAAGTGATAATACTTATAGTATAAGCCAGTGTCTGGTTATGCACCTCTCCTCTTCATTTTGATCCTTAGTTTAGTATCTTATTTCTAAGCCTCCATTAAGTCAAATTGGTTGTGGGATGTTGGCAGAGTTGGGATTCTGTCTTGTTTCCTTGTTCGCTGACTGGCCATCATGTTATGGGCTGGGCAGCAGGGTAGCATGGTGGTTAGCATAAATGCTTCACAGCTCCAGGGTCCCAGGTTCGATTCCCGGCTGGGTCACTGTCTGTGTGGAGTCTGCACGTCCTCCCCCTGTGTGCGTGGGTTTCCTCCGGGTGCTCCGGTTTCCTCCCACAGTCCAAAGATGTGCGGGTTAGGTGGATTGGCCATGCTAAATTGCCCGTAGTGTCCTAATTAAAGTAAGGTTAAGGGGGGGGGGGGGGGGGTTGTTGGGTTATGGGTATAGGGTGGATACGTGGGTTTGAGTAGGGTGATCATGGCTCGGCACAAATTGAGGGTCGAAGGGCCTGTTCTGTGCTGTACTGTTCTATGTTCTATGTTATTAGCTACTTGGGAGTGGACGAACTGTATTATAATGTTTCCAAACTAAGTAAGAAGTCTTACAACAACAGGTCAAAGTCCAACATGTTTCTTTCAAACACTAGCTTTCGGAACACTGCTCCTTCCTCGGGCATCTCCACATCCAAACTAAGTGACACTCTTGTTCCTAGAATTTGAATGGAGTTACTGACCGTAACTGATGGTCAGGGTCATCAGTCCATGGAATTCTCTTCCCCAGAGAGCAGTGCAGCCTAGCTCTGACTGAATTAGACATATTTTTGATAGACAAGGGAGTTTAAAAAATTCACTTATGGGATGAGGGCGTCGCTGGTTATGCCAGCATTTATTGCCCATCCCTAGTTGCCCTTCAGAAGGGGCAGCACGGTAGCATGGTGGTTAGCATAAATGCTTCACAGCTCCAGGGTCCCAGGTTCGATTCCCGGCTGGGTCACTGTCTGTGCGGAGTCTGCACGTCCTCCCCGTGTGTGCGTGGGTTTCCTCCGGGTGCTCCGGTTTCCTCCCATAGTCCAAAGATGTGCGGGTTAGGTGGATTGGCCATGCTAAATTGCCCGTAGTGTCCTAAAAAGTAAGGTTAAGGGGGAGCGTTGTTGGGTTACGGGTATAGGGTGGATACGTGGGTTTGAGTAGTGTGATCATGGCTCGGCACAGCATCGAGGGCCGAAGGGCCTGTTCTGTGCTGTACTGTTCTATGTTCTATAAGGTGGTGATGAGTTGCCTTCTTGAACCGCTGCAGTCCTTGAGGTGTAGGTACACCCACTGTGCTGTTAGTGAGGGGGGGGCGATGGTTATGATGAGCAGACAGGAAAGCAGAGTTGAGGCTACACCCAAATCAGTCTTGAACTTATTGAATTACGGAGCAGGTTCAAAGGGTTGATTGGTTTACCCCTTGCTCCTAAGTCCTCTGTTCCTATAGCATTAAAAATGCTTCCTCCTTTCCATTGGAGGTACCAAGCTGCCACTCATTTTATTTTTAGAGAGTTTAAATTTTTTTTTCGAGTACACAGTTTTTTTTCCAATTAAGGGGCAATTTAGCATGACCAGTGCATCAACCCTGCACATCTTTGGTTTGTGGGGGTGAAACCCACGCAGACACGGATAGAATGTGCAAACTCCACACGGACAGTGACCCGGGGCCGACATCGAACCCGGGTCCATAAGACCATACGACATAGGAGCAGAATTAGGCCACTTGGCCCATCGAGTCTGCTCCGCCATTCAATCATGGCTGATATTTTCTCATCCCCACTCTCCTGCCTTCTCCCCATAACCTCTGATCCCCTTATTAATCAAGAACTTATCTATCTCTGTCTTAAAGACACTCAGTGAATTGGCCTCTACAGCCTTCTGTGGCAAAGAGTTCCACAGATTCACCACCCTCTGGCTGAAGAAATTCCTCCTCAGCTCTGTTTTAAAGGATCGTCTCTTTAGTCTGAGATGGTGTCCTCTGGTTCTAGGTTTTTCCATAAGTGGAAACATCCTCTCCACATCCACTCTATCCAGGCCTTGCAGTATCATGTAAGTTTCAATAAGATCCCTTCTCATCCTTCTAAACTCCAACAAGTACAGACTCCGAGTCCTCAAACGTTCCTCATACGACAAGTTCTTCATTCCAGGGAACATTCTTGTGAACCTCCTCCGGACCCTTTCCAAGGCCAGCACATCCTTCCTTAGATATGGGGCCCAAACTTCTCACAATACTCCAAATAGGGTCTGACCAGAGCCTTATACAGCCTCAGAAGTACATCCCTGGTCTTGTATTCTAGCTCTCTTGACATGAATGCTAACATTGCATTTGCCTTCTTAACTGCCGACTAGACCTGCACATTAACCTTAAGAGAATCGTGAACAAGGACTCCCCAAGTCCCCTTGTGCTTCTGCTTTCCGAAGCATTTCCCCATTTAGAAAATAGTCTATGCCTAAATTCCTCCTTCCAAAGTGCATAACCTCACACTTTTCCACATTGTATTTCATTTGCCACTTCATTGCCCACTCTCCTAGCCTGTCGAAATTCTTCTGCAGCCCCCTTGCTTACTCAATACTACCTGTCCCACTGCAGATCTTTGTATCATCTGCAAACTTAGCAACAGTGCCTTCAGTACCTTCTTCCAGATCATTAATGTATATTGTGAAAAGTTGTGGTCCCAGCACAGACCCCTGAGGCACACCATTAGCCACCGACTGCTATCCTGAAAAAGACCCCTTTATTCACACTCTCTGCCTTCTGCCAGTCAGCCAATCCTCTATCCTCGGCGCTGTGAGACAGCAGTGCTAACCACTGCGACACCATGCTGCCCTCAAGCTGCCACCCATAACCTCCCAAGACACCTCAAACCTGGATCCCATGCTGTAGGGAGTCAGTAGCTAAGACCCCTGTTCTATCATCAGGTGAGAGCAACGAGGAATTCAACAGAAATTGGTGAACAAGGTTGGTTTGTAAAATGTTCAAAATCAATCTGTTACTTGTGGAGTGATTATGGAGTTGTAACTCCCAGAAACAGCTCAAAACAATCGTACAAAATGAGTTAGTTTGAAGCAAGATCCCACAAGGCATGTGAGTTGAATAAGTAGATGATATTTGTCAGTGTTGCTTGAGTAATCATTGCTGGCTCAAATGTTATTAGAATTTCTTATTCATGAATAGATAATCAGGAATGTGCATAGATTTTATTTCCTACTGTAGATTGCGTTGGCCAAGTTTGATTGCCTAATTTGCAATACCATAGACCTTGAACATTTCCTTTAAAAATTTTTGTTTTTTATCCCATCCTTAAAGTTACAAAACCAATGTGCAGAGTGAACAGGGCAAACCCTCAATCCAACTCATTGGTTGCTCCAAAATCTAATTCAAATTGAAGCCAATTCATGGTCTCCACAAGAGAGGCGTTCAAGATCCAAGCTATGAAGAAAAGTCTTTGCATCTCATCTTGGGCTTGATCTGACCCTTGATCTTAGCCAAAAGGTCGAGAAGCGATGATCTTGAGCATTTCCACTTCTCCTGTAGGCATTTCCTTTTAGTGTATCTTTGCGCCCACGCTGTTTTTTACCCTTCGGGGATTAGAAAGGGGGAAATGTTGGAAGGATTCCCAAGCTGATTATCAACCCGCGGAACTGTATTGAGTGCTCCTTCCATGGTCAACAAGTCCTGGCGTTAGACTGGAACCCAAAGCTTCTGGTCCAGTGGTAGCGATGCCTCCCACTGCGCCATGAGGTTGCCATGACCTACGGGTATTGTGAACACTGACCATTACTTCAGATCTTCACACTGTAGTGCCCCCACATAGGGGGATCATGACTCAGATGCACATCACCCGTCACTTGTGGATACAGAGGAAATCTTCTGCCAGAGGCTGTGTCCGAGTGGATGTCATTCTGGCACAAAGTTGATCTACGTTTGGAGGGGGTCCCATTCTGGCATCAAAGTAATGATTTAGATGGGAGTTAAGCTAAGAATGAGCTTTGCAGTATTCATTTGCATTATTGTTCATATCGGCCTTCATCCAAGGAGATTTGGGAGCTGCTTTTTGGCAGTACCTAACCTCCCTGGAAAGCATAAATACTATCTCCAGTGAGTTAACCACGAGCTCAGTAAGCCACATTGTGTTATGTGTGATTTAGGATCTATTTCCAGTTCTGAGCTGTCAGTGTGGTCTTCTCACTGGGATCACATATTGGAAAAGTGTTTGTGCAGTGCCTAATTTTCCTTCTGCTAGTGGACTGTATTGAGATGCAGGATGTTTGTGCTAGAGGCTGGAATTTGAAGGGGAGGGCATCTGAAGGGGGCTGTCTAGCACAGGGCAAAATCGCTGGCTTTGAAAGCAGACCAAGGCAGGCCAGCAGCATGGTTCAATTCCCGTAACAGCCTCCCGAACAGGAATGTGGCGACTAGGGGCTTTTCACAGTAACTTCATTTGAAGCCTACTTGTGACAATAAGCGATTTTCATTTCATTGTACTTCAGTCACAAAGAACCTTGGTCAGTCACCATCTGGAGTACTGCATTCATCTCAGGAAGGATATATTGGCCTGGGAAGGACACAGCACAAATTCGCCGTCACGGGCAACTTGGCAACCGGGCACCTTGGGATTGCCATATGGCAATGCCACTGGGGCATTGGTATGTAGTACCAGGGTGGCAGTGTCAGGGTGCCGCTGCCAGGCTTCCCGTGTGGCAGTGCCAAGGTTTCCGGGTGGCGCCAGGGTACCACCCTGCCCAGAGCCTGACCACCCAGGGCCTCCAATCGCCTGGGTGGCCCCCCCGTGTCATTATGCCTGGTCCACGTTTGTGGAAACCAATGCGAAACGCTGCCACGGCGAGGTCTCCCAGGCGCGGGCGTTCGATCCCCGGTCCTTGGGATACTCCAACGCAGACATATTTAAGTGACGCTAACTGCTCACTTAAATAAGCGAATCTGGATCCTGCCCAGTGAGGCTGAGATCCAGATCACGACATCTTGCGAGATCTCGTTAGATCTTGTGAGGCGTCTGGAGACTCGTAAATCAGGTTTAACTGCCTCGTTGCGTGACCGTGTTTGGCGCAACGAGGCCGTACAATCGTGCCCATAATCTCATATCCCAATGATTGAACAGAAACTGCGAGGTATTGGCCCAGATGCTCTGACCCCAATGGCGGTAAACACTGAGATGTTTGCCGTTATTGAGGGTGTCAATAATTGAAAGTTCCGGGAAGTCGATATCCACCCAAAGCCGGAACTCCCAGTTTAACTTGGACACCTCTGCTATACAGTAGTCCCACCACCAAGTGTCAGCATGTAAAATAGGTATGTTTGCCTAGTACTAAAAGCATGTTTCCCCCAATTTATTTAGAACTGTTCCGAGACAATGTAAAGCCTGCTTAGGAGTGCAGCCCTTTAATTCAGTGTTAAGCACTCTGCAACCCCATCACTGTTCACTCTGCTTAACATCCCTCCACCCAGTGTGTTCAGTCCCATTGCCTGACCTTCTGCTTACCACCAATGCTACTGCCCCAGCCCCCACCCAGTAATCATGTCACTGCTCAACACCCTTCCCCCCCCAACCGTCCCCAGTACTGCTCCCTCCAGCCAACTCCCCCAACCCCCACATCCCAACGCTGCTCAGTTACTCCCACAAGCTTCTGACGTTGCTCATTTCCACCCTCCTGCACCCTAACACTGCTTGTTCCCCACCCGCCTCATCCTAGCACTGCTCACCATCAATGTCCCCTCCCCACACATCCAATTCTGTTCACACCCCTCGAATCTCCCCCACACCCCGTGCATTGCTCACCAACAATGCCACCCACTACCCCGACCACGACACTGCGAAGTCACCTCCTTCACCCTCATCTCTACTTCCACCCCACCCGGCCGAACTAGGAGGCTGGGGAATCTTAATGGTGAGCCCATGGGTGGTGGTGGTGGTGGTAGGTAGTTGAGGGCGTTTGGCTGGGGGAGGGGGATGGGTTAGCTGAGTAGAGCCGGGGGAGACACTGAAAGCCACTGAAATGAAGACAGACCTCATGGACGGTGTCTTACATTCATAATTTTGGGGTTGTGGCATCACTGCAATTGCCTCTAGGGCTCACGACGCAGCTTGTCAAAGGATCAATAGTGTAGCTGAGCCAGGAACGTCCTTCGACTTGAACACAAAATTATGAGGCCACAGATTTGAATCTATACAGCAGCATGCACTTTCTAATAGGAATATCCATTCCAATATCAAAGTATTCAATAGCTGGAAAATCAAAAACGCCATTTACCAAATTTCCTATTGTGCATTATCATTGGGCAATGTTCAGTGCTGGGAAGATTGATTCGGAAGGGTCTTTTATTTTCGTCATAATAGTGAGCACTATTTTGTCCCAATAAATCAACATCAGACCCAGATATACCTCCGCAAATGAATTGATTCTGTGTGCAGGTGATTTTACACATGTGGGGCGGAATTCTCCGACCCCCCGCAGGGTCGGGGAATCACCCGGGGCCAGCATAAATCCCGCCGTGGCCGGAATTCTCCAGCACCCGGGAATCGGGAGCGAGAAACGCGCCCCGCCGATCGGCGTGCCCCCCGCGCCGATCGGCGTGCCCCCTGAGGGAAACAGTGGAATGTTAGTTCACTGAGAACAAAGCCTGGACGTGAGATTGGCAAAAGGCAGAAGGACAAACAAGTCCTCCACAGTATAGCCTGTGTGAGCTATAAGTGAACCAGGAAGGGGCTGCTGGAGCCGATAACAAGAACATTAAAATGCTGCACTTCATGGACAATTACTCTCAGGTTTCAAGGGTAGCCCAGTGTGGATTTTACATTTACGAAGAGGAACAGACTGAACCTACAGAGCTGGAGTCAAAAGCTGGTCAGGCATTACTACCACATGCTTTTCATCTCTCAAGAATCAAGGAGGTTAGAGTGAATATAAGCACCAGAAAAGAAAAATTGTGAGCCTGTGAGTTACAAACTGAACCATGAACAAATTAACTTTACCGCACTGTGTCTGTGTGTTTAATGCTGATAAGCAAAGGCTGAAGGGAACCGTCCCCCAGTGTTATTGTGAAATACAACATGAAGGGGGGAGATTACTCGAGAGCTGATGTTGGAATAGGCCAAGATTGGCCTGCCAACAGCTGAGATGAGGCATATTTAATCAATTACCTCTCTTGGCACCTGGACTCCAGTCAAGCTCCAGTGAAGTGCTTCATGGTAAACCAACACATGTGTGGGACTTTACAATTGCGCCAGCGATGGGCATTATCTCTGGTGAGACCGGAAAATCCTGGCCATTAGCTGTGGCATCTTTAGCTAAGAGATGCTGGAGTCAATTATTGGGAGAGATGTTGCCATAGTGGTAATGTCACTGGACTAGTAATCCAGAGGTGCCCAGGGAACACGGGTTCAAAGAGGTTGGTCAAAATTCAATAAAATCTGGAATTGAAAGCTAGGCTGGGATTTTCTGGCCCCCCAACCTGCCAAATTTTCCACAACAGATATGGCCAGCCATTGGTCGGCGGGGGGGGGGGGGGGAATCTTCGGTCCTGCTGAGGTCTACGGGGTTTTACCTTATTTCCTGCACCCTCCGCCGCCAGGGGGTCTTCCATGAGGGGGGTCACCATCAACGGGACCAGAAGATCCCACTGCCGGCCGAGCAGGAAGGTTGGAAAAGTTTGGCCATAGTCTCAGTCATGGTGGATGTTGAGCTATAATCGATTGTCATAACAACCCATCTGGTTCACTAATGTCCTTCAGGGAAGGAAATCTGCCGTCCTTGTCTGGCCTGTATGTGACTCCAGACCCCCAGGAATGTGGTTGACTCTTAAATGCTCACTGAAATGGCCTTGCAAGCCATTTCAGCGGTAATGAAGGATGGGCAACAAATTCTGGCCTTGGCAATGACACCCACATTCTCTGAAAGAATAAGGAATCCCCAGGATTTCCATGGAGGTCCCAGAAATGAAAATCTATTCATCAAGGCACTGCTGTGGAAATATATGTTCACCTCATGTCCTGGTCAATATAAATAAATATTCCATCAGATGTGAAGTACTTTGTGACAACCTGAAGCTTCGATAGGCTATATAAATGCAACATCTGTTTGTTAGTTGTTTACTTAAATGAGCACTAGCTCAATTCCTTATGGTTAGTCCTGGCAATGTGCCTCACTCTAGTACTAGTACACTGTAATTGCAGCTCACAATGCCAATCCCATTCTGCAATGGGAAGAGAAAACACAACTTCATGCAGTCCACAATCATGACCCAGAATTATTGGTTATCTTTCATTTTAATTCCCCATCTAGCTCCCACTTCTGATTCATCTGTCCTGGGCATCATGCAATGTTCCAATAAAGCTCAATGTAAGCTCAAGGAACCGCACCTTGGGATGGATTCTCCGATGGCGAGTCAGAGTGTCCGCGCCGTCGTGAACACCGTCGCGTTTCACGACGGCACTAACGGGTCGCCGGCAGCATCGATTCAGGCCCGGAAAAGGGGCCTGCAGCGGGGCGCAAGAAACGCGGTGGGCGCGGCGCCGCGTCATTTTATGTGCGCGATCCGCGCATAGAGCCCGACACAGAGATGGCTGCACCCCGCCGTGCCGATCCTAGATTCCGGGACAATGACCTGGTGATACTGCTGGATGCAGTGGAAGAGCGGAGGGCGATCCTGTGTCCAAGACGTGGCCACTGGCACCCGGCCAGCACAGTCAGGCGCAGCTGGCGTGATGTGGACAACCTCACGAGGGCAGCCAGGGTAAGTACCCTGAGAGTTCCCCCCCCCCCCCCCCCCCCCCCCACCCCCCACCCCCCCAACACCATGTGCTGCGCTACCTGCCCACGCAGGAGGGGGGGAGGCACCACGTACCACATGACCCACATGGGCACCACAGCACCCTTGGGAGCTGCTATGGCGTGATGCCCAGTGCCCCCCCCCCTCCCGTCATAATGTTGCCAGCATCTGCATGTCTTGCTGCTGACCCCCTAACTCTGATGGTCCCCTCCCCCCAGGCAGGGTAAGACAGCCCACAACCATCGTGAGTGTGCAAGAACGGGAGGGGGATCACCTGTTCTGCACCCCCTCACCGTCCACGAGCAAAGGGCTCTGGACCTCGCTGGGGGAGCCTCCACCCGGGAGGTAGACATGCCAGATCGGAGGCGCGGTACCAATTGAGACTCCACTGCCTGGCTACACTCCCTCAGCCCTTCACCTCCCCTCTGCCCCCCTCACACTGCACCCCCTCACACTGCCCCTTCCACCCCCTAACCCCCCCCCACACTCCACCCGCTCACACTGACCCCTCGATCCCCTAACCCCCTCTCACACTGCACCCCCTCACATTGCCCCCTAACGCCCCCCACACTCCACCCCCTCACACTGCCCCCTCCACCCCCTCAAACCCGACTCTACGTGTCTAACAATAGATGCTTTATTGTGCATTCCTGGGCCAGCCGCCGATCGTCCCGGAACGTCTCAGACAACCCACCGCCGTCCAGGTCCACGTCCATCCGCCCACAGGGACGTGTGCCAGGGAGGGGAAGGAAGACGGACAGGAGGGCCCTCTTCCAAGGCCAGGGCACAGGAAACGGACGCACAGAAGACCGACACAAACAACACTGACGAACACAGGACGGACAGTCAGGACACCGACGGCCATGAGACGGATGAAGAGAGGATGGAGAGCCAGGACAGTGACGGACAGGGGACGGGGAGTCTGGACAGTGACACAGAGAACGGCCAAACAGATGATGGACAGACCAGACACGGCACCTCACATAGTCCGGGGACAATGTCCATTGGTCCAAAGCTCGACCCAGGCGACCCCAGACCTGGGGTCCGATGAGGACATGGACCTTGCGCCACAGCTGTCACCCACACCCTCCACCATCGCAGATACCCTCACCTCGGTTGGGCACATTAGTGACGAGGCTTCTGGGACACTGACTGGTGCGCACCACACAGCCGAACCGGTACAGCAGGTGGAGGTAGGAGTAGCCGAGCGGCTGGACGTTCAGAGGGCATACCGGCCCCAGCAACCAGCTGCCGCCCAGACGGTTCCCGGGTTCCTGGACTTACCAGACCCACCGACAGACCCGATACGTTTGGAAATCCAGGGAGTGGACAGCGGGATGATGGCCACCTTCCAGCATCTGCAGACGCAGCTGGAGGAGTCCACCTGCGTCCAGGAGCAGGGAGTGGTGCCGGTCATGGCTGCCACCCAGGCCGATACCGCACGGGTGGCGTCCGTGGTGGAGGCAATGGGGGCAAGGATTTCGGCCATGGGTCGGGTTCTGCAAGGCGTGGGGCTTCATGTGCAAGCGTCATCCGTGGCCCAAGTCAGGGCTGCCCTCTCAGAAGCAGCCATGTCCCAGAGCCAACTGGACATTGCCGCCGCGCTCCGGGAGAATTTTGCGCGCCGCGCTGACGTCATATGACGCGTCAGCCGGCGCTAACTCCGGCAAGCGGGCTCAACGAAAATCGTTAAGCCCGTGATGCCGGAGCTTGCGGCGTCGGGCTGCTAGCCCCGACCGGGGACCAGAATCGGTTCCCGGTCGGGAAGGGGCGCGCTGCTATTCACACTGCCTCCAGGCACATTCTTCTATTCACACTGCCTCCAGGCACATTCTGCTATTCACACTGCCTCCAGGCACATTCTTCTATTCACACTGCCTCCAGACACATTCTGCTATTCACACTGCCTCCAGACACATTCTGCTATTCACACTGCCTCCAGACACATTCTGCTATTCACACTGCCTCCAGACACATTCTGCTATTCACACTGCCTCCAGACACATTCTGCTATTCACACTGCCTCCAGGCACATTCTGCTATTCACACTGGGCGAAATTCTCCCCCCCCCACGACGGGTGGGAGAATAGCGGGAGGGCCTTCCCGACTTTTTTGACGCCCTCCCGCTATTCCCCCCCCCCCCCGCCGAAATCCCGACACGAATCGCTGCCGCCGTTTTTTTACGGCCGGCAGCGATTCACAGCTGTTAGAAGGGCCGAAGTCCCAGCCCTTTACGACCTTTTTACAAACGGCAAACACACCTGGTCCTGCCATTCGTAAAAACGTCGTGACCACCTGGAAAAAAATAACCATGGCACCGATTGGCACGGCAGTACCACGGCCGTGCCAAGGGTGCCATGGGCCCGCGATCGGTGCCCACCGATCGCGGGCAGCGGGCCCGATGCCCGCGCACTATTTGTCCTTCCGCCGCCCCGCAGTATCAATACGCGGGGCGGCTGAGGGGCAACCCGGACCGCGCATGCGCGGGTTTCGCGCAAAAACGCGATGACGTCACCCGCGCATGCGCGGGTGGAGTCTTCCCACCTGCGCATGCGCGGCTGACGTCATATGACGCGTCAGCCGGCGCTAAGTCCGACAAGCGGGCTTAACGATTTTCGTTAAGCCCGACTTGTCGGGGCCTCCGACGTCGGGCTGCTAGCCCCGACGGGGGACCAGAATCGGTCCCCCGTCGGGAAGGGGCGCGATGCCGTAAAACCCGCCCGGGTTTTACGGCAGTTTGACGATTTCTCCCGTTTTGGGAGAATTTCGCCCACTGCCTCCAGACACATTCTGCTATTCACACTGCCTCCAGGCACATTCTGCTATTCACACTGCCTCCAGGCACATTCTGCTATTCACACTGCCTCCAGACACATTCTGCTATTCACACTGCCTCCAGGCACATTCTGCTATTCACACTGCCTCCAGGCACATTCTGCTATTCACACTGCCTCCAGACACATTCTGCTATTCACACTGCCTCCAGACACATTCTGCTATTCACACTGCCTCCAGGCACATTCTGCTATTCACACTGCCTCCAGGCACATTCTGCTATTCACACTGCCTCCAGACACATTCTGCTATTCACACTGCCTCCAGGCACATTCTGCTATTCACACTGCCTCCAGGCACATTCTGCTATTCACACTGCCTCCAGACACATTCTGCTATTCACACTGCCTCCAGACACTATGGGCGAAATTCTCCCAAAACGGGAGAAATCGTAAAACTGCCGTAAAACCCGGGCGGGTTTTACGGCAGCGCGCCCCTTCCCGACGGGGGACCGATTCTGGTCCCCGGTCGGGGCTAGCAGTACGACGCCGGAGGCTCCGACAAGTCGGGCTTAACGAAAATCGTTAAGCCCGCTTGCCGGAGTTAGCGCCGGCTGACGCGTCATATGACGTCAGCCGCGCATGCGCAGGTGGGAAGACTCCACCCGCGCATGCGCGGGTGACGTCATCGCGTTTTTGCGCGAAACCCGCGCATGCGCGGGCCGGGTTGCCCCTCAGCCGCCCCGCGTATTGATACTGCGGGGCGGCGGAAGGACAAATAGTGCGCGGGCATCGGGCCCGCTGCCCGCGATCGGTGGGCACCGATCGCGGGCCCATGGCACCTTGGCACGGCCGTGGTACTGCCGTGCCAATCGGTGCCATGGTTATTTTGTGCGAGTTTGTCACAACGTTTTTACGAACGGCAGGACCAGGTGTGTTTGCCGTTTGTAAAAAGGTCGTAAAGGGCTGGGACTTCGGCCCTTCTAACAGCTGAGAATCGCTGCCGGCCGTAAAAAAACGGCGGCAGCGATTCTTGTCGGGATTTCGGCGGGGGGGGGGGGGAGAATAGCGGGAGGGCGTCAAAAAAGTCGGGAAGGCCCTCCCCCTATTCTCCCACCCGTCGTGGGGGGGGGGGAGAATTTCGCCCTATGGGCGCGATTCTCTCAAAACGGGAGAAATCGTAAGGCTGGCGTCAAACCCGGGCGGGTTTGACGCCAGCGCGCCCCTTCCCGACCGGGAACCGATTCTGGTCCCCGGTCGGGGCTAGCAGCCCGACGCCGCAAGCTCCGGCATCACGGGCTTAACGAATTTCGTTAAGCCCGCTTGCCGGAGTTAGCGCCGGCTGACGCGTCATATGATGTCAGCCGCGCATGCGCAGATTGGAAGACTCCAACCCGCGCATGCGCGGATGACGTCATCGCGTATTTGCACGAAACCCGCGCATGACCAGACCAGGTCTGTTTGCCGTTCGTAAAAACAGCGTAAAGGGCTGGGACTTCGGCCCATCGAACAGCTGTGAATCGCTGCCGGCTGTAAAAAAACGGCGGCAGCGATTCGTGTCGGGAGTTGGGCGGGGGGGGGGGGGGGGAGGAGAATAGCGGGAGGGCGGGAAAAATGTCGGGAAGGCCCTCACGCTATTCTCCGACCCGTCGTGGGGGTCGGAGAATTTCGCCCATTCTGCTATTCACACTGCCTCCAGGCACATTCTGCTATTCACACTGCCTCCAGACACATTCTGCTATTCACACTGCCTCCAGGCACATTCTGCTATTCACACTGCCTCCAGACACATTCTGCTATTCACACTGCCTCCAGACACATTCTGCTATTCACACTGCCTCCAGACACATTCTGCTATTCACACTGCCTCCAGACACATTCTGCTATTCAACTGCCTCCAGACACATTCTGCTATTCACACTGCCTCCAGACACATTCTGCTATTCAACTGCCTCCAGACACATTCTGCTATTCACACTGCCTCCAGGCACATTCTGCTATTCACACTGCCTCGAGTCACATTCTGCTATTCACACTGCCTCCAGGCACATTCTGCTATTCACACTGCCTCCAGACACATTCTGCTATTCACACTGCCTCCAGACACATTCTGCTATTCACACTGCCTCCAGACACATTCTGCTATTCACACTGCCTCCAGACACATTCTGCTATTCACACTGCCACCAGGCACATTCTGCTATTCACACTGCCTCCAGGCACATTCTGCTATTCACACTGCCTCCAGACACATTCTGCTATTCACACTGCCTCCAGACACATTCTGCTATTCACACTGCCTCCAGACACATTCTGCTATTCAACTGCCTCCAGACACATTCTGCTATTCACACTGCCTCCAGGCACATTCTGCTATTCACACTGCCTCCAGACACATTCTGCTATTCACACTGCCTCCAGGCACATTCTGCTATTCACACTGCCTCCAGACACATTCTGCTATTCACACTGCCTCCAGGCACATTCTGCTATTCACACTGCCTCGAGTCACATTCTGCTATTCACACTGCCTCCAGGCACATTCTGCTATTCACACTGCCTCCAGACACATTCTGCTATTCACACTGCCTCCAGGCACATTCTGCTATTCACACTGCCTCGAGTCACATTCTGCTATTCACACTGCCTCCAGACACATTCTGCTATTCAACTGCCTCCAGACACATTCTGCTATTCACACTGCCTCCAGGCACATTCTGCTATTCACACTGCCTCCAGACACATTCTGCTATTCACACTGCCTCCAGGCACATTCTGCTATTCACACTGCCTCGAGTCACATTCTGCTATTCACACTGCCTCCAGGCACATTCTGCTATTCACACTGCCTCCAGGCACATTCTGCTATTCACACTGCCTCCAGACACATTCTGCTATTCACACTGCCTCCAGGCACATTCTGCTATTCACACTGCCTCCAGACACATTCTGCTATTCACACTGCCTCCAGGCACATTCTGCTATTCACACTGCCTCCAGGCACATTCTGCTATTCACACTGCCTCCAGGCACATTCTGCTATTCACACTCCCTCCAGACACATTCTGCTATTCACACTGCCTCCAGGCACATTCTGCTATTCACACTGCCTCCAGACACATTCTGCTATTCACACTGCCTCCAGGCACATTCTGCTATTCACACTGCCTCCAGGCACATTCTGCTATTCACACTCCCTCCAGGCACATTCTGCTATTCACACTGCCTCCAGACACATTCTGCTATTCACACTGCCTCCAGACACATTCTGCTATTCACACTGCCTCCAGGCACATTCTGCTATTCACACTGCCTCCAGACACATTCTGCTATTCACACTGCCTCCAGACACATTCTGCTATTCACACTGCCTCCAGACACATTCTGCTATTCACACTGCCTCGAGTCACATTCTGCTATTCACACTGCCTCCAGGCATATTCTGCTATTCACACTGCCTCCAGACACATTCTGCTATTCACACTGCCTCCAGACACATTCTGCTATTCACACTGCCTCCGACACATTCTGCTATTCACACTGCCTCCAGGCACATTCTGCTATTCACACTGCCTCGAGTCACATTCTGCTATTCACACTGCCTCCAGACACATTCTGCTATTCAACTGCCTCCAGACACATTCTGCTATTCACACTGCCTCCAGGCACATTCTGCTATTCACACTGCCTCCAGACACATTCTGCTATTCACACTGCCTCCAGGCACATTCTGCTATTCACACTGCCTCCAGGCACATTCTGCAATTCAACTGCCTCCAGACACATTCTGCTATTCACACTGCCTCCAGACACATTGGGCGAAATTCTCCCAAAACGGGAGAAATCGTCAAACCGCCGTAAAACCCGGGCAGGTTTTACGGCATCGCGCCCCTTCCCGACGGGGGACCGATTCTGGTCCCCCGTCGGGGCTAGCAGCCCGACGTCGGAGGCTCCGACAAGTCGGGCTTAACGAAAATCGTTAAGCCCGCTTGTCGGATTTAGCGCCGGCTGACGCGTCATATGACGTCAGCCGCGCATGCGCAGGTGGGAAGACTCCACCCGCGCGTGCGCGGGTGACGTCATCGCGTTTTTGCGCGAAACCCGCGCATGCGCGGTCCGGGTTGCCCCTCAGCCGCCCCGCGTATTGATACTGCGGGGCGGCGGAAGGACAAATAGTGCGCGGGCATCGGGCCCCGATCGGTGGGCACCGATCGCGGGCCCATGGCACCCTTGGCACGGCCGTGGTACTGCCGTGCCAATCGGTGCCATGGTTATTTTTTTCCAGGTAGTCACGACGTTTTTACGAACGGCAGGACCAGGTGTGTTTGCCGTTCGTAAAAAGGTCGTAAAGGGCTGGGACTTCGGCCCTTCTAACAGCTGTGAATCGCTGCCGGCCGTAAAAAAACGGCGGCAGCGATTCGTGTCGGGATTTCGGCGGGGGGGTGGGAGAATAGCGGGAGGGCGTCAAAAAAGTCGGGAAGGCCCTCCCGCTATTCTCCCACCCGTCGTGGGGGGCGGAGAATTTCGCCCATTCTGCTATTCACACTGCCTCCAGGCACATTCTGCTATTCACACTGCCTCCAGACAATTCTGCTATTCACACTGCCTCCAGGCACATTCTGGTATTCACACTGCCTCCAGACACATTCTGCTATTCACACTGCCTCCAGGCACATTCTGCTATTCACACTGCCTCCAGACACATTCTGCTATTCACACTGCCTCCAGACACATTCTGCTATTCACACTGCCTCCAGGCACATTCTGCTATTCACACTGCCTCCAGGCACATTCTGCTATTCACACTGCCTCCAGGCACATTCTACTATTCACACTGCCTCCAGACACATTCTGCTATTCACACTGCCTCCAGTCACATTCTGCTATTCACACTGCCTCCAGACACATTCTGCTATTCACACTGCCTCCAGACACATTCTGCTATTCACACTGCCTCCAGACACATTCTGCTATTCACACTGCCTCCAGACACATTCTGCTATTCACACTGCCTCCAGGCACATTCTGCTATTCACACTGCCTCCAGGCACATTCTGCTATTCACACTGCCTCCAGGCACATTCTGCTATTCACACTGCCTCCAGACACATTCTGCTATTCACACTGCCTCCAGACACATTCTGCTATTCACACTGCCTCCAGGCACATTCTGCTATTCACACTGCCTCCAGACACATTCTGCTATTCACACTGCCTCCAGACACATTCTGCTATTCACACTGCCTCCAGACACATTCTGCTATTCACACTGCCTCCAGACACATTCTGCTATTCACACTGCCTCCAGGCACATTCTGCTATTCACACTGCCTCTGGACACATTCTGCAATTCACACTGCCTCCAGACACATTCTGCTATTCACACTGCCTCCAGACACATTCTGCTATTCACACTGCCATGGACACATTCTGCTATTCACACTGCCTCCAGACACATTCTGCTATTCACACTGCCTCCAGACACATTCTGCTATTCACATTGCCTCCAGACACATTGGGCGAAATTCTCCGACCCCCACGTCGGGTCGGAGAATAGCGGGAGGGCCTTCCCGACATTTTTCCCGCTCTCCCGCTATTCTCCCCCACCCCCCGCCCAACTCCCGACCCGAATCGCTGCCGCCGTTTTTTTACGGCCGGCAGCGATTCACAGCTGTTCGATGGGCCGAAGTCCCAGCCCTTTACGCCGTTTTTACGAACGGCAAACACACCTGGTCTGGCCGTTCGTAAAAACCGGTGGGCACCGATCGCGGGCAGCGGGCCCGCTGCCCGCGCACTCTTTCTCCTTCCGCCGCCCCGCAGTATCCATTCGCGGGGCGGCTGAGGGGCAACCCGGCCCGCGCATGCGCGGGTTTCGCGCAAATACGCGATGATGTAATCCGTGCATGCGCGGGTTGGAGTCTTCCAATCCGCGCATGCGCGGCTGACGTCATATGACGTGTCAGCCGGCGCTAACTCCGGCAAGCGGGCTTAACGATTTTCGTTAAGCCCGTCATGCCGGAGCCTACGGCGTCGGGCTGCTAGCCCCGACCGGGGACCAGAATCGGTTCCCGGTCGGGAAAGGGCGCGCTGGCGTCAAACCCGCCCGGGTTTGACGCCAGCTTTACGATTTCTCCCGTTTTGGGAGAAGCGCGCCCATTTCCGACGTCCTCCCGCTATTCCCCCCCCCCCCCCCCCCCGCCCGCCCGCCCCCCGACACGAATCGCTGCTCGCCGTTTTTTTATGGCGAGCAGCGATTCTCCCCTGGCCGATGGGCCGATTTCCAAGGCCTTTACGGCCGTTTTCACGATTTTTAATACACCTGCTACCAGTTCGTGAAAACGGCCGCAAAGTGCCATTGTGCACAACCATGCCACTGATTGGCATGGCCGCACTACGGCCGTGCCAAGGGTGGCATGGGCCTGCGATCGGTGGGCACCGATCGCGGGCAGCGGGTCCGATTCCAGCGCACTCTTTCTCCCTCCGCCGACCCGCAGGATAAGTCCGCGGGGCGGCTGAGGGGCATTACGGACCGTGCATGCGCGGGTCTGACGCATATGCGCGGATGACGTCATCCGCGCATGCGCGGGTTGGAGTCGTTCAATCCGCGCATGTGTAGCTGACGTCATCATATGCGTCAGCCGTCACTAACTTTGGCCCGCGGGCTTAGCGAAATTCGTTAAGCCCGCGATGCCGGAGTTCACGGGGCCGCGATGCTAGCCCCGACTGGGGAGCAGAATCGGGTCCCGGGAGGGGGCGCGGAGGCTGCCGTGAAACACGGCCGGTTTCGTGGCAGCCTTCCCGACTCTCCGCCTTTGCGGAGAATCGCGCCCATTCTGCTATTCACACTGCCTCCGGACACATTCTGCTATTCACACTGCCTCCAGGCACATTCTGCTATTCACACTGCCTCCAGACACATTCTGCTATTCACACTGCCTCCAGACACATTCTGCTATTCACACTGCCTCCAGACACATTCTGCTATTCACACTGCCTCGAGTCACATTCTGCTATTCACACTGCCTCCAGGCACATTCTGCTATTCACACTGCCTCCAGACACATTCTGCTATTCACACTGCCTCCAGACACATTCTGCTATACACACTGCCTCGAGTCACATTCTGCTATTCACACTGCCTCCAGGCACATTCTGCTATTCACACTGCCTCCGGACACATTCTGCTATTCACACTGCCTCCAGGCACATTCTGCTATTCACACTGCCTCCAGACACATTCTGCTATTCACACTGCCTCCAGACACATTCTGCTATTCACACTGCCTCCAGACACATTCTGCTATTCACACTGCCTCCAGGCACATTCTGCTATTCACACTGCCTCGAGTCACATTCTGCTATTCATACTGCCTCCAGGCACATTCTGCTATTCACACTGCCTCCAGGCACATTCTGCTATTCACACTGCCTCCAGACACATTCTGCTATTCACACTGCCTCCAGACACATTCTGCTATTCACACTGGCTCGAGTCACATTCTGCTATTCACACTGCCTCGAAACACATTGGGCGGTATTCTCCGCTCCCAATAAAAATCGGGATTGCCTTCGTGAAATCGGCCGAGGTTCACGACAGCCTCGGGGCCCGTTCCCCACACCTAATTCACCCCCACCCGGGGGGCTAGGAGCGGGCCTCCGTCTTAGGAGAAATGACGCGCAAAACGGCGCATTTGTGAGGTCATCTGCGCCTGCGCGGGTTGCCGGTTCCAACCCAGGAAGAATCTGTATCCTCTCATATGATCACATATTTTTATCGTTTCCCTGATACCCCATCCACGTTTTGTTCACTGTTCCTGCACCTGGACCAGTGTTTACAGGAATGACTTCATCGCGCAGGCGGCGCACACCGCGCATGCGCGCTGGCTGTCTTTCTCCACAGCCGCCCGACAAGACGTGGCGGCTTGATCTTGCCAGGCGGCGGAGGGGAAAGAGTGCGTCTGTTTTGGACGCTGGCCAGACGATCGGTGGGCACCGATCGCGGGCCTGTCCCCTCCTGAGCACAGTCGTGGTGCTCCCGTGCCAATCGGGCCCCTAGATGCCCCAAACGGTGTGGTTGCTGCCGTGGTGAAACGGGCGTGAAGGGTCGGCCGGTCAGCCCATCGGGCTCGGAGAATCGCCATTCGCCAGGAAGAATCTGTACCCGCTCATATGATCACATATTTTTATAGTTTCCCTGATACCCCATCCACGTTTTGTTCACTGTTCCTGCACCTGGACCAGTGTTTACAGGAATGTATTCTGACAACTTAATGACCTGTCCCAGTGAAGTCCTATCGCAAATGCATTTCCCTTCTATGAAACGCGCTTAAGAGACAGTTGTGAACGGATTTGACAGAAACCATAATGGTCATTTGCTAAACGCTGCCTTTGATTTTAAGTGTGGCAGAACAAATTATCATTTTGGTACATGAACCTGGCTTAAAGTTCATTTTCATAACAAATGTATTAGGGCCCAAATTCAAAGAAGAGCAAGAGATTTTCCAGCATTTCTCTTTCGTTTCAGATTCCAGCATCCGCAGTAATCGGCTTTTATCAAGAGATTTTTGTTAAGTTGCTCAGGAGATGTGGGCATTGTTGGCTGGGCCTGTATTCATTGCCCATCCCTAATTGCCCTGACTGAGGGGTTTGCTAGACCATTTCAGAGGGCATTGAAGAGTCAACCACATTGCTGTGGGTCTGGATCAAGTAAAGATGGCAGATTTGCTTCATGAACCAGATGGCTTTTACAACAATCAACAATGGTTTCATGGTCTTTTAATTCCAGATTTGTATTGAATAAAAATTCCAATATCTGCTGTGGTGGTATTCAAACCCAGGGCCCCAGAGCATTATCCTGGGTCTCTGAATTACTCGTCCAATGACAACACCACAACGCCATTTCTCTTGGTGACCTGCCAAATATTATCCCTTGAGCAACATCTCTATAATAGATAATCTGGTTATTATTATTTCACAGTTTGCAGGAGCTTGCTGTGCACAAATTTCCTGCCATTATTCCCATATTACAAAAGTGATTAATGCATTCCTTCATTTGCTGTAAAAATAGGGGACGGAAACTCCGCTCGCGCGAAAAATCGGGAAGGCCGTCGTGAACTCGGCCGAGTTTCACGACGGCCTCGGAGGCCGCTCCTCTCACCTTATTCACCCCCACCTGGGGGGCTAGGAGCGGCGCTCCGTAACTCTCGGCCGCCGGGCCTTGACGCTTGCGTCAAGGCAGCGCGCCGAGAATGACGTGGCCGGCGCGCCTAAGTGACGTCAGCCGCGCATGCGCAGGTTGGCCGGCTCCAACCCGCGCATGCGCGGCTGACGTCACGACGGCTGACAGCTCAAACCTGCGCATGCGCAGTTGCCGTCTTCCCCTCCACTGCCCCGCAAGACATAGCGGCTTGATCTTGCGGGGTGGCGGAGGGGAAAGAGTGCGTCCCTTTGAGACGCCGGCCCGACGATCGGTGGGCACCGATCGCGGGCCAGTCCTCTCCCGAGCACGGCCATGGTGCTCACTCCCCTCTCTGCCCCCCACAAGCTTCAAACCAGCTTTTGGCGCCATGTTCACGACGGCAGCGACCAGGTGTGGTTGCCGCCGTCGTGAACCAGTCGCGAATGGCAGGCCGCTCGGCCCATCCAGGTCGGAGAATCGCCGGACGCCGTGAAAAACGGCGAGTGCCGATTCTTCCGAGCGGGGGGGGGGGGGGGGGGTGGAGAATCACGGGGTGCGCCAGGGGGACGTGCCGTGAGTCTCCGGGTGGGGAGCGGAGAATCGCGCCCAGGATGTCCTGAGTGCAGGAAAGCCACTATAATATTCAAACCTTTCCTTTTGCATACACACGTTGCAATCTGTTTCTCAGTAATAGCAAAAAGAAATGCATATCTCTGGTGATAACTTATTTATCATTAAGGATTCTGCATAAACGATGTCTAGTAAACAATCCCTGTAAGGGAAAGTAGTTGAAGAGTTGTTCATAAATACTAATAGTTTTGGTGTGACACTTTTTTGAACACTTTTGCTGGACTTTCATCTTCTGACTAATCCTGTGATAAAGTAATCAGCTCGGTCTATGGAAAGTTAGACTGGTCTTTCTTTGTTTCTGGCTCTGCTTCTATCACTTTTGAGGCTGACTCAGTGAGGGTCGTGGAAGAACTGCACTGAATAATAAATCACACAGACAGTGCACGTGCTTTCCGTGGATTTTTAATAAAATATTCCAGCTGTGGGAGGAAAGAACACAGTGACCAGGGATTAGGCAACTTCACACAAGCAAGGAAACATTCCTTTACTATTTACCTGACCGAGGCATTGAGATGTAATGCTTCAACCCAACCCTTGCCGCCTTCCAACACTCATTTAACCCCCCCCCCCCTCCCATTTCAGCTGACCCTCTGGATCGACTAGCTTCGCAAATGGAGCGCTAAGCTACACAGAGCAGGGAATCCCAGGTTCAATTCTCAGTTTGCGCTGAGCTGTCAGACCTCAGTCAGGATAGGGGTTATGGGTTTGAGAATTGGCTTCTGAACACCTAGACTAGGGAGAGAAGTGAACAAGTTTAGTTTCCCTATCTTGGTGACTGCCTATTGAAGAGGAAAGGGGCAAAACCGAGCAAACAAAAAGGTTTGTTTGGATGGCTGCACAGCGGAGTGTTCCAATGTGCAGGAGTAATACCAATAGTTTCCTATTTCCATGAATTACTGAACTGAGCCATTTCACTGAGGAGAATTGGCAAGCAGGAAGGAAGGGCACATCAGAGTCTGAAGTATTTGCAACAAGACCAGCCTGGCAGCAGATAGTTGGATGGTATAGCTTGTCACGAGCTTGACATCTGTTGACAGTATTATAATTTAGATGTGTGCTAACTTTTGTGAGTTTAAGCCTGAAAGCTGTGCAATGCATTGAAAAATGTTTTGCACACTGCCTTTGTTTGGCCACCGGAAAGCTCCTTGGAGCATTGAGACATACGACCATTTTATTCTTTCATAGGATGTGGGTGTTGCTGAATCGGTCAACATTTGTTGCCCATTCCTAATTGCTCTTGAGAAGGCGGTGGTGAGCTGCCTTCTTGAACCGCTGCAGTCCCTGAGGTGCAGACACACCCACAGTGGCATTCCAGGATTTTGACCCAGCGACAGTGAATATATATTTCCAAGTCAGGATGGATTGTGATTACCACTGCGGTAATGTCACTGGAGTAGTAATGCAGAGACTGAGGCTGATCCTCTGCTAATGTACCATGGCAGCTGGTGGAATTTAAATTCAAGAACTGGACACCTCCGTTGATGACAGACAGAGCTAATTTATGCTGTGGTAAGCTCTGGGGCTGTATTATTGTATTTGGACGTGGTAACAATTCAGAGTGAAACCATTAGGATAGCTACTCAATTATTCGCGTTCACTGTTAACCTGGGCATGGCCAGGATTAGACAAACAGTAAATAAAATCTTTGTTCATCAGGAAAATATACTAAGATTTTAATTTATAAGGATGGACATTTTAAGGAAGATCTATGGGGCTGGATTCTCTCGGCCTGGGGCTAGGCCGGAGACTCCCTGCGACCGACGCGAATCGCGCCAGCCGCCCCGACGCTGGCACGCGATTCTCCACAGAGCGGAGAATTGGCGCCGGTGTGGTTGTCGCGGCGCCGGTCGGGGGCCTCTCTATGTGGCCGGCCCGCCGATTCTCGGCCCAGGAAGGACCGAGCGGCCGTCGTAAAAACGGCGAGTCCCGCTGGCGGAGTCCACACCTGCTCTCAGCCGGCAGGAACTCGCCGTGGAAGGATCGGGGGCGGCCTGTGGGGGTGGAGGGGTGGTCTGACCCGGGGAGCGGGTGCCTCCGATGTGGCCTGGCGCCTGTTCGGGGCCTACCGATCGGCGGGCCGGCCTCCCTGGCTGGCGGCCGCCTTTCTTCTGCGCCAGGCCCTGTAGACCTGCGTCATGTTGCATTGGGGCCGGTGTGTTGAAGGAAGCCACTGTGCATGCGCGCGTTGGCGCCGGTGCCACTGCGCATGTACGGATCCCACGGTGCCCAGTTCGCGCCAGGATCAGCAGCTGGAGCGACGTGAACCGCGCCAATGCCATGCTGGCCCCCTGTATGGGCCAGAATTGCTGATCCTGAGGCAGTGTTGAAGCCGTTAAGAAACGCAGCGGCGTTTCCGACAGCGTCAACGCTTGCCTCAGGATCACAAAATCTCGCCCATGTTTTTCGTGATGTGCACTAAGATTCTGAGGTTCAGCACCCATTAGAATGTGTTAAATTCAAACTACGTTACTATCTCAATATTTATTCAGTTAGCAATAAATTTGAAAATCCATGAATTCATGAACGTTCCCAAGAACAGAGGAAAATGCTTTTGTTCAGATACTTACATAATCACCTGATTTTAATACAATACAGTTAAAATAAATTCTGCCTCCCTGTTGTAATCAGCAGCTGGTAGATCCATCTGCTGCCAACAATGGGTCACAGATCATTGCAGCTCACTTATTGTTTTTCTTGTGTGTGATTTTCATCCCTAACTCATACTGGGGTGTAGTTGCACAGCTCCCGGCATCTCCCATCCTGCCCTCCCCATCACAATCCTGCTCCCTCATCATGTGACCACTGGCTGATGTGTGAGCCCTGACCATGAGTGACAGCAGGGCTGTCCATCGCTCACGCATGGCAGTGGCCTCTGATAATTTGAAATGGCACCTTTCTGTCAATCTTGATTTGCCAGTGCTGCTAGCACACATTTAACAGAAGACCTCCTTCACATCTTGCTCAGCATCTTGCTCTCATGCCCCCATGTCTGTCCTCCACCTGCTGCAGTGCTCTAGTGATGCCCAACACAAATTTGGAGAATGACACCTCATCTTGCTATTTGGCACGTTACAGCCTTCTGGATGCAACCTTGAGTTCAACAACATTGGATTGTGAACTCTCCCCTCCTTTTTGATCCCCTTTTTGTTTTTTGCTTCTCTTGGTTTGCTCCTATACAATCCCTCCCTTCCCCCACAGGGCCATCTGTTCCTGGTTTTGCTTCCACTGAGCCCTGACCTTTGATCTCCTATTAACACATTCTGCTATTGTACCTTTTGCCACTATTTAAAAAAAAAAAAATTTAGATTACCCAATTATTTTTTCCAATTAAGGGGCAATTTAGCGTGGCCAATCCACCTACTCTGCACATTTTTGGGTTGTGGGGGCGAAACCCACGCAGACACGGGGAGAATGTGCAAACTCCACATGGACAGTGACCCAGAGCCGGGATCGAACCTGGGACCTCAGAGGCGGTTGTGCTAACCACTAAGCCACCGTGCTGCCCTCCTTTTGCCACTATTAACAACTTCTCCAGTCCCCATTGCCATCCCCTTTGTCTTCCGTCGATGACATGTTCCGCCACCTCCCATTCCGACTATACAATTCATTACATTTCTATCCCTCTTCAGTTGTGCAGAAGAATCCTATGGATTCAAAACTTTAACTCTTGGCGGGATTCTCCAGCCTCCCAGCCGCCTCTTTCTCCCGGGGTGGGGGGGGGGGCACACTGTTCACTGGCAGTGGGATTCTCTGTTCCCGCCACAGTCAATGGAATTTCCCATTGGAGCCACCCCATGCCGCCGGGAAACTGCCGGCGGGAACAGAGACTCCCACCTTCTCTCTTCCACAGGTGCTGCCAGATTTGCTGAATTTCTCTGGCATTTTCTGTTTTCCTTCACCCCTTACCAGGTTTAGTGAGTACACACACCATTCCATGCATAAAGGGCAGAATAGTGTAGCTTCAACCCCTGATCAATGTTAAGTTACTGGGCTCAGTTTGATGACACTGAGGATACCACAATTAAAAGGAGACAGCCTGCATTTATGCAGCACCATTAATAACCCTCAGGACATCCAATGGAGCCTTTTGAAGTCCAGTTGCTAGTTGTGGTGTAGGAAATACAGCAGCCAATCAGCACTTAAAGACAGTGCCACAAACACACTACAGTAATGACCAGTGAGTCTGTTTTGGTTGAAGGACATCCATTGGCCAGGATACGAATAGAACCCCGATACCGAGTCTTTACCAAAGCTTAGTGGTTGGAAGTAGTCCATGGTTTGCAGTTTGGACATCTCTGCTGGGGTTCACCTTGCATTTAGCTATAAAACACACTCTGAACATTTAAGAAAACAAACTTATCTTTTTTTTCCAATTAAGGGGCAATTTAGAATGGCCAATCCACCTATCCTGGACATCTTTTGGGTTGTGGGGATGAGACCTATGCAGACACGGGGAGAATGTGCAAACTCCACACGGACAGTGACCTAGGGCCGGGATCGAATCTGGGGCCTCGCCGCTAAAAGGCAGCAGTGCGCTCCGAACATTTAAATCAAATTCTACATAAAGCACTAGTCAGGGAACTCATGAATATAAGAAGTACATAGGCTGAATTCCATCAACCATAAACTACTCAAATAATGAGCTTCGCCAGCAGTTCATTTTGCTGTGTTTGCCTTTTATTGTCCCCCTATCTTGTATGTGGAACATGAAGGCTGATGCAGCAGTGGCCCACTGATTGACATATATATTTAGTATTGACATACAGATTTAGTTTGGCTTTGGCAAACAGATTTATCCTACGGATAATTATTGTTTCTGCCCTTGACGGTAATAACTTGCGCAAAAATATTAATGGGTCTACGCGTGAAGCACTCGAGCGTACCAGCCACTTACCAGCCACGGTCAGGAGTATGACAGTTTGGCTCCATTTTAGGAATTTGAGTCTCCAATTCCTCTAGGCAGCAACGTTCATCGGGAGCACATCCCAGGAAATTGGGGTGAGTGTGGATGAAAGAAAGAGGGACTTGCATTTCTGCTGCACCTTTCACAACCATGGGGACACATCTTTATTGTCAGAAGTAGACTTACATTAACACTGCAATGAAGTTACTGAGAAAATCCCCCCCCCCAACCCCCCCGCATCGCCACATTCCAGCATCTGTTCGGGTACATAGAGGGCGAATTCAGAATGTCCAAATTACCTAACTCAGCATGTGTCAGGGACTTTTCACAGTAACTTCATTGCAGAGTTAATGTTAGCCTACTTGTGACAATAAAGATTATTATTATTATTTGTGTCCAAAGATGTGCAGGTTAGGTGGGGTTTCGGGGATAGGGCAGGGGAGTGGGCCTAGGTACGGTGCTCTTTAGGAGGGTTGGTGCAGAATCGATGGACTGAATGGCCTCCTGCACTGGAGGGAGTCTGTGGAACTGAGGGCAATGAAATCCTTTTGAAGTGTTGTCGCTGTTGTCGAAAGTGCAGCAGCCAATCAGAGCAGAGCAAACTCCCACAAAAGGCAATGTGATAATGGCCCGACAATCTGTTTTTGCCATGTCGATTGATGCATAAATATTGACCAAGACACGAGGGATAAATCCCCTGATCTTCGCAATAGTGCCATGGGTCTTTTTCACTCACCTGAGAGGGAAGACAGGACCTCGTTTTAACACAAGACAGCACCTCCCAGAGTGCAGCACTCCTCCCGTAGTGCATTGAAGTACCAGCTCTGATTGCTATGCCTGAGTCTGGGGGTAAATAGAAAGTCCTTGGACTCCAACCCTGTGCTTTCCTGAAATGTTCTCCCTGACAGTGAGCGGAATTCTCGGGCCTCCCACCCACATGTTTCTCAGCATGGGGAGGCTGTGCGCCATTCACTGGCGGCGGGATTCCCTGTTCCCACTGCTGTCGATGAGAATTCCCATTGAAACCGCAGTAGTGACACAAAAATGCTCCCAATCTGTCTGGAAAAATGCAACAAATGGAGAATCGTGGGAGATAATAGAGATGTTGCTTCAGTCACATTTTATTCATGACATAAAACACAAGCGGAGCCAGAAGGTTTAATTCCATCCCTTGTCCACTGACGGTGCTACTTCCTATGGGTGTATCATCCCATGGTTAGCCTTATGTTCTCCAAGTGGCCATTTATGCCCTTCATGTGTGCGCTTAGGCAATCAGTGTCAGGGGGACTTTATGGGGGCATCATAGCTGAATATCTACTGGACCACCTTCAACAATAACTTGCATTTAAATAGTAGCTTTAACATAGGCCAACATCCCAAGATGTTGGACTCGAGACACGATGAAGATCCAAACTGTGGCTTTAATCAGCTAGTTGTTAGCCCGGTGGTCGACCATAGAGAAAGGCCGACCGCCGGAAACTCTGGGTACTTATACCCCACCCCGGAGGCGGGGTCTACTTGGCTCTTGACCAATTGGTGAGCAGTCACATGACTAGTCCCAGCCAATCGGACGAGAGGCACATGACCAGCCAGAGCCAATGGGAAACCCATGCTCTGCACCAATGGCAGTGCTCACATTCATACCACCACATTCACCCCTTGTGGAGAAAGAAGGCGGGGGGGTGTGTAAGTGGAAGAGAGAGAGGGGGGGGGAGAGTCCGAGGACTGGTGGTATGAGCAGCGAAAACTGAGAAAGGTGGGCTGCCCACTGGCTCATCGCAAAAAAACAATACTACTACTACTTAAGGTGCAACAGAATAACGACAAAGTCCAAAAGAAAATGTCCCATGGTCGCATCAGATGGATACGATCAGCCTGTCGGGTGCCCGTGATGTTCTGGTGGACCGTCGCAGTGGAGCCGGTGACGTCGGGCCAATGGTCGTCCTTGCCTCCGGGAGCGTCAGTCGTAGATGTGTCTCCGTACCCCGGGCCGGTGGTGGAGACGCTGTAATCGGGGGAGAGGGGGCATGTGTGCTGGGTGTTGGGGGCGCTGTGGGGGAATTGGGGTTGGGGGGGGGGGTGTTGATGTAGGGGGAGAAGGCCGCACGTCGGCGGGTGCCAGGTCCCGAAGCAAGACCGTATCCTGCCGACCGTCGGGATACTCCACGTACGCATACTGCGGGTTGGCATGGAGTAACTGGATTCATTCAACCAACGGGTCGGACTTGTGCACCCGCACATGCTTCCGGAGCAAGATGGGCCCGGGGGTGGCCAGCCAGGTCGGGAGAGGGGATCCTGAGGACGACTTCCTGGGGAAAACAAGAAGACGTTCATGAGGTGTTTGATTAGTGGTAGTACAGAGGAGAGACCGGATTGAATGCAGGGCGTCGGGGGTAACCTCTTGCCAATGGGGGATAGGGAGAGCTCTGGACCGTAGGGCCAGCAGTATAGTCTTCCAAATGGTGCCATTCTCCCGCTCGACCTGACCGTTACCCCGGGGGTTATAACTGGTCGTCCTGCTAGAGGCTATGCCCCTGCTGAGCAGGAATTGACGCAGTTCGTCACTCATAAAGGAGGACCCCCGGTCGCTGTGGATGTACGCGGGGTAACCGAACAGGGAGAAGATGGATAGGAGGGCCTTTATGACGGTTGTTGTGGTCATGTCGGGACAGGGAATGGCGAAAGGGAAGCAGGTGTATTCGTCGATAACACTCAAGAAATATGTGTTACGGTTGTTGGAGGGGAGGGGACCCTTGAAGTCTATACTGAGACGTTCAAAGTGGCGGGATGCCTTGATCAGATGCGCTCGTTCGGGGCAGCAGAAGTGCGGTTTGCACTTGCAGTTTGCACGTTGCAGATGTGGCAGTCCCTGGTGATGGTCCTGACCTCCTCAACGGAGTCGGGCAGGTTGCGGGTCTTAATAAAATGGTAAAAACGGGTGACCCCTGGATGGCAGAGGTCCGTGTGGAGGGGGCGGAGGCGGTTGATCTGCGCGATGGCGCAGGTACCGCGGGATAGGGCATCGGGAGGCTCGTTGAGCTTCCCAGGATGATACAAGATATCGTAGTTGTACGTGGACAACTCGATCCGCCACCGCAAGATCTTGTCGTTCTTGATCTTGCCCCTCTGTGCATTATCGAACATGAAAGCTACTGACCGTTGGTCTGTGAGGAGGGTAAACCTCCTGCCGGCCAGATAGTGCCTCCAATATCGCACAGCAACTATGGCCTGTGCCTTCTTTTCCACCGAGGAATGGCGGATTTCGGAAGTGTGGAGGGTTCGTGAGAAGAAGGCCACGGATCTGCCCGCTTGGTTCAGGGTGGCCGCCAGAGCTATGTCAGACGCGTCGCTCTCGACCTGGAATGGGAGGGACTCGTCGATAGCATGCATCGTGGCCTTTGCGATATCCGCTTTGATGCGGCTAAAGGCCTGACGGGCCTCCATCGACAGGGGAAAGGAGGTGGACTGGATGAGGGGGCGGGCTTTGTCGGCGTAGTTGGGGACCCACTGGGCGTAATAGGAGAAGAAGCCCAGGCAGCATTTGAGGGAGTTGGGGAGGGGAAGTTCCATCAGGGGGCGCATGCGTTCGGGATCGGGGCCTATCACTCCGTTACGCACTACGTAGCCAAGGATGGCTAGACGGTCAGTGCTAAACATGCACTTATCCTTATTGTAGGTTAAATTAAGGAGTTTTGCGGTTCGGAGGAATTTTTGGAGGTTGATGTCGTGGTCCTGCTGGTCATGGCCGCAGATGGTGAAGTTATCGAGATACGGGAAGGTGGCCCGTAAACCGTGCTTGTCGACCATTCGGTCCGTCTCCCGTTGGAAGACCGAGACTCCATTTGTGACACCGAATGGAACCCTGAGGAAGTGGTAGAGGCGCCCATCTGCCTCAAACGCGGTGTACTTTCATCACTTGCGCGGATGGGGAGCTGGTGGTAGGCGGACTTAAGGTCCACCGTGGAAAAGACTTTGTATTTCGCGATCCTGTTAACCAGGTCGGAAATACGGGGGAGAGGATACGCATCCAGCTGCGTAAACCTGTTGATGGTCTGACTGTAATCAATGACCATCCGGTTTTTCTCCCCAGTCCGAACTACCAGCACTTGGGCTCGCCAGGGACTGTTGCTGGCCTCGATAACTCCTTCCTTAATGAGCCTCTGGACCTCGGACCCAATGAAGGTCCGGTCCTGGGCACTGTATCGTCTGCTCCTAGTGGCGACAGGTTTACAATCTGTGGTGAGTTAGCAAACAAGGAAGGGGGGTCCACTTTGAGGGACGCGAGGCTGCAAACAGTAAGAGGGGGATTAGGGCCGCTGAATTGGAAGTTCAAGCTCTGCAGGTTGCACTGGAAATCCAGGCCCAAGAGCGACCCGCAGCGCAGGCCTGGGGGGGGGGGGGGTCGGGGTCCACGGAGGACGGGGGTAGCGCGTGCCGTGAAGTCCAGGGGGTTGCTGCGCGGCCGGGTGCATATGCGCGGGCGTTCAGGTCAGCAACCTCCAGGGAGGTTGCAAGGGTCCGTGCCTCAGCTAGGCTGAGGGCGTTCTTCTCCAGCAATCGGATAGAAGGGGACTGCATGCCAGCAACGTAAGCGTCTCTAATTAAAAGTTCCATGTGCTCAGTCGCCGAAACTTGGAGACATGCGCACATTCTCCCTAGAGCTGAGAGGGCCTGGTAAAACTCGGCGAGTGACTCACCAGGGAACTGTTGTCTAGTCGTCAGGAGATGCCGTGCGTATACTTCGCTGACCGGCCGGAGAAAGTATCCTTATGAATCTCCATGGCCGCATCATAATCGCTTTCGTCCTCAATCATTGAATATACCGCCGTGCTCACGCATGAGTGGAGGATGTGGAGTTTCTGCTCCTTGGTGGGCTTGCTGGCTGCAGTTGTCAGGTAACTGTTAAAACACGTCTGCCAGTGTTTAAAGATTGCAGGCGCATTTAAAGCATGCGGGCTGGTGCGGAGGCAGTCAGGCTTGATGCGTAGCTCCATTCCAAAATTCTAGCTGATTAAATTGATGTACCATCAATTGGACTCGAGACACGATGAAGATCCAAACTGTGGCTTTAATCAGCTAGTTGTTAGCCCGGTGGTCGACTGTAGAGAAAGGCCGACCGCCGGAAACTCTGGGTACTTATACCCCACCCCGGAGGCGGGGTCTACTTGGCTCTTGACCAATTGGTGAGCAGTCACATGACTAGTCCCAGCCAATCGGACGAGAGGCACATGACCAGCCAGAGCCAATGGGAAACCCATGCTCTGCACCAATGGCAGTGCTCACATTCATACCACCACATTCACCCCTTGTGGAGAAAGAAGGCGGGGGGGTGTGTAAGTGGAAGAGAGAGAGGGGGGGGAGAGTCCGAGGACTGGTGGTATGAGCAGCGAAAACTGAGAAAGGTGGGCTGCCCACTGGCTCGTCGCAAAAAAACAATACTACTACTACTTAAGGTGCAACAGAATAACGACAAAGTCCAAAAGAAAATGTCCCATGGTCGCATCAGATGGATACGATCAGCCTGTCGGGTGCCCGTGATGTTCTGGTGGACCGTCGCAGTGGAGCCGGTGACGTCGGGCCAATGGTCGTCCTTGCCTCCGGGAGCGTCAGTCGTAGATGTGTCTCCGTACCCCGGGCCGGTGGTGGAGACGCTGTAATCGGGGGAGAGGGGGCATGTGCGCTGGGTCGTGGGGGCGCGGGGGGCGCTGGGGGGAATTGGGGTTGGGGGGAGGAGGTGTTGATGTAGGGGGAGAAGGCCGCACGCCGGCGGGTGCCAGGTCCCGAAGCAAGACCGTATCCTGCCGACCGTCGGGATACTCCACGTACGCATACTGCGGGTTGGCATGGAGTAACTGGATTCATTCAACCAACGGGTCGGACTTGTGCACCCGCACATGCTTCCGGAGCAGGATGGGCCCGGGGGTGGCCAGCCAGGTCGGGAGAGGGGATCCTGAGGACGACTTCCTGGGGAAAACAAGAAGACGTTCATGAGGTGTTTGATTAGTGGTAGTACAGAGGAGAGACCGGATTGAATGCAGGGCGTCGGGGGTAACCTCTTGCCAATGGGGGATAGGGAGAGCTCTGGACCGTAGGGCCAGCAGTATAGTCTTCCAAATGGTGCCATTCTCCCGCTCGACCTGACCGTTACCCCGGGGGTTATAACTGGTCGTCCTGCTAGAGGCTATGCCCCTGCTGAGCAGGAATTGACGCAGTTCGTCACTCATAAAGGAGGACCCCCGGTCGCTGTGGATGTACGCGGGGTAACCGAACAGGGAGAAGATGGATAGGAGGGCCTTTATGACGGTTGTTGTGGTCATGTCGGGACAGGGAATGGCGAAAGGGAAGCAGGTGTATTCGTCGATAACACTCAAGAAATATGTGTTACGGTTGTTGGAGGGGAGGGGACCCTTGAAGTCTATACTGAGACGTTCAAAGTGGCGGGATGCCTTGATCAGATGCGCTCGTTCGGGGCAGCAGAAGTGCGGTTTGCACTTGCAGTTTGCACGTTGCAGATGTGGCAGTCCCTGGTGATGGTCCTGACCTCCTCAACGGAGTCGGGCAGGTTGCGGGTCTTAATAAAATGGTAAAAACGGGTGACCCCTGGATGGCAGAGGTCCGTGTGGAGGGGGCGGAGGCGGTTGATCTGCGCGATGGCGCAGGTACCGCGGGATAGGGCATCGGGAGGCTCGTTGAGCTTCCCAGGATGATACAAGATATCGTAGTTGTACGTGGACAACTCGATCCGCCACCGCAAGATCTTGTCGTTCTTGATCTTGCCCCTCTGTGCATTATCGAACATGAAAGCTACTGACCGTTGGTCTGTGAGGAGGGTAAACCTCCTGCCGGCCAGATAGTGCCTCCAATATCGCACAGCAACTATGGCCTGTGCCTTCTTTTCCACCGAGGAATGGCGGATTTCGGAAGTGTGGAGGGTTCGTGAGAAGAAGGCCACGGATCTGCCCGCTTGGTTCAGGGTGGCCGCCAGAGCTATGTCAGACGCGTCGCTCTCGACCTGGAATGGGAGGGACTCGTCGATAGCATGCATCGTGGCCTTTGCGATATCCGCTTTGATGCGGCTAAAGGCCTGACGGGCCTCCATCGACAGGGGAAAGGAGGTGGACTGGATGAGGGGGCGGGCTTTGTCGGCGTAGTTGGGGACCCACTGGGCGTAATAGGAGAAGAAGTCCAGGCAGCATTTGAGGGAGTTGGGGAGGGGAAGTTCCATCAGGGGGCGCATGCGTTCGGGATCGGGGCCTATCACTCCGTTACGCACTACGTAGCCAAGGATGGCTAGACGGTCGGTGCTAAACATGCACTTATCCTTATTGTAGGTTAAATTAAGGAGTTTTGCGGTTCGGAGGAATTTTTGGAGGTTGGCGTCATGGTCCTGCTGGTCGTGGCTGCAGATGGTGATGTTATCGAGATACGGGAAGGTGGCCCGTAAACCGTGCTTGTCGACCATTCGGTCCATCTCCCGTTGGAAGACCGAGACTCCATTTGTGACACCAAATGGAACCCTGAGGAAGTGGTAGAGGCGCCCATCTGCCTCAAACGCGGTGTACTTTCATCACTTGCGCGGATGGGGAGCTGGTGGTAGGCGGACTTAAGGTCCACCATGGAAAAGACTTTGTATTTCGCGATCCTGTTAACCAGGTCGGAAATACGGGGGAGAGGATACGCATCCAGCTGCGTAAACCTGTTGATGGTCTGACTGTAATCAATGACCATCCGGTTTTTCTCCCCAGTCCGAACTACCAGCACTTGGGCTCGCCAGGGACTGTTGCTGGCCTCGATAACTCCTTCCTTAATGAGCCTCTGGACCTCGGACCCAATGAAGGTCCGGTCCTGGGCACTGTATCGTCTGCTCCTAGTGGCGACAGGTTTACAATCCGTGGTGAGTTAGCAAACAAGGAAGGGGGGTCCACTTTGAGGGACGCGAGGCTGCAAACAGTAAGAGGGGGATTAGGGCCGCTGAATTGGAAGTTCAAGCTCTGCAGGTTGCACTGGAAATCCAGGCCCAAGAGCGACCCGCAGCGCAGGCCTGGGTGGGGGGGGGGGGGGGTCGGGGTCCACGGAGGACGGGGGTAGCGCGTGCCGTGAAGTCCAGGGGGTTGCTGCGCGGCCGGGTGCATATGCGCGGGCGTTCAGGTCAGCAACCTCCAGGGAGGTTGCAAGGGTCCGTGCCTCAGCTAGGCTGAGGGCGTTCTTCTCCAGCAATCGGATAGAAGGGGACTGCATGCCAGCAATGTAAGCGTCTCTAATTAAAAGTTCCATGTGCTCAGTCGCCGAAACTTGGAGACATGCGCACATTCTCCCTAGAGCTGAGAGGGCCTGGTAAAACTCGGCGAGTGACTCACCAGGGAACTGTTGTCTAGTCGTCAGGAGATGCCGTGCGTATACTTCGCTGACCGGCCGGAGAAAGTATCCTTATGAATCTCCATGGCCGCATCATAATCGCTTTCGTCCTCAATCATTGAATATACCGCCGTGCTCACGCATGAGTGGAGGATGTGGAGTTTCTGCTCCTTGGTGGGCTTGCTGGCTGCAGTTGTCAGGTAACTGTTAAAACACGTCTGCCAGTGTTTAAAGATTGCAGGCGCATTTAAAGCATGCGGGCTGGTGCGGAGGCAGTCAGGCTTGATGCATAGCTCCATTCCAAAATTCTAGCTGATTAAATTGATGTACCATCAATTGGACTCGAGACACGATGAAGATCCAAACTGTGGCTTTAATCAGCTAGTTGTTAGCCCGGTGGTCGACTGCAGAGAAAGGCCGACCGCCGGGGACTCTGGGTACTTATACCCCGCCTCGGAGGCGGGGTCTACTTGCCCCTCGACCAATTGGTGAGCAGTAACATGACTAGTCCCAGCCAATCGGACGAGAGGCACATGACCAGCCAGAGCCAATGGGAAACCCATGCTCTGCCCCAATGGCAGTGCTCACATTCATACCACCACAGTGGGCCAGATTGTATTTTTCTTTTCTGACAATCAACAGTGCTTGCACAGTGATTATTAGACTTTTAGTTCCAGATATTTTTTAACCGATTCAGATTTCACGATCTGACTCTTAACTGCCCTCTGAAATGGTCTAGCAAGACACTCATTTCAAGGGAAATTAGGAATGGGCAGCAAATGCTGGACTTACCAGACAAGGCTACGTTCTCTGAAAGAGTAACTTTCAAAAAAAGCGTAATTAGACCAAAATGGACACTGACCCAAAGAAGAAGACAGTAGGTTAAGTATATGCCAGAGGAGCAGGCTTTAATGTCTTAAATTAAGGCAGGGATGGAGAGATTTAAGAAGGAGGTGTAGGGCTGTGGGCCTGGAACAGGGCAACCGCAGATCGGCCGGCAGCCAGAATAACGGCTGATTTCTCACCGCCTGGCTTTGAGGTCAGTTGTAACATTCCTACTTGCACTCCAGCTGAAATCAGCATTCACAGCACAGACTGAGGATGAAACCAGCAGCCTTCGGGTCTGCATGACTTGGCTATGCACGAGGAGCTCTCACAGTTTTCATAACGTGAGCCGCTCCTCTGCGCTGAGCATCGAGGTATATTTTTCAATCTTGATTAATGTTAGTGGAGAAAAATTGTTTTTTCCATGTCACACTCAGTTTGTTTTTTTCCCACTCGCATTATAGTCTGGAGGAAAATTAACCCCAGTAGCATCTTATCACACTTGAGCAATGCTGTCAGAAGACTGTGTCCGGAATCAAAAGCGACAATTGTCCCAGGTGCATCTTCAGATTACAAATCATCAGACCAACCTCAAGTGTTTTGAGCTTTCATGCAAACAGATTCATATGTTTTTTAACCGTTTGTTAGTACGTATTTTGTCTGTAGGTGTGGGTGGGTGGGGATAGGAGTGTGCGTTGTTTGATTCCAGGTAACTAAGCTGTTGCCTAGCCCCAACAGTTCAACATGTTGACAAGGCTGCCATCGTACATCCTGGTCGCGCCCGACTTGGTGACAGAACAAAGCTGGTAAAACTTGTGAGAGGTCTCTCGCAAGATTTACAATGCTCGGAACGCCGCGCGAGATCGACGGAAACCCTGCAAGATGTCACGATCTGGATTGTGCCCTGGATGCGTGGGATCCAGATTTGCGTATTCAAGTGGGTAGTTCAGCGCAGTTAAATTTGTTTGGGCCGGAGTCTCCCAAGCACTGGAACCGAATGTCTATGCCTTGAAGAGCTCGCCTTGGCGACGTTTAGCACTGGTCCAAATAAACATGGATCAGGTGTAACGGCAACTGGGGGAGTCTCCCAGGGGATCGGAGGCTTCTGGGTGATCGGGCTCTGGGCCGTGTGGTATCCTGGTATTCCCGATGCCACCTGGGAACTTGGGTGTCGGCAGGGGCACTGCCAGGGTGCAAGGCTGGCAGTGCCTGGGTGGCAGGTTGCCCATGCCGGGATCATGCCTTGCCCTAATGAGGTGTCTTGAGGGGGTCTCAGGAACGCCCTAATTGGTGACTTGGGGCATTTGGGGGTCTGGAGGCTGCAGTGGGGGGGGTCGAGAGATCGAAATGCTCCCTTATCTCTTCTTGTACTGACAAGCTGAACTGGCCAGTGCAGGAAATTAATGTAAGTAATAATAATGGCTTATTGTCACGAGTAGGCTTCAATGAAGTTACTGTGAAAAGCCCCTAGTCGCCACATTCCGGCGCCTGTTCGGGGAGGCCGGTACGGGAATTGAACCCGCACTGCTGGCCTTCTTCTGCATTACAAGCCAGCTGTCTAGCCCAGTGTGCTAAACCAGCCCCAGTGCAGCCTCGGCGGGGCTTTTCTCATCGAGGCCCCCTCCCAAAATAGAGACCAGTTTAATGGCGGGTCATTCTCGGCACTACAGGCACCAAGAAACATCCTGATAAACACGCCCAAAATGGGACCTGTTTTTACCCCCATTAAATCGTGCCCCAAGTCTCTTATTGCGATGCATATAATGAATTTATCAGGGCCACATTTTCAAATGAGCCAACTGTGGTAACACTTATAATGAGTTTACAGTATGGCGCACAAAGTGATTCTTACAGGGTGATCCTTTGAATGGGCATAATAGGGCAGGAATTGGTGTGATTCTACCATGGTGGCATTTAAAGGTCCAAATGGCTGTAACCAGACAGGACACAAACAAACTATGAATTCTAGTGTGCAGACTAAATATCATATCATGTAATATATAGCGGCCACAGAATCTTTTGTAATGAGTTACAAGTAATGGCACAATAATCTTGCAGGGGTAATATTACAGTCATTGATCCTTCAGTGGCATGGAGTTCACTATTGGCCACGATTGACCAATGTTGGCACAAACAAGTGGACTCAAAATTGAAGTTAAACATCCACCAAATTAAAGATGAAACATTATAAATAATAACCTGCACTTGGTCACAATTGCAGACCATTGATTGAACTGAGGGAATCCAATAGCCATTGTAAATTATTGCGCTTTGTAGAATCATGGAATTTTACAGATTAAAATAGGTGTGAGGTTCTCTCAGATTGTTGAGATGAGAGTGGGGGCTGCCCGGTGGGTGAGCTGGTTGACCTTGGCACTGTGGTACAGGGAGCCAGTGAGGTGGGGAGAACAAAGACAAATATGGTGGGAGTTGGGGACTTTCCAGAAGGCATGTGATCAAGTGTCACTTCAATGGTTATTTCAGAGAGTAAAAGCTCATGACATAGGGGGTAACATATTAGCATGGATAGAAGTTGGCTGGCTGGCAGAAATCCACCTACTCTGCACATTTTTTGGGTTGTGGGGGCGAAACCCACGCAAACACGGGGAGAATGTGCAAACTCCACACGGATAGTGACCCAGATCCGGGATCGAACCTGGGATCTCGGCACTGTGAGGCCGAGTGCTAACCACAGCACCACCGTGTTGCCCTCACAAAGAATATTCACAAATGGGTCTATGTCTGGCTGCAAGTTGCGTCTGTGCTGGGGCCTCAGCTTTTTACCATTCACATCAATGACTTGGACGAGGGGAGTGAAGGCATGGTAGCTAAATGTGCAGATGACGTAAAGATAGGTTTGGAAGAGTGTTGTGAAGAAGACATGACAAGTTTCCAGGCAGATATAGATAGGATGAGCGAATGGGCAAAGATCTGGCGGATGGAGTATGATATGGGAATGTGTGAAGTTGTTCACTTTGACAGGAAGAATAAAAAACAGAGCATCACTTAATTGGACAATGACTGCAGAGTACTGAGGTGCAAAGGGATCTAGGTTGGATCTCTTTATTTACGGAAAGGCATAAATGCGTTGAAGACAGCTCAGAGAAATTTTAATTGGTTGATTCCGAGAATGACCTCCACTATTATGGTCTCGCCAACCCATCTCGTGCTAAACCCAATGGCCACCAGCACTTCCCACCCTCCATTCGCACAATCAAAGTGTCCTTTAATTTGTTTCATGAGAATTGGACACTCTACCTTGAACGCTGCTAACACTTGTTGAATCATAAGCAATATGATAGTTACGGGTATTAAATCCCCTGTGCTATCTTTATTGAGGCCTTCTGTACATCACCCTCTCCTTCTCACTACCCCATTGGTGGCAAAGCCTTTAACCAACTCTATTTCCAGCAGCTCTCCCACAGCATCCTTCCACTTCCTGTAGCTTGGGGAGGTTTTCTGTGTTAATGGCGCAGAATATGAGGGTGTAGACGGGCAGTTCTCCGGCTGTTGCCTTGGTCCCAGTAGCTCATCTTTGCTAAAATGCACGGAGCCCTCCCTGTCATATTTACACTTCTCATGCAGTCTGCAGGCATGCTATCTAACTTGCCATCTGTCTCACAGTATTACTGCTATTTCATTTATTCACATTTTTGCCATAACCCACATTCTTCTGCTTTATCACGATAATTATTTTGCCTCATGACACAATGCATCTTTAATCCCCAGTTGGTGCAGTGTTTCAGGGATAGGCAGCAGGGACAGCTGGGGCATAACTTCCACCTTGTCAGCAGCTAAGGTCATATTTGGACCATGGTTTCAACACTTGAAAACTTTAAAGGATTTGTGAAAGAATTGATACCAAAGAATGCCTGATGAGGTAAGTGGTGATCGATTGATTACATCGGTCGTCAAGACAATGCAAATTTAAGTAATGACAGCAAGAATTGAACAGGATGGGGGACAAAATACAAATTATTGCATGGCGGTTGTTATAATGTGGAATAATGTGCTGTAACTTGTGGAGTCCTGCAAGGATCAGTGCCTCAGCTATTTACAATTTATATTAATGGCTTAGACAAAGAAAAAGTGGGTAATGCATCCACCTTTCTAGTTGATATAAAGCAAGTTGGATTGTAAGCTCTGAGGAGGACACAAAAAGGGACCCATTCTCGACAAACAAAAGGAATATGTTCAAGCCTTGTGCCTTTTTTGAATTACCAGGGAACTTTGTAATTCTAGTTGCCTGTTGCTTTCTCCGTGGCAACATCTTGACCAATCAGAGGCAAGCAACTTGCCAACCATTCAGCAGCATTTTCTCCTGTTGTGTAAATTGTAATCATTTAAAATTTGGTATTCTTGTGTTTGTCCTGAAGAGTTCCAGACATTTTTAAAAAAAAATGTTTTTATTGGGTTTTTGAACAAGGTATAATTACCGTTATGTACACAGAATAAGAAACATACATATATACACATATTTAGAGGAGAATAAAATATGAAATTGAATAACTTGTGGGGTATTGTGCACCAGCTCGACAGCGGCAGCTCTGTACATCTGGCAAAATTACCCACACCACGTAAGTAGGCGACTGCCTGCGGGGGAGGGGGGGGGGGGGGGAGAACTGGGGGGGCACACAAATATTTGGGTGCCGGGGAGAAAATCAAAGTGTGCGATCTTTGGCTGTGCTGTGTGTTGTTGTCGCCCGCCCCTCCCGGACGGGTCTCGCTGCCGTCCCACGCTCGCCCCCACTTCTGCCGTTCCTCCCGTCCTCCATCTCCATATTCCTCGATCCCCGCTCCTGGAGGTGTCATGTACATTTTGGCATCCCGTGCCCTCCCTCCGGCTCCTGCTTCCCTGCCCCCGCTCCACCCCGCCGGCCCTCCTCTTCCGTCCCTCCCCCCCTCCACGGTTCGCCTCCCTCTCCCCAGGTTTAACTGTCTTCCCCCCTCCCCCCCCCCCCCCCCCCCCGTGGTTCGCCCCTCCCTCCTCAGGTTTAGCCGTCCCGTTCTCCCCCCCCCCCCCCCCCCCCCCCCCCACCCCGTCCATCTCTCCCCTCCATGCCCCAGCTACCTTCCCCCGACTCCCGACCATTTTCCCCTGACTCTTGGCCACCCGGCTATTCTTCCTCTTGTTCGTTGGCCACAAACAGGTCCCGGAACAGTAGCGTGAATGGCTCCCACGTTCTGTGGAAGCCTTCGTCTGACCCTTTGATTTTCTCCATTTGGAGAGATTCCGAGAGGTCGGACAGCCAGTCTGCAGCTCTGGGTGGTGCTGCTGACCGCCAGACAAACAGGATTCTACGGCGGGTTATCAGGGAGGCAAAGGCAAGGGCGTCCGCCCTACTCCCCAGGAATAGATCTGGCTGGTCCGAGACCCCGAAGACAGCCATTATCGGGCATGGTTCCACCCTCATCCCACCACTTTGGACATGGCCTCGAAGAAGGCTGTCCAGTACTCCACGAGTCTGGGGCAAGACCAGAACATGTGGGCGTGGTTGGCCGGGCCTCTTTGGCACCGTTCACATCTGTCCTCCACCTCCGGGACGAACCTGCTCATACGGGTTCTTGGGGCAGCAGGGTAGCATGGTGGTTAGCATAAATGCTTCACAGCTCCAGGGTCCCAGGTTCGATTCCCGGCTGGGTCACTGTCTGTGTGGAGTCTGCACGTCCTCCCCCTGTGTGCGTGGGTTTCCTCCGGGTGCTCCGGTTTCCTCCCACAGTCCAAAGATGTACGGGTTAGGTGGATTGGCCATGCTAAATTGCCCGTAGTGTCCTAATAAAAAAAAGTAAGGTTAAGGGGGGGGGGGGTTGTTCGGTTAAGGGTATAGGGTGGATACGTGGGTTTGAGTAGGGTGATCATGGCTCGGCACAACATTGAGGGCCGAAGGGCCTGTTCTGTGCTGTACTGTTCTATGTTCTATGTTCTAAGTGGGCTCTATGTACCACTTTTAGTTGCGTCAGGCTGAGCCTTGCGCACGTGGCGGTGGAGTTGACCCTATGCAGTGCCTCGCTCCAGAGTCCCCACCCTATCTCAATCCCCAGGTCGTCCTCCCATTTCTTTCTTGTTGCGTCCAGTACGGTGTCGTCCCTATATACCAGTCGGTCATACATGTCACTACAGTTCCCTTTCTCTAGGATACTTGCATCCAGTAGGTCTTCCAGTAGTGTCTGTCGTGGCGGTTGTGGGTACGTCCTTGTCTCCTTTCGTAAGAAGTTTTTGAGCTGTACATACCTTAACTCGTTCCCCCTGGCTAGCCAAAATTTCTCTGTCAGTTCATCCAGTGTTGCGATCCTGCTGTCCGTGTATAGGTCCCTGACTGTCAGTGTCCCTCCATCCTGCCTCCACCTTTTGAAGGTGGCGTCAGTCAGTGCTGGTGTGAACCTATGGTTGTTGCAGATGGGAGCTTTGTCCGACATTTTGGTCAGGCCAAATTGCTGCCGCAGTTGGTTCCAGGATTGGAGGGTGGCTGTCACCACTGGGCTGCTGGAGTGTTTTTTGGGTGGGGATGGGAGTGCTGCCGTGGCGAGGGCCCGGAGGGAGGTCCCCACGCAGGAGGCCTCCTCCGCACGCACCCACTCGGCTTCTGGCTCCTGGATCCATCCCCTTACTCGTTCGGCTGTTGCCGCCCAGTGGTAGAATTGTAGATTTGGGAGGGCTAGCCCCCGCCTGGATTTTGTTTTTTGTAGGACCTTCTTTGGGATCCTAGCATTTTTACACCCCCATACGAACGCCATGATAAGTTTGTCCAGCACTTTGAAAAAGGCCTTGGGGATGTAGATCGGGATGGATCTAAACAGGAAGAGGAACCTGGGCAGTACGTTCATTTTGATCGTCTGAACTCTCCCCGCGAGGGAGAGTGGGAGTGTGTTCCATCTTTGCAGGTCCTTTTTTACTTCCCCCGTCAGACTGGTGAGGTTCCATTTGTGGATCCCTTTCCAGTCATGGGCTATTTGGATCCCCAGGTAGCGGAATTTGTGTCGGGTTTGTTTGAACGGCAGCCCCTTTAGTGCTGCCCTCCCCCTTGCTGGTGTACTGGGAAGATCTCGCTTTTGCTCATGTTGAGTTTGTAGCCCGAGAAGGCTCCAAACTCTTTCAGGAGCGCAATGATTCCGTGCATGCTGCTCTTTGGGTCCGAGATGTAGAGGAGCAGGTCATCTGCATAGAGTGAGACTCTGTGCTCTCTACCTCCCCTTCGGATCCCCCTCCAACGTTTTGCTGCCCTGAGCGCGATTGCTAGCGGTTCGATCGCTAGGGCGAACAGCAGCGGGGACAGTGGACATCCTTGTCTGGTGCCCCTGTGCAGCTGAAAGTATTGGGAGTTGGTATTGTTGGTCCGTACGCTCACCATGGGAGCATTGTACCCAAGAGGTGAACCCTGTTCCAAGCCCGAACCGCTCCAGTACCTCTATGAGGTATTTCCATTCGACTCTGTCGAAGGCCTTTTCTGCGTCCAGAGAGACGTTCACCTCTTGTGTTCTCTCCCCGGAGGGGGTCATTATCACGTTCAGCAGGCGCCTGATGTTCGAGGTAAGCTGGCTACCTTTAACGAAGCCCGTCTGGTTTTCTGTAACCACCTCAGGTACACAGTCTTCTAGCCTTTTGGCTAGGATTTTGGCCAGTATTTTGGCGTCTGCGTTCAGCAGTGAGATGGGTCTGTATGACCCACATTCCGTTGGGTCTTTGTCTTTCTTAGGTATCAGCGAGATTGAGGCCTGTGCTAACGTGGGTGGCAGTGTGCCCCTAGCTAGCAAGTCTGTGAACATCTCCCACAGGTGCGGGGCCAGCGCTGTCGCAAATCGTTTGCAGAAGTCCGCCGGGAATCCATCCGGTCCCGGCGCCTTCCCCGTCTGCATGGAGCTAATCCTGTCCATGATCTCTCCCAGTGCTAGTGGTGCTTCCAGGCCCCGTTTTCTGCCCTCTCCCACGACTAGAATGTCCAGTCCATCAAGGAACCATTTCATCCCAGCCTCCCCCCCTTGGGGGCTCTGAGATGTACAGCTCTTGGTAGAAGGCCTTGATGGTTTTGAAGAGTTCCAGACATAAAGCTTCAGCTTTATTCCAGTTCTCTGACTACCAAATGACAATGAGAAGTTTGTAAAAAACCAATCAGAGGCCGGCAGCTCTGTTGAATGGCTGTGCCAGCAGAGAGGCAGTGGCTGCTGGCAGCTAAATACCCATCCAAGGCGTAGGATGGTCGTTAGATCCCACGACAGATGTAAGTGATGGCAGGAGGGAAGTTGCGGGGTTGGGATCAGGGTTGAAGGGGAGGGAAGTTTGGAGCAATGTCAGGGGTGTGGTTATCTGCAGGCCCCTCCCCTTCCCGATGCCAGGAACTCTCAAGCAATCCCACCCAGGTTTTTTTGGCAGCTCCCCGGGTGAGCCGAGATGAGTGGGCATTAAATGTCTTCCAACGGCTGAGTTAGTCAGGGTAGAGGTGGAATGGTGGCTGCCCTCCTGCCAGATTAAATGCCCCCCTCATCACCAAATACACCAAGGGAGAGGACACAAGATTCTGTTTCTAGTTTCTGGTTTTATAGACAAGCAAGAGGAGTTACTGAACTCCGAGGGTAAGAAATTGCAGGGGATTTCTTCTGGGTTTACAATACACTCCTGTCAGTCCCGAAAGAATATCAGAATTCATCGATGTTCTTGACAACGTTAAGCAGACCGGACTGAGTATACAATTTTCTAACCCAGGACACTGGAAAGCATGGTGGTGGCATCGCGGTATCATCACTGGACAGTAATCCAGAGGCCGGGCGTAATGTTATGGGGACCCAGGTTGTCACCACTTTTTAAAAAAACTGAATTAGAGTACCCAATTATTATTTTTTCCGATTAAGGGGCAATTTAGCATGGGCAATCCACCTTACCCTGCACATTTTTGGGCTGTGAGGGAGATACACGGTTTGTCACCACTATGGCAAATGGTGACACGCGAATTAAATATCTAATGCTAGTCATTAAACTGGGTGGCACAGTCGCACAGTGGTTCGCACTATTGCTTCACAGCGCCAGGATCCAGGTGCAATTCCGGCTTGGGTCATTTCACGCCGGCAGGACTGGCCGAAAACGGACTGGCCGAAAACGGGCGGCCGCTTGGCCCATCGGGGCCTGGAGAATTGCCGGCGAGGCCCCTGCCAACAGCCCCCGACCGGCGCTGGGTGGACCCCGCCCCCGCCCAAAAACCAGCGGCGGAGAATTCAGCAGCCAGCGTCGGAGCGGCGTGGCGGGATTCACGTCGCCCCACCCCCCTGCTGATTCTCCGACTCGGCGGGGGGGGGGGTCGGAGAATCCCGCTCAATGTGTCTAAATATTTCTGCGTCTGTGTGTTTACAATTTTAGAAGTCAGTAAACTCTCACCTGTGGAAATTCCTAATCTGGGGAGCAATAGAATAGCGAACTGAATAATTCTGCCTATAAATATCTTCTTTAATTCACCAGCTCAACTGTTTGTCTACAAAGGGGCTAGAGAACTTTTGCCTAATTTTTGAAATGATGTGGGCTCAGATGAAGCAAATAATTGCATATGGGGACCCCGGACAGGGCAGAAATATCTGCTGGATTTCAGTTGTTTATTTTCAGTGAAACTGGCTCAAAATTGAACGCCATTTCCACTCCCTCTCCCTGCATGATCAAGATTGAACTATTCTTCCGAAAATATTTGTCTGTGCTCATTGTTCCATTTAATTTGTGATAACAAAATTGTGGCAAGAGTGGCTTAGGAATGTCGGATTGTTGATCATTGTGATTTGGCAACGGGAGCCAGGTTTGTTGATGGCCTGACCTTGAAGGTTCTTGTGATTTTTATAATGGGAAATGCAATGTCATTTTTGCTGTGGGAGTTAAGGGCTGGAATTTCCCGGCCGTTGGCGTTCTCTGTTCCCGCTGGCAGAGCACCTCTGCCCGCATGTTTCCCAGCTGTGTGGGGTGGTTACAATTGGAAATTGCATCGACGAGTAATTCTCTACTCCCGCCGCCAGCGAACGGTGCGCCGCTGAGAAACACGCGGCTGGGGTACCGGAGAATCTCGCCCGAGGATTCCAAATAGAATATGGAGATATCAAGTGCCACTATGTAAGCTCCATTTTAACTTGTATGGCCTGATGTGAGTGTTTAGATGAAGCCATGTGACCTAAGAGAAGGACAGATTTGGAATTTGCACCTTTCATAAACCTCGGAACATCCCAAAATATTTTACAGTCTATTAAGGACTTCTACTGATGTCTAGTCACTGCTGTAACATAGGCAGGCAATTTTCCCACACTGGAACCATCACAGTCAGTAACGTGATAGCGACCAGATAATCTGTTCTGGTGGTGTTGGTTGTGGGATGAATATTGGGTCAAGATACCGAGGGGGGGAACTCTTCTTGGAAATAGTGCTGTGGGCTCTTCTACATCCAGCTGCGAGGATAGTTGCTTGAAAATGTCATCCCATTCTCAGTACTGCATTGCAAGTGGATTTTGTGCTTGAGTCTTTGGAGTGGGGCTTGAACCCATGACCTGCCGAATCAAGACGTCCAGAAACTTGGCGTAATCTTGAGAATTTTCCACTGCCGATGGGTTGGTATCCCAACATGAAACAGAAGAACTGGAAAGAAATACTGCAGTGCACCTGAGTGGCTGATGCAGAATTTGATTTCACAGAGTCTCCAGGGCATTTGTGATTTCATTGTTTGTACCCTCTTTTATTTTTTGTCAAGTTATGGCTACTTAAGTGCAAAGTGAGCAGAACGGTCTCCAAGTTTATCTCACCAGGGTTAAAAATAAAATGTTTACAGCTGGAGGAGGAAATCGGATTGTCTATATTGTTCCATATTCAGCCTTCACTGATGGGCATTTTGATGCAGTATTTTTCCCAAGTTGGACAATGCATCCAGGAAGAGAGTTAAACACAAAGGACAGGAAGTTTGTACAGCTGCTGGCTTGTCACCAAATGTGTGTTGTATGGTACTTCAGATGAGGCTGAAAGAAGACTAACCTAATGATCGTCTCGAAGGAAATGTAAAATGCAACCCACATAGATTGATTAAATCAGGTATGCAGCATTAAATGCCATCTGACCATTTATAGAATCTTTTTCAGCACAGAGTTAGGTTATCCACTTACCCTGTCTGTGCTAACACTCCACAAGTGCTAGTGAAAGACTTGCAGTGAAACAGTTCCTTTCACAAACTTCCAAAGCATTTTACAGCTAATGAAGTACATTTTTAAAGTGCGGTCACTGTTGTAAGAAAAAGCTTTGTTTTAAGAGAAAGATCCCACAAACAACTATGAAATAACGATTAGATTATTTGATTTATTCATTTCCCCGTCCCTTTAAATGTGCCCTTTTCATTATTTACCATCATTAATCCACTTCCCTTCTAAAAGCTGTTGTGCATTCGGAGTCTATGATGAAAGGACCCTGGTAAACAACAACATTCAAGATGAAAGATTGACATTAATAATTGACATGCAAAGCTGAAGTTGACAGAAAACATGCTGAACTTTTATGAAAGTTGTTGAGTTTATTTTGTAGTGACCAGAAAGTCTAAATTTGGTTTTAAAAAAGTGCAGCAAGAGGTCAATGTTTTATTCTTTTTTTGTTTTTTTTTAAATTTTAGATTACCCAATTATTTTTTCTATTAAGGGGCAATTTAGAGTGGCCAATCCACCTACTCTGCACATTTTTGGGTTGTGGGGGCGAAACCCACGCAGACACGGGGAGAATGTGCAAACTCCACACAGACAGTGACCCAGAGCCGGGATCGAACCTGGGACCTCAGCGCCGTGAGGCGGTTGTGCTAACCACTAGGCCACCGTGCTGCCCTCAATGTTTTATTCTTGATGAGCTAAAAAGGAGTTCCCGGTCTTGATTTTATTTTTGATTCCCAGAAGCATTCATCATTTTGTTTGGATGAGTTTGAAAGCTTAAGGCATTATCTGTTTTGTTGTTTGATTGCATTCAGACTCGGATCGAAGAGCTTGGTCAGGCATTTGTAAGTTTAAGAATTACATTCCAAATGTGTAAGTGCGTTCGAGGTGCAAGTCGACGTTAGGAAAGGCAGGTGAGCCAGGAAGGAAGGGGACTTTAAAAGAACACCCCGGCGGTTAAATCTAGCACATTATAGAGAAAGAAGCCATTGGTTCCAAAGAGGAATTCACATATCACAAAATGAAAGCGGCTCTGTTTGTATTATATTAATGTTTATATTAATGTTGTCCACGATAGACTTCAATAGGAAGAACATTGTTGTTCCTTATTATTTCACTACATAAACTGAAAACTTGGCAAAGCAATAGCACAATCCGCAAAACTGGATGTTGCTGCTAGGCCTATTTTCATTTCAATTTTGCTATGGTTGTGAGAGCAATTGTGCAATTGATTACACTATATATGTTATTATAAATATTGTAAACCAAGTAATGGTGAGTTCCGCAGTAGTCTTATCCTTGATTCACAGGACGCCTATGAAAGTAATTATTGGCTTTACAAAAGTAATTGGGTCCTAATATCTTTGGGAAGGACCAAGAAAGAGTTCATGACCTCAAGATATCCCATGTGATTTACAGTCAATAATGTACTTTTGAAGTGTAGTTGTTGCTCTGACATAGGAAACGTAGCAGAACGTTTGCCCCCTGCTACAAACAGAAATGTGATAATGACCAGATAATACACTTTTTGATATCGATGAGGATGTGAACAGGGGAAAATGGTGCAGCTATTCTTTGACATGGTTCCTCAAGACCTTTTGCATCCCACCGAGAGGTCACAACGTGCCTTGGTTCACAGATTTATCCGAAAAGCTGCACCCTCCCCCTCAATGTAAATCTTGCCACAGCCCCAGAGGACCATATGCTGCTCTCCCCTTTAAGAGCTGACTGGTGATGATTATTTAACCTGAGGATCACCACACCCCGGGCAAGGGACGAAGTTGAGAAGGTGGCACTTTCATGAATATCCTCAGCCGTTATGGGAATTCAGCCCGCACTACTGGCGTCGCTCCGCACTCGAAACAGCCATCCAACCAACTGAGCTATCGGACTCTCAGTGGTGCAACATCCATTCAGTACTGCACTGCAGTGTCAGCTTAGACTTTGTGCTCAAGTCTTTACAGTGAGAGTTGAGACCACAACTCTCGGAGGTGAGAGTGCAACCACAGCAGGCACAGCAAGAGTATAATGAATACCTTTGCTGTATTTGGGTTTTTCTGTAGGTACATTTAATAAGCTGCTCCCTTAGTGATCATGGGCGGGATTCTCCGACCCCCCGCCGGGTCGGAAAATCGCCCGGGGCCGGCGTCAATCCCGCCCCCGCCGTGTCCCGCGATGGGCCGAAGTCCCGCCGCTGACAAGCCTCTCCCACCAGCGTGGATTAAACCACCTACCTTACCGACGGGAGCAGGCGGCACAGGCGGGATCTGGGGTCCTTGGGGGGGGGGGGGGGGGGGGGGTGCGGGGCGACCTGACCTCGGGGGGTGCCCCCACGGTGGCCTGGCCCGCGATCGGGACCCACCGATTGGCGGGCGGGCCTGTGTCGTGGGGGCACTCTTTTTCTTCCGCCTTCACCATGGTCTTCACCATGGCGGAGGCGGAAGAGACCCCCTCCCCTGCGCATGCGCGGGGATGACGTCAGCAGCCGCTGACACTCTGGAGCATGCGCGGACTTACGCTGGCAGGCGAAGTCCTTTCGGCCCCGGCTGTCGTGGCGCCAAAGGCCGTTCACGCCAGCTGGCGGAGTGGGAACCACTCCGGCGCAGGCCGAGCCCCTCAATGTGAGGGCTTGGCCCCTAAAGGTGCGGAGACTTCCGCACTTTTGGGGCGGCCCGACGCCGGAGTGGTTCACGCCACTCCAACACGCCGGGACCCCCCGCCCCGCCGGGTAGGGGAGAATCCCGGCCCATATGTTAAATCCTTCAAAACTATCCTAAACCTTAATCCATTTTTACTGCATCCAACAAGACTTTGTACTTCCGTATATCCTCTTTGAAGTGACAGGCCACTGGAGCAGTGGTTCCCAACCTTTTATATGTCATTTATATGTCTATACAATAGAAGCATTTTGAGGCACACCTCCTATTGCCTTCTTCCCTTATTGGGAACTTGGTTTTAACTTTGTCTTCATCTCCAAGTCCCGTTGGTCACACACATGGGCCTGACCAACATAAGAAATCTAAGCCATGCATGTGCGACTCTTTCCCAGCCGGCGCATGCGCGGGAGGCCCGAGATTCACGGGTCTTGGAGATATCAACCACAGAGCTGAAGACAAAGGTTAGTTTTAGATTAATTATATGAATTTTGAACCATTTTGAATCTTTTTTCACAGCACACTTGGGGGGTGTGGTCTTCATGACACACTAATGTGCCACGGCACTGGAGTACAGTCCCTATTGGAACTATTTCACAATCAGCACATGGAATATCCCAGCAACGTGCCAAATTAGGACTTGTCTCCAGTCAAATGATAACAGTGAGATAGAGTGGTTATTTGCTATTTCAAAGGCAAAAGTGTGAAGGATCCAGCAAATTCTCACTTGGAAAATCAGCTGGAAGAAACCCGAGCACAGAGAATCAAAGAACGGCATTCTTCCGACGACAATGAGAAAATCCTCCCATTGAGTGACCAATGGTGGCAGCTTTGATGCGGGCCAGTTGAAGACAGGAAGTCATATGATGAAATGCCCGGGAATCAACATTGGAAATCCTAATTTATACCCAGGCAGCTATTATAGGACCTGCCCGAACATCATTTCCATTTACATAAATTGGACAACTTAGAAATCTAACCTAATATCCTCGACTCGAAAGTGGGCATTGACTCTACTTTCCTTCAGTTGTAAAAACTAGTCAGGCTTAAAATGAATCAGCATTTGGAGCCTGTCACAGAGGAGCTGTCAGTTGAGAATCAGAAAACTACCACTGTGCTCATTTTAGAATGTAACCGTGCTCATCTATATGTTTTGTCTGTGGAGTACTTTTTGAATTTCAAGAGGATTTACTAGTCGGTGATAAATGCGCTTGTACGTAGTAGCTATTAGTTAAGAACATCAGGGATGGAAACAAGAGAAGAGCAAGCTGAGTCTTCTCCGTCATTCAATACGATCATGGCTGTACTTTGCCGCCTGCTCCCCATATGCCTTGATTTCCAGAGATACTAAAAATCTGTCTATCTGAGCTGTAAATATATCCAATGATGGCGCCCACAACCCTCTGGGGAAGAGAATTCCACAGATTCACAACCCTACGAGTGAAGAAATTGCTCTTCCTCTCAGTCCTAAATGATTGGCTTCCTTACCCTTGTTCTTGATTCACCTTTTTAGTAGTTACCCTGTCAGCTCCTTCATAATGTTGAATGTTTCAATGAGATCATCTCTCATTCTTCTGAGGTTCAGAGAAGGTAGACACAATTTGCTCAGCCTCTCATCAATGGGACCAATTTAGTGAACCTTTGTTTTACTGCCTCCAAGGCAAGTCTAACCTGCTTAAGTGTGGAGAACAAAATTACACACCGTATTCCAGGCATGGTCACCCCAAAGTCCTGTATAATTGTGCCATGACTTAATTAGTCTTGCGCTTTAATCCCCTAAAAATAAGGGTCAATATGCCTTTTATTTTCCTAATTGTTTTCTGTACCTGCATGCTAACTTTCTGCATTCCTAGTACAAGTACATCCAAGTCTCTGAACACCTACGTTTACCAGTTTCATGCCTTTTACGAAATATTCTACCTCTATTCTTATGACCAAAGTGAATAATCTCACACTTGCCCACATTATACTCCATCCACCACATTTAATCTCTCAATATCTCTTTGCAACCTCTTTGTGTCCTCCCCATAGCTTGTATTCCTTGTATTGTCAGCAAGCATAGAACATACAATGCAGAAGGAGGCCATTCGGCCCATCAAGTCCGCACTGATGCAATTAAGCCCTCACTTCCACCCTATCCCCATAAACCAATAACCCCTCTTAACGTTTTTGGTCACGAAGGGCAATTTATCATGGCCAATCCACCTACCCTGCACATCTTTGGACTGTGGGAGGAAAGCGGAGCACCTGGAGGAAGCCCACGCACACACACGGAGAACGTGCAGACTCCACACAGACAGTGACCCCACGGGGAATCGAACCTGGGACCCTGATGCTGTGAAGCCACAGTGCTATCCACTTGTGCTACCATGCTTAGATACATTTCTTTGTCTCTTCATCTAAATCATTAATATAGCTGAAGTCCAGTACTGATCCTTCTGGCATCGGGGCTGGTTTAGCATAGGATGAAAGAGGTGGCTTTTAAAGGAGACCAAGGCAGGCCAGCAGCACGATTCAATTCCCATACCAGCCTTCCCGAACAGGCGCCGCAATGTGGCGACTAGGGGCTTTTCACAGTAACTTCATTTGAAGCCTACTTGTGACAATAAGCGATTTTCATTTCATTTTCATTTCATTCCACTAGATACAGCCTGCCAACTTCAAAATGCCCTATTTATCCCTCCCTTCTTCTTCCTGTCCATTAAGCAATCTTTTCTCTCTATACATCACCCAACTCCATGTATGTTAACCTTTTGTACCTTTTCAAATGTCTTTTAGAAGCTACAACTAAGGCATCCTCTTTTTTCTGCCCTATCAGGTGCATTCTTAAAATCTCTGAAGTTTGTCAAACAGGGTTTGCCGTCAGTAAAACCTTGAGTATTGCTGAAAAATAGACAGGTCGAAGCTTTTCATCTTGCACTTATCAAGACTATTCACAAGAATACCTATATAAGAGGAAAACAACAATTTATACTTTATGAGAAGAGAGTGCTAATTGGTTGGCAAATGGACTCTTCTCAGTAACCAATCAGCACACAGGTATTTGAGTTTGCACTGGAGTGCTGAGCTTGTTGCATTTGAGTGCTACAGTGAGAGTTTGGTGACTGAGGGAGTATAAGGGTTCATTTTTATTTAAAGTCTAGTATTTCTTTTATTTAGTTAATTAACTTAAAAGATGCTGTTTGGTCTATAAGAAGGTGAATTTTGAATCAGCTTTAAACAAGGTTCTATTTGTAGGTACTTGCAGCTGGAGCTTGTTAATTAGTTAATTGGATTAGGCCAGTTTTAAGAGGCTAGTCACAGTATAAATCTGAGCTAATTATAGTGCAGACTTAGTTTGCACTGGAGAGCTGAGCTTGTTGCATTTGAGTGCTACAGTGAGAGTTTGGTGACTGAGGAAGTTTGGTGAGGAGGGAGTAAGGTGCTCCTTACATTTCATTTCCTATATTTATCAAAGAGCGTGAAGGGAGCCAGGAGTTTAAGAGTACAGCTGACTGGAAGCAGAGTCGGAGTGCATTATTAACAATTATCAGTGTATAGGAAGGTTCAACTCACTATGATGCACCAGCTTTCAATTTGAAAGGAACCAAGGTTACCACAGCTTGAAGGTTACCACAGCATGAAATTTTTTAACTGCAGAATCATCCCTGCCTACCACAGGGCGCTTCTGGTGGTCACTGTAAGGCACATTCCAATATTAAGCAACATAAAATACTTGCTTCTGCAAGCGAAGCAAATCTAATCACTTTCTCTAAAAAGGAGGCATCAGCTCGATAAGGCATAGAGATTTCATTAGATGGGTTTACTTGAGTTTAAAGCATTGTAGATGGAACACATCAGTACCAACCCAATGATCAATATCAAATGAAAAAATGTAGCAATTAATTAATCTTTGCATCACGTCTGACTATAGAATAAGTAAAATGTACATGAAATGGCTATCCAAGCAACATTGCTATATCTTCATTATGCCAAAGTTAATGCTATCTGCAATCTCTGATGAAGAAACGCCGGAGATATGGCACTTGGAAGAACGAGACAAACTCTGGTATCCATATGTTCTGAGGTCTTGAGAAACCTCTCAAAGAAGAATAGACAGTGAGTCTGAACAGCTATTTATTGGTCCTCAGTTGTTGCCGTCACCTTTAACTGCACCTGAAGGGCATGTGTGCTGATCATTGTTAAAAGAGTCAATTCTGGTGCATATTGCAGTCATGGCCGACCCTCAGCCCAAGGGTCCGATCTATAGAGACTCCGATAGAACGATTCAAAAGCCCCATTAAGTTGAGGAGGGGCGGAAACCAGTCTGCCGCTCAAGTTATGTACCTGTACGATATTCCGGGAAGCCACCTGTCGCTTCAGCTGGTGAGCTAAAAGCCAACTGGGTTTCTCCATGTATTCATAAAACGTACTCCTCAAGCATTGCAGCGTGACAAAAGCTTGAATTGTGTCTGCAGCTTTTTCCTACTGACCAACAACTACGGGGTTAAGACAAGTGAGTATTGGTGGTTGACCTCAAGAATGGAATCTACCAGCCTCTGCTGCTCCACCCTCTCTGTCTTCAACATGTACATTTTGTAGGAGATAATCTTTCCCCCATAGAGCTACCTTAAGGCTTTCCCACAGAGAAGAAGGTGAGATTGACTTGTTTTCCTTAAATTTTATATAAAATGGTGGTGGACATGCGTTCATAAAATTTCTTGTCCGCTAATAATGTCATGTCCAACCTCCACGGCAGTCGCTGGGAGGGACGTGACTCGAGTGTCAAATCAATAAAGTGTGGGACATAGTCCGAAATCACAATCACCGAGTAACCAACCACTTCCACCAAGAGAGGAGAGAGTTATCCACCACAAAACAAACCGACCCGCAAGTATACCTGTAATACTATCATCTTTCATTCTCACTCCAGAGTATAAATATTTCCCACTTTCTCTGTCTGTTACCTTTGACAAGGAGTCATTGGACTCGAAACGTTAGTTCCTTTCTCTCCCCACAGATGCTGCCAGACCTGCTGAGATTTTCCAGCATTTTCTCTTCCGCAAGTATAACTGATGTACATATGAGAAAAATGAAAAAGTCTTCACCTGGGTGCAAAAAGTACCAGGGATCTACCCCCCATCCCTCACCCCCCATCTGTTCCATGAAAAACAACAAAGCTCCGGCCACCCCTGATGGAGTTAGAGATTTGGGCTTGGACTGAACCAGAATAGGGTTCAGAACACAATTTAAGTCCCTACCCCCAAAAAGCTGATGCAAATCCAAATTGGAGAGGGATGCTAGCAGATTGTTAATAAAATTTGTATCATCCCAGTTTGGAGCTTAGATATTAACCAAAACCACCAGAGTCCCCACCAGAGGGCCATAAACAATAACATGTCTGCCATTGGGGTCAGCAGAAAACAGAACCTATTTATTAATTAATATTGCCGCACCGCGGACCCTACCATCGAAGCCCAAATGAAAGGCACCCACCTCTCCCACAGCCTTGCCTAGTCTCTGACCCACAAAATGTGTTTCTTGCAAAACCTCTTAAAGTAAGGAAATACTACCTACCCCTTCACTGGGCCATTCAACTCCATTCCAGATGACCAAACGAATTATGGGTCTCTTAGGTTAGCAAGGAGGCTCCCAACTAGAATGAAGTACAAACAACGAAAAACTAAAACCCCATAAACCATTGTACTCCAACAGAGGGCTATATATTTTCAGAACAATCAGAATGGAACCCCACATGAACCTAAACCCAAACCCATGTCCAAACTATAAAAATTCAACCCCAACAGGAAAAGGAAAATGCAAAAGTAAACATTAGAACCCCAACAATGCAACATGCTGTCCTCAACATCCAATGAACATGATCACACTGCAGCCAAACCCTGTTTCTTAACAAAGGAGTCCGCCTCTGCTGGTGCATCAGATAAATAATCCTTTCCCTCGAACGTTATTCTTAGCAGTGCCAGGTACACCACACCGAATCGGACTCCAATTTTGTACAGGGCGGCCTTGGCTTTGTTGAACGCAGCCCTCTTCTTCGCCAGTCACACTCCTACGTCTTGGTAAAACATGATGGCGTGGCATTCCAATTTGAAGTCAGGATGCTCTCTCGCCCATCTCAGAACCCACTCTTTCGCTTTGAAGCTCTGGAACTTCACTATTACTGCACGCGGTGGATCCTCAGGACAAGGCCTCTGCCAGAATGTATGGTGGGCTCCCTCCATCTCAGGAAGGGACGTGAATCAACCACCACCTTCCCGAACATTTCTGTGAAATATTCCATAAACGTTGGACCTTCCATCCTCTCTGGCAACCCTACAATTCAAATGTTTTGCCTCCTGGACAGATTCTCTAAATGATTTACTTTGGCCTTCAGTGATTTATTCACTTTGGCCACCAGAGACATCGTTGCTTCCAGTGAGACAATCTGATCACTGTTCTGACCATTCATCCCCTGGAAGCAAATTTAGACCCTAACATAGTGAAGGTTAAGCAGTGGTGCTTGAATAACCATTCATGGACATTATACTTATTCTGTGGTCAGACATGATGCAAAGATCAATTAATTGCATCTATGTGGCCTGCTTTGAACACCCTGGAGTTGTTCCTTGTGCGTAGAATGTTTAGTGCACCTGCCCATTTATTTGCCTATCCACACACAGTGGGTGGTATTCCCAGTCTCCCAGCCATGCGTTCCTCGGTGGGAGAGGCGGTATGTCATTCACTCGAGGTGAAATTCGCTGCCACTGCCGCTATCAATGGGAATTCCCATTGAAGCCATTCCACAGGCAGGGGCGTACAATCTTCTGAACCAGAGAATCCTGCCGCCAGTGAAGGTCGGAGAATTCCGACCTATATTACACAAACTAGAGTTGTGCTCTCTGACATTTTGGGATTATGGAATAATTTGATCAAAATTTTAAGATATTAATAGGAAGTGATAGGGTAAATAGAAAGAAACAATTTGCTCTGGTTGGGGAGTCTGCATAAGACTATGGGGTATGATCTAAAAGTTGGAGTCAGACCTTTTGGGACTGAAATTAGGAAATACAACTAATTGTATAGGGGTGGTAGACGTTTGGAACACTTTTGCAAATGACAACTGCTACAAGATCACTTAAAAATTTTAAACCTAAGCTTTTTAGATGTTTGCTCTGCAAAGTTATTAAGGAATATGGGGCTTAGACAGGGTTAGCTCGGAGATTTGTCATGATCCTATTGAATAGCGGAGCAGCCGAAAGGGACTAAATGTTCTACTCCCATGGTCTTATTTGACAGTTCCATTTATCACTCCAACACAGCGCTTCTTTTTGCAGCTCTCTTAGACCTGCATGGAGATCCAGAAAATTGAACAGTGTCTTTTGATCTACTGTTAAGAAAATATAAGGTTCCCACCATCTTCCGGCAACAGTATTTTCTTTTAAATGAGGGTGTGCCACGTTAGTCGCTTTAAAATCACATTTCTAATGTTACTTCTGCTACAGTGAAGAGGGAAAGAACTTGGGCGTGATCTAACCGAATTGCAACAGAGTCCTATGTCGAGTGCATCTAGCCGGGCGTTTCCTGGCGCTCGCAGCGCTGAGAAAGAGCACGCTATCAAATGGGGCTCTGTTGCAATCCAGAGCGACAGCGGGAAAAGCCTAGCTGAGGCCTCACCTAGTCCCATTTCCTGCACTGAGGACCACCACTCGCCAGAACTCCTCAGTGCAGGAGATCGGGATCCCATTATTAAATGGCGCCCCGATCTCTCAACCACCCCGACAAAACCATTAGGCCCTCCAAACCCCAACTGACCTACAAGGGGGCCTTTGGGACCACTGCGCACCCAACAGGTAGGGCAACCCAAGGCCTGATCCCCGGCATGGGTACAATGGCAGCCTGGCATTCTTACTGACACTGGCAGTGCCACCTGGGCACCTTGGCAATGCCAGACTAGCTAGGTGGCACTGCCAAGGTGCCAGGATGGTGGTTCCAGAGGGCCAGTGCCAAGGTGGCACGAGCAGTGCTGGAGTTCCAGCCTGCCTGGAGGCCAACCACTCAAGGGCATCCAATCTCCTGGGAGACGCCCTCCAAGTGCCATTCCACCTGATCTCCATTTGTGGTGACCAGTACTGAACAGCTCTCACATAGGGTCTCCAAGATGTGGAGATGCCGGCATTGGACTGGGGTGAGCACAGTAAGAAGTCTTACAACACCAGGTTAAAGTCCAACAGGTTTGTTTTGAATCACTAGCTTTCGGAGCACTGCCCCTTCCTCAGGTGAATCATTCTTTAAGACTTCTTACTAATGTCTCCAAGGCAATGGGGTTAGAACCCAAAGCCAGAGCTACTCACTCTAATATGCAGATTTGCCAAATACTGACCCCACCCACATCCCAGAAGAGGCCTCTTCTGGCATCTACCGGCCGCGTCACCTCCCCGTTCCCCCGAATGGGGGCGTGACCCAGTCGGTGGATCGCGCCCCTCATGTTTCTGTAACACTTTAACATGTTCTTGGTGTTTCCCAAAGCACATCCAATGAATTGTTTTCGAGATGTAAATGTCACGAGAGCAAATGTAATTGTAAAGTCAATTGGTGCAGTTTATATGCACTCTGTAGTTGTTGTCATGGTGACATTCTTTGCCTTTGTTTGAACTGAGAATATAGTGCAGAATGATGTTTTTGCTATTCAGTAAATGGGAACCATTCTTTGAACCTGTGGTAAATTTATACTGCATTGTAATTCACACTGTATTTATTGCATTGCGTTGTATTATGTCCTTGTGGGCTCTGTATGTGAGCCGTTGCGCGGCTCTGCCCATAGGGGGAGATGAGGAGCTTGTACTGGGCTCCACCCATGGCTCCTCCCACTACCGGAAGTATAAAGAGCTGCAGCCGTAAGCCTGCTCTCAGTTCCTCTGGTCGCAGGCTGGCTCAGTTGTAAGACTATTAAAACCACAGTTTACTTTCAATCGTGTGTCTAGTGAATTGATGGTCACATCAGATCCTCTTGCAATTGAGTGCCCTATCTCAGTTGGTCTTCAACAAAAAACAACCTCAGCCTATCCAATCCTTCCTCATCGTGAAAATTCACCATTCCTGGTAATATTCTCAGAAATTTTGCTTGCAATTTTACCCAAATTGTGCAGTGTTGGATTAGGTGTTAAAAGCTGTGAGAAACTCGCTGGCTTCACAGACGCCTTTTCTCACCTGATTCACCTACAGCTGGAGGGGCGGGGTCTAAACAAGCCGGTAATGTGCAATTCTGAGATCAGAACGCCATTTTTAAAAGGCACCCCAATCTCAATGTTAATTTTAAGGCCCCCACAGACATCAGGACCCATGCCCCTCCAGAGATTGAGACAAGGGGAACACCCTCCCACCCCACTGCCCCCTCACACAGAAGGGGAAACACCACCACCATGCAAACATTGGGGCATTCACCCCCCACACAACTGCCATGGGGCAGTGCCGAGGGTGGGGTGGGGGGAGGAAAGTCCCGTACTACCCAGGGGCTCTACCTCACTGTGTGCCCCTGGCGTGGTCATCACAACTGGTTTTCATTTTCAATGCCAAGCCATTGTGGCAGGGGAAGGATACATCGCAGGTGCTACAGCATCAAGCCCAGTAATTATGCCATAAATTAAAAAAATTGATGAAAATGAGAAAGGGCCGCAAATCCCATTTTTGGCCGTTCGCAAGATTAGCAGCCATTCTGGGATTTGCGTCCTTCACTAACGGGGCCGCTAGATTGTGGCTCTTTGTCCGTACCATCTCTCAAAGATTGTTTGCTATTTTATTTGATGCCACCTTCAATCTGCAGCACTTAGAGAAGAAGTCTTCTAACCATTTTGTTCATGGTACTCATGTAATGTGAACGACTGGATAACATTTTTGATCATCCAAGGTAGCAAGGGGTCATGGATGAAATGCACTCAACATAATGTCTTCTGATTTAATAATTGGGACAGATTATAAGTAGAACAATGGATCTAAATCTCTATCTTTTGCCTGTTTCCTTACAGTGTTTACATCAGTGAGCCTTTATCTCCTTCCAGAACGCCCAGCCACCCTGATGCTGTATGAAGATGTGGTGCAAATCCTATTGGGATCACCCGGTAAGTGAGGAAAGAGTGTACATGGTTCAGAGGTGAACTTTCTCTAGCCCCGCCATAGCAGAGTACTTGGTCATTTTACATAGAATTTACAGTGCAGAAGGAGGCCATTCGGCCCATCGAGTCTGCACCAGCTCTTGGAAAGAGCATCCTACCCAAGGTCAACATCTCCACCCTATCCCCATAACCCAGCAACCCCACCCAACACTGATGGCAATTTTGGACACTAAGGGCAATTTAGCATGGCCAATCCACCTAACCTGCACATCTTTGGACTGTGGGAGGAAACCGGAGCACCCGGAGGAAACCCACGCACACACGGGGAGGATGTGCAGACTCCGCACAGACAGTGACCCAAGCCGGAATCGAACCTGGGACCCTGGAGCTGTGAAGCGATTGTGCTATCCACAATGCTACCGTGCTGCCCTCCGGCAGAACCCTCAGAGAACCCCGCTGAATGCATTGATTATTTGCAGGCCAGTGCTATTCTTGAGTGTGAATTTTTACTCAACAGATGGAAAATGGAATGCTGGAATTCTTAATTGAATCTATGTACATGTTCATTTGAATTTGGCCTCCTTTTCTTGGCAACTTAGTGAGTGTTGATATCTGATGGGCTTGATAGCTGAAATAAAAGCTAAAAATAGCTGGAAACGTTTAGCAGGATAGGCCGCATGCAAAGGGAGAGATGGAGTTTAGGGGCAAAATTTAATATAGATGGTGGGGTTCTTATCTCTCTTCAGGAGAGGCGGCCACTGCATTAAGTGTCAATGAAGTGGCCAGCATCTGGCCTTTCCTGCAATTAGGGACCTTGGGGTGGAGCGTTGCCAGCCAATCAGTGGCAGGATTAAGCCTTTGGTTGGTGCGAATTGTCCACTTAAGGACCTTAATTGGCAGCAGGGCGGGAAGGCTGTCCATGAGCCTTCCCGCCAGGACGTAATCAGGCCAGAGGCAGGAAAGCAGCAGGCACCCCGCCAACCACCCTCCGTCCTATTAAGTAGCTCCTCACCGAGCGAGATTGCATTAAATTCTGCTCAGCGTTTCCGATCACCGGCCTTTCATCAGAACTGGGAGATGTTAGCGATGAACAAAATACTGCAGTCATTAGCAATGAACAGCTTTCACACAAGTGCTGAATCGGGGAGAAAAATAAAGATCATCATAACAGGGAGGAAGAGTGTTCAAATGACAAAAGGGAGAAAAGTACAAGACCAGAGGAGGCGATATTGTGCCTGGTGTCGAAACGAATTATAGGTCCAGTGGAGGTGTATATAGTTACAGCAAAATAGCAACACAATCACAACTCATACTGTGGTTGCTTCACATGATGCTCATCTGATGACCCAAATGTGAGATCCCAGGGAGCAAAGCAGCCATTCAAAATATCCCCATGACCTCTGAACGCTTCTTGCTGGTTGATCTTGTATTGGTACAACATTTTCAAATGAGGGAAATACATCAGTGTGACATATCTGTGTTCAAGGTTTCCTGGGAGAGTAATTACCAGATCCAATCACAATCTTTAACCACACTGAAGGGATGCTATTTAATCTTTCCTGTTTGTTCCTTTAGCGATACTGGGGCTAATATTTTTGAAAAGTGCGAGTGCAGCAAAGCATCAATTCTCAGCCGGAATTCTCCAGCTGTTGGAATTCTATGTTCCCGGCAGCAGCGGTGTGGGGTGGCTTTGATGGGAAATCCCATTTTTTTTTTTTTAAATAATTTTTATTGAGAAATTTTGATTTTATACAATAACGCACCTTAGTAAAATACCGAAAATAACAATAATATTAACAATCATATACATTTGCCCCATCCCCATGAACAACCCAGCATTTTAACAACAACGCAAATTAACACACTATAAAGTTACAGAATAAACACTACAATAATGCACCCCCCCCCCCCCCCCCCCCCCCCGGGTTGCTGCTGCTATTGACCAAGATACCTATCTCTGAGCCAGGAAGTCCAGAAAAGGCTGCCACCGTTTATAGAACCCTTGTGTTGATCCTCTCAGGGCAAATTTGACCTTTTCCAATTTTATAAATCTCGCCATGTCACTGATCCAGGTCTCCACGCTTGGGGGCCTCGCATCCTTCCACTGTAGCAGAATCCTTCGACGGGCTACTAGGGACGCAAAGGCCAGGACCCCGGCCTCTTTCGCCTCCTGCACTCCCGGCTCCACCCCAACCCCAAAAATCGCGAGTCCCCACCCTGGCTTGACCCTGGATCCAACCACCCTCGACACCGTCCCCGCCACCCCCTTCCAGAATTCTTCCAGTGCTGGGCATGCCCAGAACATATGGGCGTGGTTCGCAGGACTCCCCGAACATCTGGTGCACCTGTCCTCACCCCCGAAGAACCTACTCATCCTAGTCCCGGACATGTGGGCCCGGTGCAGCACCTTAAATTGGATGAGACTAAGCCTCGCACATGAGGAGGAAGAGTTGACTCTCTCCAAGGCCTCCGCCCAAGTCCCGTCCTCTATCTGCTCCCCGAGTTCCTCCTCCCATTTAGCCTTCAGCTCCTCCACTGACGACTCCTCCACCTCCTGCATTACCTTATAGATGTCAGACACCTTCCCCTCTCCTACCCACACCCCCGAAAGCACTCTGTCCATCGTCCCCTGCGAGGGCAGCAAAGGGAATCCCTCTACCTGTCGCCTAGCAAACGCCTTTACCTGCAGGTATCTGAACATGTTCCCCTGGGGAAGGCCAAATTTATCTTCCAGTTCCCCCAGGCCCGCAAACCTCCGCCAATAAACAGGTCCCTCAATTTGCTGATGCCCGCCCTTTGCCATCCCCTGAATCCCCCATCCGTGTTCCCCGGGATGAACCGATGGTTGCCACCCAGTGGAGCCTCCATCGAGCCCCCTGTTTCCCCCCGATGCCGTCTCCACTGTCCCCAGATTCTTAGGGTCGCCGCCACCACCGGGCTCGTGGTATACCTCTTGGGGGAGAGCGGCAACGGTGCCGTTACCATGGCACCCAGGCTCGTACCTCTACATGACGCCATCTCCATTCTTTTCCACGCCGCCCCTCCCCCCTCCATCACCCATTTACGCACCATTGACACATTGGCTGCCCAATAGTACCCCAGAAGGTTGGGCAGCGCCAGCCCGCCTCTATCCCTTCCTCGCTCCAGGAACACCCTCCTCACTCTCGGAGTCCCATGTGCCCACACAAAGCTCAGGATACTACCGGTCACTCTCCTAAAGAAGGCCCTGGGGATAAATATGGGCAGGCACTGAAAAAGGAACAAGAACCTCGGAAGCACTGTCATTTTGACGGACTGCACCCTCCCCGCCAACGACAATGGCAGCATGTCCCACCTCCTGAACTCCTCCTCCATCTGATCTACCAGTCTGGTAAAGTTATGCTTGTGGAGAGTCCCCCAGTCCCTGGCCACTTGCACCCCCAGGTACCTAAAGCTCTCCCCTGCCCTCCTAAGCGGGAGCCTACCAATTCCTTCCTCCTGGTCTCCAGGGTGCACCACAAACACCTCGCTCTTGCCTAAGTTTAACTTATAACCTGAGAAGGTCCCAAACTTGGCTAGTAACTCCATCACTCCCGGCATCCCTCCCACCGGGTCCGCCACATACAGTAACAGGTCATCGGCATACAACGACACCCTATGTTCCTCTCCACCTCGCACCAAGCCTCTCCACCTCTCTGAATCTCTCAATGCCATCGCCAGCGGCTCGATTGCCAGTGCAAACAACAAGGGGGACAAGGGGCAACCCTGCCTGGTCCCTCGGTAAAGCCGGAAGTACTCCGACCTCTTCCTATTCGTGGCCACGCACGCCATCGGGGCCTCATATAGCAGCCTTACCCATCTAATGAACCCTTCACCAAATCCAAACCTCCCCAACACCTCCCATAGGTACCCCCACTCCACTCTATCAAAGGCCTTCTCCGCATCCAGCGCCACCACTATCTCTGCCTCCCCCTCAATCGCCGGCATCATAATGACATTCAGCAATCTCCGCACATTCGTGTTCAGCTGCCTTCCCTTCACAAAACCTGTCTGGTCCTCATGCACAACCCCTGGCACACAGTCCACTATCCTGGTGGCCAGGATTTTTGCCAGCACCTTAGCATCCACGTTGAGGAGAGATATGGGCCTGTATGAACCACACTGCTGGGGGTCCTTGTCCTTCTTTAAAATTAACGAGATCAGTGCCCGTGACATCGTCGGGGGCAAAGTCCCCCCTTCCCACGCTTCGTTGAGTGTCCGCACCAGCAAGGGGCCCACTAGGTCCACGAACTTTTTATAAAATTCCACCGGGAACCCATCCGGCCCCGGTGCCTTCCCTGACTGCATCTGCCCGATCCCCTTAACTAGCTCCTCCAGCTCAATCGGCGCACCCAGCCCCTCCACCTTCTCCTCCTGCACCTTCGGGAAAGAAAGCCCGTCGAGGAACCTCTTCATTCCCCCCCTCTCCCCCGTTGGCTCCGACCGGTACAGTTCCCCGTAAAAGTCCTTGAAGACCTCATTCACCTCTACCCCCTTCCGCACCACGTTCCCACTCTTGTCTCTCACTCCAGCAATCTCCTTAGCCGCATCCCGCTTACGGAGCTGATGAGCCAGCATCCTACTCGCCTTTTCACCATGTTCGTACACTGCCCCTTGTGCCTTCCTCCACTGTGCCTCCGCCTTTCTAGTGGTCAGCAAATCAAATTTAGCCTGCAGGCTGCGCCTCTCCCCCAACAGTCCCTCCTCTGGTGCCTCTGCATACCTCCTGTCCACCTCCAGCATCTTTCCCACCAGTCTATCCCTCTCACTCCTCTCGCTCCTCTCCCTGTGTGCCCGGATTGATATCAGCTCCCCACAAATTACTGCCTTCAGGGCTTCCCAGACCATCCCCACCTGAACCTCCCCCGTATCATTCACCTCAAGGTACCCCTCAATACTTGCCCGGACCCTCCTACACACCTCCTCCTCCCCCAACAACCCCACATCCAACCGCCACAACGGACGTTGGTCTCGCACCTCTCCCATCTCCAACTCTATCCAATGCGGAGCGTGGTCGGAGATTGCAATGGCCGAATACGCGGCCTCCTCCACTCTCGGAATCAGTCCCCTACTCACCACGAAGAAATCTATCCGAGAGTAGACCCTATGTACGTGGGAGAAGAAAGAGTACTCGCGTGCCCTCGGCCTTACAAACCTCCATGGATCCACCCCACCCATCTGGTCCATAAACCCTCTCAGTACCTTGGCCGCCGCCGGCCTCCTACCCGTCCTAGAGCTGGACCGATCCAGTGAAGGATCCAACACCGTATTAAAGTCCCCCCCTATGATCAGACCTCCCGCCTCCAGATCCGGGATCCGTCCCAACATACGCCTCACAAAGCCCGCATCGTCCCAATTTGGGGCATACACACTAGCCAGTACCACCTTCTCTCCTTGTAGCCTGCCCCTAACCATCACATACCTACCCCCCTTATCCGCCACCACCTCCGATGCCTCAAACAACACATTTTTCCCCACCAGAATCGCCACTCCCCGGTTCCTCACATCCAACCCCGAGTGGAAAACCTGCCCCACCCATCCCTTCCTCAGGCGGACCTGGTCCGCCACCCTCAGGTGGGTCTCCTGAAGCATTGCCACATCCGCCTTTAGCCCCTTCAGGTGAGCCAGTACCCTCGACCGCTTCACGGCCCATTCAACCCTCTCACATTCCAGGTGACCAACCGGATCAGAGGGCGTCCCGCCCCCCTCCCCCGTCGGCTAGCCATAGCCCGTTGACTGCCCGCCCCAGGCCAGCACCCCCTGCTCGACCCCGTCCCCATAGCGACAACCCCTCACCTCTGTCCCCCCAGCCCCCACCAGCTCCTTCTTGACCCTACCAGCAGCAACCCTGTATTCCCCTTTCCCCCCCTCCCTTCCCCCCCAGGCTAGGAACCCTCCCAGCCGCGAACCGTCCTCCATTGTACTTCCGTGGGTCAGCTAACTTCTGCTGACCCCGGAAACTCCCGCCAATAGCCCGACCCCTCCCGAAGTGGGATCATCCCCCAATCTATCCCCCCTCCTGGCACCACTCCAGCGCGGGGAAGAACCAGTTAAGGCCCCGCCTCCCCCGTCACCATCTCCACCCCCCAGCCCCGCAGCACGGGAAACCAGAGGAAAGCCCGCGCTTTTGCACTGCCCCACCACACCCTTCTGACGCAGCTCCCAAATATCAGCCCCACTCCATACCCCCACTCCGGCATAGAATACAACATACCCCCCCGACCCTCCCCTCAAGATACACAGCCCAGACAATGTCCCACAGCACAAAAACAAAAACATAGCAGAACAACCCCTCCGTAAATAACCATATCGAAATTGCAAAAGTACTAAAACAAGAAGAAAACAACAGAAGAAAAAGAGAACACAGCAACAGCAGAATCCAGCACTAATATCTTATAGCCGACCTCGCAACCCCCAACCCCTAGTTCAAGTCCAGTTTCTCCGTCCGCACGAAGGCCCACGCCTCCTCCGGGGAATCGAAATAATAATGCCGGTCCGAATAAGTTACCCACAGGCGCGCGGGCGGCAACATTCCGAACTTTATCTTTTTTCTATAAAGCACGTCTTTCGTCCGATTAAATCCGGACCGCCGCTTAGCCACCTCCGCACTCCAGTCCTGGTAGATCCGCACTACCCCATTCTCCCAATTGCTGCTCTTCACCTTCTTGGCCCAGCGCAGCACGCACTCCCGATCACTGAACCGGTGGAACCTCACCAGCACCGCACGCGGGGGTTCATCTTCCTTGGGCCTCCTGGCCAGCACCCTGTGCGCTACCTCCAGCTCCAAGGGCAGATGGAGAGATCCGGCCCCCACTAGCGAATTCAGCATTACAGCCACATAGGCTGTCAGGTCCGATCCCTCCAGCCCCTCTGCAAGGCCCAAGATCCGCAGGTTTTTCCGCCTCATGCGGTGATCCAGCTCCTCAAAGTGTTCCTGCCACTTCTTGTGGAGTGCTTCGTGCCCCTCCACCTTACTCACGAGGACCACGGCCTCCTCCTCTCGTTCAATGGCCTGCGTCTGCAACTTCTTGATGGCAGCACCCTGGGTGGACTGAATCTCTGACAGCCTTCTGTTTGTTTCCTGCAGAGAGCTCAGTACTTCATCCTTGAATTCTTTAAAGCAGCGCAGGAGATCAGTTTGTTGTTTCTGGGCCCAGAGTCTCCATTCCTCTGGAGCTTTGTCGGTGGCCATCTTGGATCCCTTCCCCCGTTTTTTCTGAGGAGCTGCTGGTGTTTTTTCCACCTTTCCACTCCGAGTTCGAGTCATGGACTGCAGGGAAAGTCGTTCAGCACACCTTCCCCCACCGGGAGACGTCGAAAAATTTCCGTTTTGGGCTCTCAAAAGAGCCGAAAAATCTCTTTAAAACGGGAGCTTCCAAATGTGTGGCTTACTGCTGCATAACTGCCACTGGAAGTCGATGGGAAATCCCATTGACAAGTGGCGGGAGTAGAGAATCCCCTGCCAGCGAATGCCACACTGCCGAGAATCGCATGGTTAGGGGAACGGGGAATCTTGCACATAATCTACATAAGACCATAAGACATAGGAGTGGAAGTAAGGCCATTCGGCCCATCGAGTCCACTCCGCCATTCAATCATGGCTGATGGGCATTTCAACTCCACCTGCCAGCATTCTCCCCGTAGCCCTTAATTCCTCGCAACATCAAGAATTTATCTATCTCTGCCTTGAAGCCATTTAGCGTCCCGGCCTCCACTGCACTCCGCGGCAATGAATTCCACAGGCCCACCACTCTCTGGCTGAAGAAATGTCTCCGCATTTCTGTTCTGAATTTACATCCGGTATGGGTATGCCAATAAAAAGATGTAAAGATTTAGGTTTGACATAGATAAGCAGTAAATGTGGGACAGGCTGATAGACGACATTTGATGACATCCTGAGCCACTTACTTGACGCATGGGTTAGCACCGCTGCCTCACAGTGTCAGGGACCCGGGTTCAGTTCCGACCTTGGATGACTGTCTGTGTGGAGTTTGCACTTTCTCCCCGTGTCTGCGTAGGTTTCCTCCGGGTGCTCCGGTTTCTTCCCACAGCCCAAAGATGTGCAAGTTAGGTGGATTTGCCATGCTATATTGCCCCGAGTATCCAAAAGGTTAGGTTGGGTTACGGGGATAGTGTGGAGTCTAACCTTCGGTAGGGTGCTCTTTCAGATGGTCAGTGCAGGCTCTATAGGCCGAAGGACCTCCTTCTGCAATGTATGGATTCTAAGGGTGGCACTGTAGCACAGTGGTTAGCACTGTTGCTTCTCAGCACCAGAGTCCCAGGTTTGATTCCGGCTTGGGTCTGTGCAGAGTCTGCCCGTTCTCCCCGTGTCTGCGTGGGTTTCCTGCAGGTGCTCCGGTTTCCTCCCATGAGTTCCGAAAGACATGCTTTGGGCATTCTGAATTCTCCATCGGTGTACCCGAACAGGCGCCGTAGTGTGGCCACTAGGAAATTTTCGCATAACTTCGTTTCAGTGTTAATGTAAGTCTACTTGTGACAATAATAAAGATTATTATTATTATTATGACATTATTGGTTTGCGTTACTTTGCCAAGTTTCTTTAAATAAATTGGCTTCTCATGTATCTGTTCCCAGGTCTTTGAGGCACCGTAAACTATGGGCTGGATTTTATGCTCTCCCACTTCCGGCCAGTTTGAAGGCAGGGTGGCCATATAAATTCCAGTGGGCACTGTGCCCCCACTGGGGCTAAACTTGCAGGCCTTGGTGATAGCCCTCCACTTCCACCCCAGCCCTAATAATAACCTCACATTTGTCTCCTGGCTCCTCAGTGTCCAGGACTGAATGCAGTCACAGTCGTGGCCATCGCTCCGATTGATGCCGCTGGGGCCAGAGAGCTGACAGCCATCTGATTGGCTGACAGATCTCGGAGGAGGAGCTTCCTCCCCAGATGAGGAGACAATTAACGCTTCTCACCGGCTGCATCTGAAGTAGGAGTGGTACAATAATGCTTTCACTGCCCCTTTCTCATCTGATTTAGTGGAGCAGGAGCAAGAGAAACGAAGAACTCCGAGAGATCTCAGAAAGTACCAAAAGCCTGCAGTCCAAAATTACTCTGGTTGCACCTGGTATGCCAGGAAAAGCATCCGATTCCTCCCAATGAGCTGACAACCTGGAACTGCCAATTGCCTTTATTAAGATCACAGTCCTCAATTTTGATCTTGCTGTTCTAGTTTATGCAAAGGCATTAACAGAGTAAGGTGATCGGCTGTCTATAGAATGCCACAGAATCTGTTTGCTCCCTCACTGGCATAAACTGTGTACCATTCAACTTTGGCAAAAATGAAAGAGTATGCTAAACAACACAAATTGTGTACAATATTTCAAATGGCAGTGTCCATATGGAACATTAATGGCCAGTTTGTGCCACATGTGAAGAAGTGCTCCTTGATATCACCCTGAACAATCTAGCTCACATTAAATACGGGCTTCCCCATCAGAGGAAAACATTTATGTCTATTCACGCAATCAACTCTTTGGAAAGGCTTTAAGCAGGTCAATTGTATCAATCATGTGAAACTCTACCCTGTTGCAGCACGGTAGCATTGTGGATAGCACAAATGATTCACAGCTCCAGGGTCCCAGGTTCGATTCCGGCTTGGGTCACTGTCTGTGCGGAGTCTGCACATCCTCCCCGTGTATGCGTGGGTTTCCTCCGGGTGCTCCGGTTTCCTCCCACAGTCCAAAGATGTGCAGGTTAGGTGGATTGGCCATGATAAATTGCCCTTAGTGTCCAAAATTGCCGTCAGTGTTGGGTGGGGTTACTGGGTTATGGGGATAGGGTGGAGGTATTGACCTTGGGTGGGGTGCTCTTTCCAAGAGCCGGTGCAGACTCAATGGGCCGATTGGCCTCCTTCTGCACTGTAAATTGTGTGTGTTGCGAATCATCACATTCAGGATGTGAGGAGTGAAGCAGGCCAGGCAGCATTCATGTAAGACAATGCATGACTGCATTGACACTCATTCCAAATGGGAGGAGAGAACATATCCTTGAATGATACAAGATTGAATGGTGGGTGCAGAATTACTGCAGGCTATAACTGTTTCCAAGGAATTCTTTAAAAATTAATTTAAGTTGCGTGAGGTGGATCATACTGAAAAGATGCCTGACATCATTGACCCACCGTTGAGGAGAGAAGATGGACTTCCTGAAGATGAAGATGGATTGCCAGGAACACACTGAGGCTGGACGATGGACTTCCTCGCAGACACTGAATCTGGAAGATGCCCTTTTGCATTAAAAGACAGCAATCGTGATGTGTGTCGCGAAGGTCGGCCAGCGTGCATCCCGAAGGTTGGCATATTGGCAAAAGCGGGATCTTGGCGAATGTAACAGCCTCTGCAGATAAATGAAAACACTTGCAATGACTCATTTGACACTAGTGTCTCCCTCCATTCAACATCTTCCCCCGATGACCGGCTAGAGACTGGGAATGTGTGGTGTGGGAAATGAAGTATGTGCAACGGCATGAAGCCTTTTGTTATCAGGGCATCGTGACTGACTAAAGCTAGATGCACAGATGCTGCTGCTATTCCGCAGGTCCTTCAGAAAAGATTTTTAATTGCAATCTGTCTGACTGTGTCTAGACTGAGTGGAGAACAGAGTGTCTTGACTGTGACTCACTGTCAACATAGTTTCTCTTGAGCACTGTCAGGGACATCTCCTGCCTTAAAAAATCAACATCAAAAGATGCAGCTCCAAACCCAAGGAAAAGTAGCAATGAAGTTTTTTTTTCAAGGAGAGGAGTTCAGCATATACTGGAACTGGCTGAACCTCTGCTTTTCTAGAACCAGAATTTGCAGCTGCGGAGATCCCGACTGTGATCAGACTGGTAGTTTCCTGATATCTTGAATTAACTCTCTGCTAGATTAAGTTGTTGGCAAAACTCCGAATTAAGGATGATGATATCAGTTATATTACAAGAAGGAGATAACTTGAAAGTAATTAGTAATCTCACCAAAGGATACTGATTATGCCATTAAAGGGGGAAACGTAGATTTAACAACATAAATATTGTTGACTGGTCCCTGAGATGGCATTGCAGTCGCTCCTTGTTTTGGTTTGTTGTGCGTGTTTTTTTTTGTGCTTAACGTTATGAATTGAAACATTTCCCATTTCAAACATTCCTGGTGTCAGCTGCAAATCCATCCTTAGGTTGGAAATAGAGCAGCTAGATGCAGAGTGAGATTTCTCTTCATGTATATTCATGACTGAGGGTGGAATTCCCCCTATGCTCCTGTCGGTGGGACGAATGGTGGGTATGGAAGAAAGGAAGAAGCAACTGAGGGCATTGTTGCTAAGTTTGCAGATGATGCAAAGATCTGTCGAGGGACAGGTAGTATTGATGAAGTAAGGGGGCTGCAGAAGCATTTCGACAGGTTAGGAGAGTGGGCAAAGAAGTGGCAAATGAAATACAATGTGGAAAAGTGTGAAGTCATGCACTTTGGAAGGAGGAATTTACATAGAATTTACAGTGCAGAAGGAGGCCATTCGGCCCATCGACTCTGCACCGGCTCCTGGAAAGAGCACCCTACCCAAGGTTAACACCTCCACCCCATCCCCATAACCCAGTAACCCCACCCAACACTAAGGGCAATTTTGGACACTAAGGGCAATTTATCATGGCCAATCCACCTAACCTGCACATCTTTGGACTGTGGGAGGAAACCGGAGCACCTGGAGGAAACCCATGCACACACTGGGAGGATGTGCAGACTCCGCACAGACAGTGACCCAAGCCGGAATCGAACCTGGGACCTGGAGCTGTGAAGCGATTGTGCTGTAACCCTAATTTAGGCATAGACTATTTTCTAAATGGGGAAATGCTTAGGAAATCAGAAGCACAAAGTGACTTGGGAGTCCTTGTTCACGATTCTCTTAAGGTTAATGTGCAGGTTCACTTGGCAGTTAGGAAGGCAAATGCAATGTTAGCATTCATTTCAACACGGCTGGAATATAAGACCAGGGATGGACTTCTGAGGCTGTATAAGGCTCTGGTCAGACCCTCTTTGGAGTACTGTGAGCAGTTTTGGCCACCGTATCTAAGGAAGGATGTGCTGGCCTAGGAAACGGTCCAGAGGAGGTTCACAAGAATGATCCCTGGAATGAACAACTTGTCGTATGAGGAACGGTTGAGGACTCTGGGTCTGTACTTGTTGGAATTTGGAAGGATGAGAGGGGATCTTATTGAAACTTACATGATACTGCGAGGCCTGGATAGAGTGGACGTGGAGAGGATGTTTCCACTTGTAGGAAAAACTAGAACCAGAGGACACCATCTCAGACTAAAGGGACGCTCCTTTAAAACAGAGATGAGGAGGAATTTCTTCAACCAGAGGGTGGTGAATCTGTGGAACTCTTTGCCGCAGAAGGCTGTGGAGGCCAAATCACTGAGTGTCTTTAAGACAGAGATACATAGGTTCCTGATTAATAAGGGGATCAGGGCTTATGGGGGGGAAGGCAGGAGAATGGGGATGAGAAAATATCAGCCATGATTGAATGGCAGAACGAGCTTCCAGCTCAAATAATTGAATTGCGGAGCAGACTCGATGGGCCGAGTGGCCTAATTCTGCTCCTATGTCTTATGTTCTTATCACACCAGGTTAAAGTCCAACAGGTTTATTTCGAATCACTAGCTTTCGGAGCACTGCTCCTTCCTCAGGTGAATGACGAGGACATTCAGAGGACACGGGCAGTAATCGATTTCCCCCAAGTTGGTCAGACACGTGGCAGTGCTGGCAGGAGTTTTATGTACATTCGCTGAAGGTGAGGGGAACACACAACTGGGAAATAGATTATTTGTTGCTATTAATCTGGTGAGAGAGGTGCAGCTTATCAGGGATCACTATCTGCATCAAAGAAGTGCCATTCACCTGAATGTACTCCGAAAGCTAGTGATTCGAAATAAACCTGTTGGACTTTAACCTGGTGTTGTAAGACTTCTTTCTAAGCTCAGCCCAGTCCAATGCCGGCAACTCCACATTATGGTCTTATGGTACATTCAGCAAGAGGTGCAAAATTTTGTTTCACGCCGGCGTGAATTTCCCATGTATACTTTCCGATGCTGCCTTTCATGGCAGATCGGGAATTTTGCAGCGTGAAACCGATCTGCATCCTGCTAATGAGAGGCAAATGAAGGCCTGACTGGAATCTTCCTCTTCACGCCCAATACACGACACCAGGCAAACATGCTGGTTCAGAACACATCTGGAACAACCTGCCGTGCAAAGGTCGGGACTAACCTGAAGAAGGCATGGGGCGGCTTTCGAGTTCAGGATGGAGGCCGCCAGTGACCCAGGAACACCACAGCAGTGGGTGGGGGGGCATCTATCAGATGGATCTTCCAGATTCCGTGTCTGCGCGGAGGTCCATCGTCCAGCGTCAGTGTGTTCCTGGCAGTCCATCTTCTTCTTCAGGAGGTCCATTTCTTTTCTTGACGGTGGGTCAATGATCATAGATCATAGAATTTACAGTGCAGAAGGAGGCCATTCAGCCCATCGAGTCTGCACCGGCTCTTGGAAAGTGCACCCTACCATGTTTTCAATACGGCACCCAGGTATGATGGCAGGACACGCACCGTCAAGCCCGCCCCGTCATGGAAGATGGCACAAAATGCATAATTAATTATGCCGAGGATGGAGGATACGGCATGGTTTGCCATCGGCCTCCGCAGCAGGAGACCCTCCCTGTTCCCACCACGAGGAGGTGGGAGAATTCCACGCCTCGACTTGGGTGTACAGGGCATAATTTCACCATTTGCAGATGACACAAAACTTATAGGTCAATGATATAATTGCAAAGGACATAGCCGAGCTCTGATGGAATGGGTGGGCAAGAATATTGTTCTTTATTCTTTCATGGGATGTGGACGTCGCTAGCAAGGCCAGCATTTGTTGCCCATCCTTATTTGCCCTTGAACTCAGTAGCTTGCCAGACCATTTCAGGGGGCAGTTAAGAATCAACCACATTGCTGTGGGTCTGGATTCACATGTATGCCTGGGCAAGGATGGCAGATTTCCTTCACTATAGGGCATGATAGAAGCAGATGAGCTTTTGCAATAATTCATTCCACGGTCACCTTTACCGAGACTAGCTTTATATTCCAGATTTGTTCACTGAAATTCCATCTCCACCAGCTGCCCCGGTGGGATTAGAGCCCACATGCCACACAGCATTAGCCTCGGCCTCTGGATTACTGGTTCAGTGACATTCCCACTATGCCATCATTTCATTGTGGCAGATTAAATATAATGCAGAGAAGTGTGAAGTGCCCTACATGTTTCTAGGAAGAGTGACAAGAGGCAATAGAAAATAAAGAATGCAATTCTAAAGACAGTGTAGGAACCTGGGGTATTTATATGTACAAATCATTGAAGGTGATCCAAAAGTTGAGGAAGCGGTTAAATAAAGCAGATGAAATCCTGGGATTTGTAAATAGGAAAATAGAGCACAATAGCAAGGACATTATGCCGACTCTGTATAAAACACTGCTTCAGTTTCTTTAAAGAGGATGTGAAGGCATTAGAGAGGGTGCAGAAAAGATTCACAACAGTGGTTTGGGTGATGAGGAATAGTTACGTGAAGAAGCTGGGCTTTTTCTACTTTTAGTAGAGAAGATTGCGAAGAGATTGATGGAGGTGTTCAGAATCGTGAGGGGTCTGGACAGGGTGGATAGGGAGAAATCATTCCTGTCGGCAGAAGGCTTGGGCACAAGAGGGACTCCAATTTAAGACGACTGGCAAAAGAACCAATGGTGATGGAAATCTTTTTTAAGCACCAAGTGGTTTGGATCTGGAATGGACTTCTTGCGAGTGTGATATGGTTGATTCAATAGAGGTCTTAGAACATTAGAATTCCTGCAGTGAAGGACATTTGACCCATCGAGTCCACACCAACCCTCTAAAAGAGCACCCTGTCTCGGCCCACTGCCCCGCCCTATCCCCATAACGTAACCTGTACATCATGGACTGAGGGGCAATTGTTTTAACATGGCCAATCCACCGAACCTGCACATTTTTGGCATGTGGGAGTAAACCGGAGCACCTGGAGGAAACCCACGCAGGCACAGGAAAAAGTGCAAACTCCACGCAGACAGTGACCCAAGACAGGAATTGAACCCGTTCCCTGGCCGTGTGAGGGAGCAGTGCTAACCACTGTGCCACCCTGTCACACCTGTCTTCAAAAGAGAATTTGATAATTACCTGAAGAGATTAATATTACAGAGCTGTGGAGAAAAGGCACAGCAGTGGGGCTAGATGAGTTACCCTTGCTGAGAGCCAGCATAGACACAATGGGCCAAGTGGCCTCCTTCTATGCTGCAACCAATCGATGATTCCTTAGTCTGTGCTGACTCCCATATACAATGACTGTGGGGAGGAATACTGAGATTCATTTTGGTCATAGAGACAAATACTGGTTGGTGTGCTGGTAATCCCTGGAAATAGTTGCCTTGGGCATCTTGCTGTAACTTCCTGCTGCATGTGCCAAACACACACCTGCTGTCCTCATTTCATTGACACTGAGCTAAGGAGGGAGTTGAGTGTATTGAACTGTCACCTTCCTCACTTCCTTGAACTCGGGTGAGCTGCATTCTTTCCGCAGTGACCCCATGCTTGCTGCTTTTGCAGAGTTGAAATCAAGGCTTTGAGTCCAGATGTTTAATACAGAATTTTCCCTTTAATACAGAACTTTCCCGTTGTCTGATGTCAATTCCTATACCATTGCACCATGAATGATTGCTGTGGGCAATTTTTGCTCATTCATATTATGACTGCATGATAAATTCTCCACAGAATGTCCCTAAGCCCCAACTGTAAAGCATAAAGTGCACGAAAAAAACATCAACTGCGGCATAATCTCCCTTGATAATACATTAGACTGAATACTAACTCTGTGAATCACTGCAGTACATTTTAGGGAATCAGGTGATGTTGCTCAATCAGGTTATGTTCATTGCTTGACCCCGGATTAGTTTTCTATCGAAAAACCATCAGTGCTCTCTGTGTTAAGGGCTTACGTTTACTTTCTGTTGATAGTTATTTTTATTTTCTGGTATTGTGTGTGCCTTTGTTTCACAGATGTTGTTTTATGACTTTCTATCTCCTAACTTAGGAAGTTTATGATGTAGAACATCACAGATGGGATTTTATGATGCGGAACCACACAGAGCTCCTGATGTAGGTGGCTTCTTGCCTCCAGAAGATGGAGGTTTGCAGGATACAACCAGATTATAGACACAAGAGTTAAGAATAAGTGACACTCTAGATTGGGAATGTGGATATCTACAGTCCCCGTGTCTGATAAATTTCATCGTACAAACAGTATAGATAGTGGGATGAGGAGTAGATTGTAAATTATTTTTCTTTTCTCATGTCATAGAATGACAAAGCCTTAGGTTTTGCAGAGTCCGCAAGTATGTGTCATATAGCCTTGGGAGTGACATATATTTCCACAATCCTGGTAGTGAAGTGCAGGCTGTACAATCAAACCTCCCCTGATCTGCTTCACTCACATATAACTGCCCTGCTGGGAATGTAGTAAGTAGAATTGTAGCATGGAAAATTTATTTTCATGTCCCACCGATTTCCTTCCATTTCAGGTTGCTCTTTGCTCAAGTGTTCAGATTCAGTAAAGAGGAAACGGCATTCAAAACGGGCCCTTCAAAACCTGCAGATCAACAATAGAAGCAAAATAAGCACATACAGGACTGATTTCTCTGGGTGACAAGGGCTAGATTCCTAATGCTCAGGAACTGCATATAGTCCGAGGGCTGCAGGGGAAACACCTCTGTTCTATGATTTATTCCTGAGATACGCTTCTAAGAAGCTGCCCCACAAATATGAGCCAGAGGGTGGATTTTAATGCACTCCCCCATGATGGGTTTAAGTGTTGGGGGGCGGGTATTTAATAAGGTGGGCATTCCGCAGCAGATGGTAAAATTTGAATTCAAGTAACAATCTGGAATTAAAAGTTTAATAATGACCTTGAGGTAATCCTGAATTGTTGTAAAACCCCATTTGGTTCACTTATATCCATTAGGGAAGGAAATCTGCCACCTTTACCAGGTCTGGCCTCCATGTGACTCCAAACCCACAATAATGGAGATGACTGTTAAAATGCCCTCTGGAATGATGTAACACCATTCAGTTCAAGGGCAATTCGGGATGGTCAGTAAATGCTGGCCCAGCCAGCGAAGCAAATATTTCATTAAGGCTCCCCATGCTTCCAGGTACTTCAAAAAAACACGCAAAGGGGTGGGCGGGTGCGCTGGCAAGACCGTCGATATCCACATCCTTGATTATCCTGAGAAAATGTTGTCTGACATCATTCTTCAACCTCTGGGCTTGATTAGAATTTGAATGACTTGCTGTAGACCACTTCAAAAGACAGTCAACAAGCATTGTTGTGGAGTAAAATTGCCATAGTCCAAGATGACCAAAGGCTTCTTTACGCTTTGAGGGGAAGAGCTGACTGGTGGTGATTTAATCTTGGGGGCCAGTTTAGTTCAGTTGGCTGGACAGATAGTTTGTGACGCAGAGCAAGGCCAACAGCGTGGGTTCAATTCCTGAGGTTATTCTGAAGGCCCCGCCTTCTCAACTTTGCCTTTCGCCTGAGATGTGGTGATCCTCCGGTTGAATCACTGCCATTCAGCTCTCACCCTCAAAGGAGAAAGCAGCCTATGGGACTATGGCGACTACGTTTTTTAAATGTTGGTGTGTAATGGTGTCGCATTTCGGCCAGACAGAGTAAGGGTGGCAGATTTTCCGCTTTAGTGGACGTGAGCGAACTGTTTGGTCTTTCGTACAATCTAGGAGCTCCGTAATTACTTTTTACTTTCTGAGGCATCTGGAGGCGGAGCAGTGAATGGGGTTCTGACGGACAGACCCGAAACGCTAACTCTGTTTCCCTCGTCACGGTTGCTTCCAGACCTGCTGAGCCTTTTTCAGCTTTTTCTAGTTTTTGTTTTCATATTTCTAGCATCTGCTGAATTGTGCTTTTATTTTATGGTACTAATTGGAATATATTTTATCTGCTTACCTCCGCCTAATGGATCACTGTGTCAAAAATTGTGTCAATCCTTTATTTATAATCCGAGATGAACTTTCAGAGCTACGGTAACCCTACCTATAAACACACAAGTGTTATATAACAGGCTACATGAGCACTCTCCTGACATTAGAGAGATGGCATCACTTATGTGCAGGAACTTATGAGGATGATTATCAGATTTCTTCCTTTATCACTAGAATTGGGGGGTGGGGGGGGGGGGGGGGGGGGGGGGGGATGCAGCTGATCCAGCAAGAGATGGCAGGCTGAAAAATTGATCTTAAGAGCATTTGGGCATAAAGAAAGGACATGCCACTGAAAGACCTTGAGGCTGCAGCAATGCTGCTGAATTTTAATCACTGCTAAATAGCTTCCACAGCACATTTGATTTGGGAATGAAATCTCCAGCAGTCAAATGAATGTGAGACCCAAACATCCAGGTCACAGGTTGTAGTATAACTTTGGTTTCTTGGTGTCATGGGCGTGAGCTACCGGCCACGCTGTGCCCAAAAAGCTGCGGCGCAATGTGGCCGTTAAATGCCGGAGATCTAACTCGATCTCGCGAGGTGTTGCAATGTGAAGCCTGCCACTTTGGGCAGAATCACTTTTTAGCAAATTTGTATATTAGAGCAAGACAGCTAGTCTCACTCTAATGTGCATTCCCGAGATCTAACCAAGGCATGTGGTCTAACTCCCTTGCAAAGAAACAAAGAACAGCACAGGGACAGGCCCTTCGGCCCTCCAAGCCCGTGCCGACCATGCTGCCCGACTAAACTACAATCTTCTACACTTCCTGGGTCCGTATCACTCTATTCTCATCCTATTCATGTATTTGCCAAGATGCCCCTTGAACATCACTATCGTCCCTGCTACAACCACCTCCTCCGGCAGCGAGTTCCAGGCACCCACTACCCTCTGTGTAAAAAACCTTGCCTCGTACATCTACCCTAAACCTTGCCCCTCGCACCTTAAACCTATGCCCCCTAAAAGAACTTAGAGAACTTGCCTTCGAGAACTCGGGCAAGCTCTGCTCAGTGGTGGTCTCCACAAACGGGACCTGATCGTGGGGATCTCTCAGGGGATTGGAGGACCCTGGGCACCCTGACACTGCTGGTGCCACCTGGGCACCCTGACACTGTCATCCTGGCACTGGCACCCTGGCAGTGCCACCTGAGTGCCAGCCTGTCTCCGCCAAAGTGCCCTTGTAGTGAGTTGGGCTTGGCTGGGGTTCGGGGGTCATGTAGGGGGCTTGAGAGATCGATCTCTTGCTGCACTGAGGAGTTCCAGTGAGTGGAGCTCCTCCGTGCAGAAGACAAGGCGAGGTGCGGCTTTGTTTGAACTTTCCCCGCTGAAGCCCGGTATCTAACCGGAGTCACATTAGATATAATTGTATTTCTCGACACTGCGAGCACCAGGAAAAATGCAGCTAAACAAGCTCGCTATGGGACATAGTTCCCAGTTGGTTATATCTTTTGGACTTTGCAATGGCATCGTGATGTTAGGACCATTAGAAACATTTTGTTTTTAATCCCATCCTTAAAGCCACAATGCCAATTCGCAAAGTGGACAGGGCAAACCTCCAATCCATCTCATTGCTTGCTCCAAAAACCAACCCAAACTCAAATTGAGGCCACTCTATGGTCTCCACAAGAGAGTCACACAAGATCCAAGCTGACAAGAAAAGGCATTGCACCTCATCTTGGGCTTTGATCTGATGCTTAATCTTAGGCACAAGGCCAAGGAGTGAGGGACCATTAAAAACATTACATAGCACGATGCAGTTGGCTGTTCCCACTCAAATGCATTTCCAAAGTGTGGAATATTATGATAAATGAAAATAGCAGACTGATGGACTAAATCTAATCTATATGATGTCCAGGCAGTGACCAGCCCTTAAAGTATAGCTGCATCTTCGAGAATTGCTTTTGGTACATTTTATTTACCTGTAGCAAAATATTCTCTGTTTAATTACGAACTGACAAATGATCACAGTGTTAGGCTGACTGTACTGTTGCCATTTTTGCTGCCTGATACAAAGATAGGTCAGAAAGCAAGCTGTGAGGAGGATACAGAGAGCCTGAAAAGGGCTATAGACAGGTTAAGTAACTTGGGCAAGATAGAATGGCAGATGGAAAAATGTGATGTTCGCTTTGGAAAGAAGAATGAAAGTGGAATATTACACAAATAAAGGGAGACTGCAGAATGCTGCAGTACAGAGGGATCTGGGTGTCCTTGTACATGCATCACAACATGTTAGCCTGTAGATACGATGAATAATTAGGAAGACAAAAGGAATGATGTTTTATTGCAAAGGGGATGGAATATAAAAGCAGGAAATCTTGCCTCAAATGTACACACTGCACCTGGATATTGTGTACAGGTTTGGTCTCTGCTTAAGGAAGAACTCCAGAGAAGGTTCACTCGGCTGATTCCTGGGTTGAAGGGGTTGTCTTTGAGGAAAGATTGAGCAGGTTGGGCCTGTACTCATTGGAGGTTAGAAGAAAGATAAGGTCACCTCAATGAAACTTACAAGAATTTGAGGGGGCTTGACATACTGAGAGGATGCCATCATAGGTAATCTAGAATTATGGGGGTACTCCTTAAAAATAAGGGGTCTCCTATTTAAGATGGCGCTTTGGAAGAATTTATTTTCTCAGAGGGCCATTAGTGTTTGGAATTCTCTTCCCCAGAGAGCAGTGGAGGTTGGGTCAATGAAAATATAGACTCATGGCTGCATCGGACAAATTTTTGATCAGCAAGGGAGCCGAGGATTATGGGGACAGGTAGGAAAGTGGAGATAAGGCCACAATCAGATCAGCCATGATCTTGGTGAGTGGCGGAGCAGTCTCTATAGGCCGAATGGTCTACTCTTGTTCCTACTTCCTATAACCTTGGACCAGAATTTTAATGTGATTGAAATACTGGAGCTAACTGGACAATCTGGGTTGATGACTAAGTTCTCCCATCGCGTCTATAGGGAAAAAGCTCAGAAATATGTTGTAAATAATGTAAGAGTCCTTACTGTGTATTTACTTAGTTCCATTTTCTTTCATTTTTATTTATTTGGGTCTGTGGACCTGTAATATGGATATGCCTTTAAGCAGAAGTTTCAAAGTTGAAACAGCCTGCTTGCCAGGACACTGTGTCCCCAGGTTTAGTATTTTGGAAAGGAGAAACCAGACTCATCGGCAAAGAGTGGATCTCCGGAACCAGCTTTGGAGGGACTCTGTTCGATTGGTTAACTGGTGACTAGTGAGTTGGCCGGGGACAGTGTTCCATCTGGCAATGGGCAGTGAAATTAATGTTTGCTGCGTGGTACTCTCTGAGAGAACTGGGCAGTGTTCTGTCTGTCTGTCCTCTCGAATGGAATTAAGAGATCCTGTGTCACTATTTTGTAGAAGAGCAAGGTAGTTAATCCCAGACCAATATTTTTCCTTCCACCAACATCATTAAAATAGATTTCATCACATTGTTGTTTGTGGGAATTGCTGATTGGAAGTTCATAGAATAATTATAGTGCAGAAGGAAGCCATTCCACCCATTACGTTTGCACCAACTCTCCGAAAGAGCACCCTATCTAGGTTCAATCCTTCGTCCTATCCCCGTAACCCCACCTAACCTTGGGACACTTGGAGGCAATTTAGCATGGCCAATCCACCTAACCTGCACGCCTTTGGACAGTTACCCACGCAGACAGTTACCCAAGGTCGACAGCGAACCTAGGTCCCTGGTGTTGTGAGGCAGCATTTGGCTGCCACGTTGCCTACATGACATCCTCGAGTCAGGAAAGGTGCTAGATAAATGAAAGTCTTGGTTTTTAATGAGCGAGTATGGGGAAGAGGCAAAGGCATTTGGAAGGACATCTATGTCTATGTCACAAATGAAAATGATCCGTGATCCAACATTCCGTGGAAAATAATTTTGGTAACCTGTTGTTCGATGAGGAATATAAAGAGGAAACGGAGTAATTGAGACCCGATGTAAGAGAAGTTAGGAAAACAGAAAACTGGAAGAGCATTCATTGATAGCTCAACAATTTCTGAAATAATTTCAGGATTTTCAGGTGAAATAAAATCCCGATCATGTCACATACAAATATAATGTCATTGTAATGAAAATGCCTTTCTGCCTTGCCAGTTTAATCGTCCATTTTGTCTGCAAAGTCAAATATAACAGGCAGTTGAGTGACTGTTGGCAGGAACCAGTGCCTCCATTTTGTAACAACCAGCAGCCATTTTCTTGTGGTCTTATTGGAGCAAACAGTTTATTTACATTTTTTCAATATGTACCTTCTAATGCAGTGAGTATTTATACCCTGTTTTCCTGGGAAAAAGTAGGTTTACACAGTCTTTTACCATTTATAAATTCTTTCTTGATTTTTAGGGGGTCTAGCCGATTTGGATCTAATTCCTTCTAGAATTGCCTCCTGCAATTAAGTGGATGGGAAAAAGATACTTAAGTTCTATTATGGCGCTCTCTTTACATTAATATAGGTCAAAACCTTGAACTAAACTGCCCTGAGCTGGAGCCACTCAGTCTTGGGAATAATACATGATCGCCTGACCTCCATTAAAATGAAGGGAGCTGAAGGGGGATCACATGATGTGAGCATGGGATTGGCTGCATTTTCGTGAGCTCCATCTCCACTCATCTTTTAATGTGTCTTTTCATCGTTGTGCACATTTTTTTTGTCTTTTATTGGTTTACATAGTAAATGCCATCTCCAGAGAATTGGTGGCCAATGTTTTGGCATGATAGAATGGGGATAAAATGGTTTGATCCTCACTGGAAGGGGTCAGGGTGGGGTTCTGCCATTAGCGGCACAGTTAGTTTTCATTCGGTGTGCATCAACGGATGATGGCTGCTAACAAAGATGTTGTTCTGTCCAAAAGTCTGGGCTCTGCGTAGCTGGTCATCAAAGCCCAATTTCAAGAGTTGCAAGCTGTTGTTATGGCGGATTGGAGGTGCAGGAGGAGGTTTTTGTAACAGAAGAGAGAGCATTTTCCCTGGTGGAAGCTCGTGTCTGTACGGTTGAGTTCCTGTTTGCATGGCCTATCGTTCGGGTGGTGGTATCGGATGGTGTCGGGAGAGGAAGAGGGGGAATGGGAGAGGAGTGCTGCCGAACCTGCTTTCCAGGGTGAGGTAGTGGAGATGTCCCCAGCTGAGTTTGAGGACTGGGTGCCATGTTTTGGGAATCGTGATCTAGAGGCTGGGCAACTTAAATTCGTTAGAGAGCACATTTAAATCTGTCTTAGAGGCCTGAGATTGGGTTGGCCCTCCGATCACTGATCCTATGTTGTCCTGTTCCTGGTATCGGTCAAGAGGGGTTGCAGATGGCCGAGCCGTCCAGGATACGCCCCTTCCTGATATGGGTGTCGCTCTTTAACTGAGGGGAGGACTGGTTTCCCCTCTCAGGGCGCCATAATGAGTGTGTCTTGACAGTTTCTCTTCCTCAGTTTGGGATTTCCCCTTGGCTATAGGTCAGTGGTCTTCTTTTGTGTGGGGGTGGGAAAAGTGCTGTGTCTTGCACGGGACTATATTGGCGCATCCTTGGAGAGGTTTAAGGGTTGGGGTATTGTGGAAATCTTTAGGGCCTAGTTCTCCTCAGTTATTTTTTATGGTGGTGCTGGGCTAGGCCAGGCTCAGCACCATGGTCAGTACTCTGTTGCTGTATGGGTGGGAGCATTCCTTGTTGGAGGAGTGCCCATGGTGGAATCCGATGTGTCTGAACCCATGACCGGATATCTGATGATTTTGGGTTGGACTGAGTATTGTGCCCAGCGGTTATTGCATTTCTCCTCGTCTTCAAAGTCTTTGGGGCGGTGGAGGAGGGAGGAGGGAGGGGGCGGCTCTATGGTTAATTTGCTGGCTCTAGTCTAGTTGTAATATTTCAGGCGGTGACGTGGAAAGTCATGTTTGGTTCTGATAGTTCTTGTTTCTTCTCTTTATCCTTTTTCTTGCGTTGGAGAGATCTCCAGGCAACCCTTCTGATGTGTCGTTCCGTTCACACTGGGTTTTCTTCGGAGCTACAGTGGTAATATTGGGTAGCTTTACACACAAGCAGTGGGAGAGAGCACATCCTGAATGGGACACAGCCAGAGTGAGTCTGGATATCGGGAATTTGGTCCAGATGGGAAAGAGGTGGGGGGCAAGTGATCGCGCCGTAGGGGGCCAGCACGGCTCTGGAGCGGTTCCAGCCACCTTACATGGCACCAAAAGGGCGCCGCACCAACCCGCGCATGTGCAGTTGGGCCAGCTCAATCCTGCGCATGTGCAGTTGGGCCAGCTCAATCCTGCGCATGTGCAGTTGGGCCAGCTCAATCCTGCGCATGTGCAGTTGGGCCAGCTCAATCCTGCGCATGTGCAGTTGGGCCAGCTCAATCCTGCGCATGCACAGTTGGGCCAGCTCAATCCTGCGCATGCACAGTTGGGCCAGCTCAATCCTGCGCATGTGCAGTTGGGCCATGTCATCCTGCACATGCGCGGGGAACTTCTTACGCACGGCGGCTCCGACCCAACATGGGGTTGGTGTTTGGGGGCCGGCCGCACTGGAAAGTAGGCCCGGGGGTGGGGGGGAGAGGCCCCGATCACGGGCCAGACCCCATCGACGGTCCCCCCCCCCGGTGAAGGAGCGCCCCCCCCCCCCCCCCCCCCCCCCCCCTGGAGCGTTCCTGCAGATTTCCTGCCAATTCCAGCGGCCAGCGACGCGCCAAACTGCCGGCGCAAATGGCGCCGATTCTCCGCACCTCGGAGAATCGCGTGCCGGCGTCGGGGCGTCGTGGCACGATTGCAGCGATTCTCCGGCGCAGGGCTCAGAGCATTGCCCCTGTGTTCTTTCGCTTTTTAACTTTTACACTCTTCACAGAGTGGTCTTGCCCTGTCTTAGCAGCAAAGACTATAAGAGAGAGCTAATTTGTAAGTAGTGGGTAATTTTGGGTAAGTATTCACTGCTTTTATCGTTTATAGTTTATACAGTTTTTTTCGTGATTTATAGTTTGTAAGGGCTATATTCTGTAGTGATGAGGAACAGGAAAGAAGGGCCCTAGAGTAATTTATACCTGATATTAAACAACGCTCAAAAGGGTAAGTCATGGCAGGAGAGTTCCAAGTCGCGGCGTGCTCCTGGTGCTCCATGTGGGAAGCAGGAAACATTTCCAGTGCCCTGGGCCCGCATGAGTGCAGAATATGTCTCCAGCTTCAGCTCCTGGAAGCCCCGGTTTTGGGGCTGGAGAAGTAACTGGGGACACTGTGGAGCACCTGCAAGGTGGAGAGTATCATGGATATCACCTATAGAAAGGTGGTCAAAATGCAGGCTCCGAATCCACAGGCAGGAAGGGAATGTGTGACCACCAGGCAAAGCAAGAGGACTAGGCAGGCAGTGCAGGAATTCCCTGTGACTATTTCCCTGCAAAACAGATAGACCTCTTTGAATACTGTTGAGGTGGAATGGGCTCTCAGGGGAAAGCAGCAGCAACCAAATTTGTTGCACGATGGTTGGCTCTGCTGCACAGGAGAGGAGTAATAAGTGCAGGAATGCAATAATTATAGGGAATTTAATTATGAGGGGAATAAATAAGTCTTTCTGAGGCTACAAATGAGACACCAGGAGCGGCATTCTCCTCTACCCAGAGGGGCGGGGGGTCCCGGCGTAGGGGAGTGACGCCAACCACTCCGGCGTCGGGCCGCCCCATAGTTGCGGAATTCTCCGCACCTTTGGGGGCTAGGCCCCGTGCCGGAGCGGTTGGCACCACGTCGACTGGCGCGAAAACCGGCACCAGCGGCCTTTCAGGCCCGGCGCAGGGGCTGGCCGAAAGGCCTTCACCGGTTCGCGCATGCTGCCGCTGACGTCACCACCGGCGCATGTGCGTTGGGGGATTCTCTTCTGCCTCCGCCATGGTGGAGGCCGTGGCGGCGGCGGAAGAGAAAGAGTGCCCCCACGGCACTGGCCTGCCCACCGATTGGTGGGCCCCGATCGCGGGCCTGGCCACCGTGGGGGCACCCCCCGAGCACGCCGCGACTTGGAACTCTCCTGCCATGACTTACCCTTTTGATGTAAAAAGGAAGAGAAAGGTCAAAGTGTACGTAGGCCCCTCAGAAAATGAATGTGGGGAGATAGTTATAGGGAACAAAGAAATGGCAGAGTAGTTAAACAGATATTTTGTATCAGTCTTCATGGTGGCAGACACTTCGAACATCCCATTAATATTACAGAACATAGGGCGGCACAGTGGCGCAGTGGTAGCAATGCTGCCTACGGCGCTAAGGACCTGGGTTTGATCTCAGCCCTGGGTCACTGTCAGTGTGGAGTTTGACATTCTCCCCATGTCTGCATGGATTTCACCCCACAACCCAAAGATGTGCAGGTTAGGTGGCTTGGCCACACTAAATTGCCCCTTAATTGGAAACAAAACTCTAAATTTATTTTGAAAAAATTACAGAACACAGGGGAGCAATTAAATACTATCACCATGACTGGAGAAAGAGTATTAGACAAACTAATGAGGCTAAAAGCAGATCAGTACCCTGGCCCTGATGGCTTGTATCCTAGGATCCTGAGAAGTAACCACAGAGATAGTGGATGCATTGGTTGTAATTTTCCAAAAATCCTTGGATTTTGGAGAAGTAACGAAAGTTTGGAAAACTGTCAATGTGACACCCCTATCAAAATGGGAGGGAGGCAAAAAGCAGGCGACTATAGGCTGATTAGCCTAACATCTATTGTTGGAAAAATGTTGGAATCAATTATGAAGGAAGTAAGGACAGGACAGCATATTTGGAAAATCATAATCTAATCAAGCAGTGTCAGCCTGGCTTGCTTCATGAAAGGGAAATCGTGTTTGGCTAATTTCTTAGACCTTTTTGAGGAAGTCTCAACCATAGTGAATAGAGGGGAACCTGCGGATGTGTTGTTTTTGGACTTCCAGAAGGCGTTCGACAAGCTGACTCACAAAAGGTTAAGTCATAAGATAAGACCCCATGGTGTTGGAGGTTTTATATTGGCTAATCGGTAGGAAACAGCGAGTGGGGATAAGAGTTTATTTTTTAGATTGGTGACCTGTAGCTGGTGGGTTTCCACAAGGATCAGTTGGGGCTGCAACTATTTCCAATATATATAAATGACTTGGAAGAAGGAAGCAAATGCACTGTAGCCAAATTTTCAGATGGCACAAAAATAGGTGGAAAGGCAAGTTGCGAGAGGGATACAAACAGGTTGCAAAGAGATATTGATAGGTTAAGTAAGTGGGCAAAACGTTGACAAATGGAGTATAATGTGGGAAAATGTGAAGTTGTTCATTTTGGAAGGAAGAGCAAAGAAGTGTTATTTAAATGGAGGGAAACTGTAGGATGCTGCAACACAGAGGGACTTGGAGGTACTTGTGCACGGAACACAGAAAGTTAGCCTACAGGTGCAGTAATAAGGAAGGCTAATGGAATGTTGGACCTTCACAGGGGTTGGAGTATCAGAGTAGGGAAGTCTTGCTGCAACAGTTCAAGGTACTGGTGAGACCACATCTGGAGTAGTGTGAGCAGTTTTGGTCCCCTTATTTAAAGAAAAATATTACTTTGTTGGAGGTCGTTGAGAGAAAGTTCACTCGGATGATCCACGGTATAGAGGGATTATTTTATGAGCAAAGGCTAAACAGGTTGGGACTCCACTGGCGGGATTCTCCCTCAATCGGCGGGATGGCCCGGCGCCAAGAAACCGCGAACCACTCCGGCGGCGGGCCAAGCGGAAGTTGCGGAATCCTCCGCACTTCCCGGAGCTAGGCCGGCTCAACCGGCAGCAAAGGGCCGGCGCGAGTTTCCGCATGCGCAGAACTGCCGGCTTCATTCCGCGCACGTGCAGACCAACCGGCGTGTTCTGGCATACGCGCAGGGGGGTGTCTTCTCCCCGCCGGCCATGGCGGAGCCCTACAGAGGCCGGTGCGGAAGGAAGGAGTGCCCCCACGGCACAGGCCCGCCTGCAGCTTGGTGGGCCCCGATTGTGGGCCAGGCCACCGTTGCCCCCCCCCCCCCCCGGGTCAGATCCCCCTCCAGCCCCTCCCGAGAACCACACCAGCCGACCTACCAGCCAGGTCCCGCCGTGTGGGACCATGTCCATTTCACGCCGGCGGGACTGGCCGAAAACGGAAGGCTGCTCAGCCCATCGGGGCCCGGAGAATTGCCGGGGGGGGGGGGCTGCTGCCAACGGCCCCCGACCAGCGCGGCGCGATTCCCGCCCCCGCCCGAAAACCGGCGTCGGAGAATATGGCGGCCGGCGTTGGAGCGGCAGGGCGGGATTCACGCCGCCACCCCGGGGATTCTCCGACCTGGCGGGGAGTCAGAGAATCCTGCCCCACTTGTTGGAATTTAGAAAAATGCAAGGTGATCTCATTGAAACATTTAGGGCGAAATTCTCCGCACCCGCGGAAAGTCGGCAAACCGTCGTAAAAATTGGGACCGTTTTACGACGGTCGCGAAGGCTTCATTTCCCGACGGATTCACTTCCTGGAAATGGGCTAGTAGCGCGGCCGCGTCAATTACGTGCGTGATGACGACGGAACGCGACGACGACACGAACCCGCCCATGTGACGCCGCCTGACGCCGTAAAAAGGCGCGGGCGACCACAGAATCTGTCGGGCAGGATGTCGGAGCCGAGGAGAGCTGCTCCTCGCTTTGTAGATGCAGACGTCGAGGCGCTGCTCGATGCCGTGGAGCAGAGGAGGGGCATCATCCGCCCGCGGAGAGGGCATCGCCAACCTGCCAGCACGGTACGCCAGGCCTGGCGTGACGTGGCTGCTGCCGTCAGTGCTGTGGGGCAGACCCCTCGCTCAGCAGAGCAATGTCGAAAGAAGCTACACGACCTCACCAGGTCTGCCAGGGTAAGTGCCATGAGGGTGCCCCCTAGTCACAACCATCCCTCCCCCTTAACTGCCCGGGGGGGGGGGGGGGGGGAGAGGGATTGGGGCAGAGTTATTTGAGGGTGGTTCACAAAGTTGTCACAGACCCAGCACTCATCGGCCCCGAGGAGAGATGCAATCGTCTGATGACAACTTGCCCCCCCCAAACTGTGCCAGTATCTGAACGGACTGCTGATACCTACCGTTTTGTAATGATCTACCTATGTTCCCTCCCCCAACAGGCCAAGGCCGCTCATAACCACCGTGAGCGGCACAAGACTGGAGGGGGTTCGCCCAACATGCACCCCCTCAGCACCTTTGAACAGAGGGCACTGGACCTTGTTGGGGGGTCTGCCACCCGCGATATCGCTCAATGCGAGGTTGGCGGAACTGCAGCAAGTGAGACAACCCTCCCTGACAAACACCCCCCCCCTCCCCCATCCTCTGTCCCTTCACAAACCCTGCCCACTGGGACACCTCCCCCATCCTCTGTCCCTTCACACACCCTGCCCACTGGGACACCTCCCCCATCCTCTGTCCCTTCACACACCCTGCCCACTGGGACACCTCCCCCATCCTCTGTCCCTTCACACACCCTGCCCACTGGGACCGTCCAGCGGCCTGCCGAGCAAATCGAAATAACCCGTCTCATTCTCTTCCCTAGGACGTGATGCCCAACGACCAGGTCTGTCTGGCTGCAGACGGAGACAGGAATCTGCCGCCACCTCACCCGGGGCCTCACAACAGAGGGTGCCCGATCAGCGGGCAGCCCTATCCGCCCCAACCCAATCTGCGGACCAGGACGCACAGAGGGTCGAAGTCCACCACCACCACCAGAAATGGCCAGGGACAACCCTCCTGTCGCTGAGCAGCCCCACACCATGGACGAGGCCCTAAGCATTGAGAGCGTCGGGCTTGCGGCACTGCTTTCTCCCACCACATCCATCATCCCAGAGATACACACCCCGGCGGGCCTATTTAGTGATGAGTCTCCTGGGGTACAGTCTGGTTGGCACATCACAGATGAGCAGGTACAGCAGGTGGAGGTCGGAGCAACAGAGGGCCCGGACTCGCGGAGGCCAGACCAGGCCCAGGATGCAGCTGGCTCCCAGACGTTTTCTGAGTTCCTGGAGTTTATCAACCCACCCGCACAGCCGATGCCTCAGGAAACCCAGGGAAACAATGACGGGATGAGGGCTTCCTTCCAGACTCTGCAGACGCTGTTAGAGGAGTCGAACCGCGTCCAAGAGCAGGGAGTGGTGCCGCTCATGGCAGAGACCCAGTCCGACACCGCACGGGTGGCATCCGCGGTGGAGGCAATGGGTCAGGTTATGCAAGACGTTGGGGTTAATGTGCACGCGTCATCCTCGGCCCTGGACAGGGTTGCCCTCTCACAGGCAGCAATGTGCCACAGCCAAAACGACATTGCCGGCGCCCTGCGGGCCATGGCCGAGTCTCAGCAGGTCATTGGCCAGTCGCAGCACGCCATGGCACAGTCCCAGCAGTCGATAGCACAGTCCCAGCAGTCGCTGGCACAGTCCCAGCTGTCAGTCGCGGAGACCATCAACCGCCTGACACATGTGCTGGATGGCGTCGTGCACACACAGGTTGAGATCGCACAGTCCCTGGCGGGAATGTCTAACTCCCTGGACTCCGTCTCTGCAAACCTTCGGATCCTGGTGGATACCGTTGCAGGCCTCCAGGACTGGCAGCGCCAGGTGTCGGTGGTGCGACGGGGAACCTCCCCGCTCGCACCTCTGTCCCAAAGTGAGGCCCGGGGGCCACCGGGCTCCCCGAGGGAGGAGGAGGTTTCGGGGCCCGTCCCATTAACTCCATCACGGGACGTCCCGGAATTCTCGGCCTCCCCCCGTCCCATCCCTGGTGCATCTGGTGGGCAGCAGGCAGAGCAGGGTGGCACAATGTCACCCGAGACGCCCGCAGAGCAGCCTGGCCCATCAGGCCGGGTCGCCCCAGGAAACGCATAGCCAAGGAGAAACGAGTCGAGGGGGGCGATTCGCAGCAATCCTCCTCCACTCCTGCTGTATCATCTGGGGATTCACTTAGACGTAGTGGTAGGGCCCGTAAGGCAACTAAGATAGACACTGAGTAAGTTGGCACGGGTGAAGGGCACAGTTTAGTTGTAGGGGCTAGGGCACCTGTAAATAATTGTTAATATTAAACGCACTGTTCCACCTTACTTGTAATACCGTGTGATTGTTCCACAGCCACAGGAATCGTGATGGTGACCGAGTGTCGCTGGGGGTGATGGGTGGTGAAACCTCGGTGCCGGGTGTGCAGTCCCTGCCCCTACCCCCCTCCCACAGCTAGCCCACGCGGGCACGTGATGGAGTGTCAGTGACGAACTCAGCGGCCACCAAGGTGGATGGTTCAGCTATTGCCATGGGTCAGACTCTCTCTAACGATTCTGAGCTCACAGCTCTTCGCAGAGCGGGCTGTCATCATTCCACATGGCACTGATCACACCCGCTGACACAGCCATCAATATTGTGCCATACCGTCTGGACCCAGTGATAAGCGTCATGTCGAAGTGGAGCAGTGTACACTGAGGGGGGGGGGGGTTGTGGTGGTGGCAGTTGTGTGTTGACCCTCTGCATGACTAGCGATGCAGGTGGTGGTTTGGTGTTCATCGGGGACGTCACATGCGATGCGTGAACCGTGCTGCCACCAGGGCGTCGCGTGCCCGCCGTCCTTGCCGGGTCCGTCGTGCCGCCTCCTGGACATCACCAGCACCTGGGTCGTGTCTGCGTTCTGCGCCCGCCACTCCGCCAGCCGCCTCCTCCTCCTCCTCCTCCTCCTCCTCCTCCTCCTCCTCCTCCTCCTCCTCCTCCTCCTCTGTGCTGGCACCACTGCCACTAGCTTCTCCCTCCGCCTCCTGCAACAGGTCATCTCCCCTCTGCATCGCGATGTTGTGCAGCGCATAGCAGACCACTACAATGCGAGCGACCCTGTCGGCCTGGTACTGCAGGGCCCCTCCGGAGCGGGCCAGGCACCTGAATCTCATCTTCAGGAGGCCAAGGCAGCGCTCCACCACACCCCTGGTTGCTGCATGGGCCTCGTTGTATCGTGTTTCCGCATTGGTCTGAGGCCTCCGTATAGGCGTCATCAGCCAAGACCTCAGCGGATAACCCCTGTCACCTAGCAACCAGCCCCTCAGCCGGGGGGGGACGTCCCTCAAACATCGCAGGGATGAACGACTGCGCTAGTATGTAGGAGTCATGCACACTCCCTGGGAACCTTGCACAGACATTCATGAACCTCATGTGGGGGTCGCATACCACCTGGACATTAATGGAGTATGTCCCCCTCCTGTTTGTGAACACTTCCTTGTCCACAGCAGGCGGGCGCATGGGGACGTGAACACAGTCGATTGACTCCTGAACCCTCGGTATCCCGGCCACACTGGCAAATCCACGGGCTCGTGAGTCTTGACTTGCTTGGTCCTCGGGAAAGGTGATGTAGCGATCGGCGATGGCATAGAGGGCGTCGGTCACATCCCGGATACACCTGTGGACCGATGACTGGGAGATCCCGGAGACGTCCCCGCTCGGAGACTGGAAGGAGCCGGTAGCATAGAAGTTCAGAGCGACCGTCACCTTGATGGCTACCGGGATCGCGTGTCCTCCCCCCGTTCCACGTGGGGCGAGGTGCGACAGGAGTTCGCAGATATGTATCACCGTCTGCCTACTCAGCCGGAGTCTTCTCCTGCAGGTGATGTCCGGCATTGTTAGGAAAGAGACCCGGACACGGTACACCCTCGGCTTTGGTCGTCGCCTCTGACGCCGTGGCTGCACCCTCACTCTCTCCTCTTCCTCTTCCTCCTCCTCCTCCTCCTCCTCCTCCTCCTCCTCCCCCTCCCCCCCCCCCCCCCCCCCCCATGCTGCTCGACGACTGGCAACTCCTCGGCCCTTCCCTCTGCTGCTGCAGCTGGCCCTGCAGCCACTGCGGGTTGTGGGTGTGGATGCTGCTGCATCTCCAAATCCAGTAGAGCGGCCCCAACCACTGCGCAGAACATAGCCGTTCTGTTCCCATGCATCGTGCTAACCTACAGAAGGGTGGTAGGAGGCAGAGAAACGGGACATGTTAGACGGACGTTAGTCGACACCTCGGCAGCCGCCAGCCATGGGATACCAGTGTGTCCCGGTGGCCTGGTCGCGCTGCTGACACGCGGTCAGCCTAACCCCTGGTCACTTTCTGCATCCAACGGCCAGTAAACTATGGCCTCCTCACGGGTGCGTCAGTGGCCTGTGGCCGGAAGCCACAGAGGAACCAGCGGCCGTGTCCTCGTCACCTGCACACCATGGCATGCTGGCAGACATTTTGTTACGGGGTTGGACGGCTCACTCTCTACCTAACCCCCCCCCCTCCGTCGCCCCCCACTGCCTCCCCCGTCTCCCCCACTGCCCCCTCCGTCTCCCCCACTGCCTCCTCCGACTCCCCCACTGCCCCCTCCGTCTCCCCCACTGCATCCTCCGTGTCCCCCACTGCCCCCTCCGTCTCCCCCACTGCCCCCTCCGTCTCCCCCACTGCCCCCTCCGTCTCCCCCACTGCCTCCCCCGTCTCCCCCACTGCCTCCCCCGTCTCCCCCCCACTGCCCCCGTTCTGGACCCCCTCCCGTTCCCAGGGATGCCTTCCCCGTTGTGGCCAGACTCGAGCGGTGCGCTGAACGGTGCGCTGAGCGGTGCGCAGAGTGGTGCCCTGACCTCCTCCAAGCAGTCGTCAGCCAGGCCGACTGGTTGACGAATTTAAAAAGCAGGTGTGTTTCACGACGTCCAAACAGGGCGCCATGACGTCGGGACTTCGGCCCATCCGGGCCGGTGAATAGCGGGGGGGCTCTCAGTGGCGATTCTGGTTGTGTCAGGGGCGGGAAGGAGGCGTTTGTCGGGAAACGCGACTCCGACAATTTGCGGGGTTCGGAGAATAGCGGGAGGGCGTCGGAAGAGCGTCGCCGTAAAAATTTCCGACGCCCGCTATTCTCCGAACCGTCGTGAGTCCGGAGAATCGCGCCCATAAGATTTTTAAGTGGCTTGGCAGGGTAAATGCTGAGAGGATGTTTCCCCTCGTGGGAGAGTCTAGGACCAGAGTGCATAGTTTCAGAATAAAGGGGTGCCAATTTAAGACTGAGATGATGAGGATTTTTTCTCAGAGGGTTATGAGTCATTGGAACTCCTTGCAACAGAGCTGTGGGGGTAGAGTCCTTGTGTATATGTAAGGCTGAGATAGATAGATTCTTATCTAAAGGGAATGAAGAATTACAGGGAAAGTGCATGAAAGTGGACGTGAGGAATGTCAGATGAGCCATGATCATATTGAATGGCAGAGCAGCCTCGAGGGGTCGAATGGTCTACTCCTGCTGCTATTTTGTATAGTCATGGTGTTATGAACATTCAGGTGCAGACCTTTGGCATCTGTTGGTAATCCCAATCTTTTGCTTTTGAATGGCCTTCGTTGTCAGGGTGGCTTCCCTGGTTCTGAGGGAGGATGGGCTGGCTCTCCCTGCCACTGCCTTGATGGCCCCTCTCTCTGGAGTGGCATTTGCCTTTTTTATTCGATCGGGATCTGACTGTATTCCTCTTGACCTTGGGCTCCAAGATATCCTGTTATCCTCCTTTGAGATGTTTCGCTGCTGGTGATCTGGTGACCTGCTCTGTACTTTAACTGGGACTCTGAGATGGGGGACAGCTCGGATTCTTGTTCTTGCTTTCTTCACATTTTCTGTGGGAGGCCCTGGTTGACATTCGAGGTCTGACATTTTCTTGGGCTTGTGATGCCTGGTCCCCTTCTTGTAGTCTTGCAGTTATAAAATGACTATCAGTTCCGATCTGGGCCTGAGGAGGGGTTTAATTGCACTGTGAGAATTGGTGTCTTTTGAATGAAATGAAATGAAAATCGTTTATTGTCACGAGTAGGCTTCAATGAAGTTACTGTGAAAAGCCCCTAGTCGCCACATTCCGGCGCCTGTCCGGGGTGGCTGGTACGGGAATCGAACTGCTGCTGCTGCTGGCCTGCTTGGTCTGCTTTAAAAGCTAGCGATTTAGCTGAGTGAGCTAAACCAGCCCTTTTCCCCTTAGCTCTGGGGTTCTTGGGATGTTTTGTTTCCCTCTGTTATTTTTTCCGAAGCTATGGGTATGATGCAGGTCTGTGCTGCTATCTGTATCCAGTTGTGGTGCAGAAGGGACTTGTATCCATGGAAGGAACATGTTGGTTATTTCATGCCCAATTCATCCAGTCTTATTTGTTCTGATGCCTTCAATGACTCTTGTTTTGTGCTCTGCCTGTTGTACATTGATAACTGGGTTTTCTTTCCGTTTTGCTTGTTTGTGATGTGATTTCTGTAAAAAATTGAAAATGACAATAAAAGTGCATTAAAAAAATGAATGAAGCTGGTTCAGGACTCGTGGTTCATCTTCCTTCTCAGGGTCGTCATGAGCTGACTCTAGAGCAAAGAATCCCAACTGAAACAATGGATCCCTGTGATACCGACACAATGGAAGAAAGCAATTTTTGACTTTTCTTGCACTAGGCTTTCCATCTCCTTCAACACACAGCTAGTCAACATTGAGCACGACTTTTCCTCCAGGAAATCAGAAGTAGGATCTGTTTCTGGGTGCTGAACCCACCCTCGGGGGGGGGGGGGGGAAACAGTCATTCATTGTGACTTTCATTCAAGGGGGTACCCTCCCCATAGTTGGCACGGAGACAAACTTGTTAATCGAGGGTAGCGGGTGGGCTCATGAGGTTGGAGGGCTGATCAGAGCCTTTCAGCTTGAAAGGTGCCGTAGACTCCAATGGGAGGAAGTAAGAGAGAGAGAGCACTTCAAGATGGAGGCACCCTTTCTTCAACTTTTTTATGTCTAAATTTAAAAATGGCTTTTGCAGACAAGTCGCTACTGTTGGAGTAGCGCAGGTTGAGCGGGGGAATGGAGCGGGAGTGGGGAATGGGGAAGTCCCTTCTACACCGATGTAAGCAGGGATGGAGTGCCTCTGCTAGACCTACCTGGAGTCCCGTCGGCCTTCTGCTAGGGGACCACATTCAGACATCTAAACTAGGCCTGGCTTTCCGCAGATTGCTAAGGCCCACCTTCTTTGATTGGCTTCATTTAGTTCTTTACTAACCATGATGGCTATCTGCCATGTGTGGTTAACTGGCCCTTGACTCCTCCTCCGCAAAATGGCCTGGAGGCTGCGTGGAGCAAGGGAATTGCCAAACAAGGCAACAAGGCTATTTTCAGTTCCCGCCCACCTCCAAACAGTGGAGTGCAGGGGAAGGGGGTGGGGGTGGGGGGGGGGGGGGGGGGGGGGGGGGGGGGGGGTGCGGTTGGTGTTGGGAAAATCCATCCCGTTGTCTATGCATCAATTTCTTGGAAATCCAGTTACATAGAATGGTGTTTTAGTCACAGCTTTATATTGATTGCTGTGACAGGAGGTTTCAAATGAGTAATTATTCCTGCAAAACAGGGATGTCGGCATTTCAGACAAACTGCGATAATTTTCTTTTAAACGGAGTGCAGCTCGTGACTCACCTTTCATCAACTGGTTTTGTATGTCGGAAACATCCTACGGTGCATAATATTTAAGTATATATTTAGCCCAGCTCAAAGGAATGATCCAGTGAAACGGATAGACAAAACAAAATGGATATCTGATTTGCTATATTCCTGCTCAAATTGTTTTCTAGAATTTTCACTCCGATCCCTTACACTGTTACTTTAACGGGAAATATTTTGTAGGTTGGGCAATAATGCAGTAATACTGAGACATTTTGTGTTTCAGTGGATGGGATTAATGTATATTTTGATTGGAACTCTGCATTCCATCAATATCAAACCTGCTCCATTATAGGAAATGAAGTGTCAGCCTTCGTTTCCCCTCCACAGCGCCCCAGCTCTTCTCCAGCGCTGCCACCTGCTTGCCAGACCATCTGCCCGCAGCACCTTTTGTTGTAACAAGTGGAAGCTTACACTGTCTGACACTGACAAGAGCACCAGTAATGCAGTGCCTGTAAATGCAGCAGAGAAACAGGCCACAGCTTTGCAACTGTGAGCACTGCCGACACAACAACATTCGCTTTGCTCCAGAAAATAACTAGTTGTACCTGAGAAAGGCAAAAATGCAAGCTGTACCTTCCCTTTTGGCTTCGCTGTGTGTTCCTGTCCTACTGTAAAAAATCTGGTGAGAGGCCAAGCAGATCAGTTAACAAGTAGGTTGCCCTCCTTAAAGGCGGGAGCCACACCCAGTGCTCTTTGTTGACCAACTCTTTTAGGAGTTTGTCGTATCTTCACACTCTTCCCTTGGGTTGGGCAATGGGTTGAAAGGTTTGCAGGATGACGGGACGTGCTGTGAATGTGCTGCCCATGGCCATAACCATCTTTACACCAGCTGATTGGGTGGACAGCACAATGATTAACACAGCAAGAGAGATCTATGGGTGTCACACGATTGGTGGGTGTGGCGGGGGAGGCTTCTCCGGGGAGGGTGGAATAGATCCACCTATACAACGGGGTGGCTAGTGACACCATTCAAAGAGCGACACGAAACTTCAAGTATCCTGCTGGGTGCTAAACCTGAATTAAGGACGACAGTTCTGGTTTCCAGTCCACTTGGTGTCACAAACGGAGTTTGAACTTTCACCATGTGACTCAAAGGGCATATTTATAATTTCACTGCTGGCTGAATCATTATGTCTCATTAGATTCACCGCCCACCATCTGGCCTGGGCTTGCAAAATCCTACCAACTGTCCTGGCTTGAGACAATTCACACCTCTTTAACCTGTGATTACCAGGTGCTCAGGCCTCAAAGGGCCTCTGTCTTCAACCTCCTTTCAACATGGGGTGCACCCCCACAAGATCTGCCCCTGCCTGTTCTCCATCCCTCCCCTGGTCTTTCCAACAACATTGCTCCCCCCACCAACCTCTGTTCAAACCTTAGAGACTCACCACCCCTTCCTACCCTGAGACCTCCACAATTACCTGGCCCTGGACTACTGGGACTTGGGAAGGAATTTTCCAACCCTTCCCATTAGCGGAACCTTCTGGTCCTGCTGAAGGCGACTCCCCATGTTGGGTTCCTCGGTTGGATGGGGAAGCCATGCAAAATGCCATTGACATTGGCAAGTCTAGAAGATCCGTATGGCGGGCTGCCTGTACCACTGGAAATCACACCGCGGGGAGGAGGGGGCGTGGAAAATTTCACCCTTGGCCTCGATGGACTGCTGCTTGCAGTCCCACCTCTATCCACTGCAACTGATGGCGCTGCTGGGACTAGAGAGCTTCTGGCCAATCAGATTGAAGGGAGTGAAGACTGTGAAATGATTGGATGTTGGAAGAGTAGAATGTAGTTGGAAAATCTGAGGTTGTGTTGCCAGGGCAAAGGACATATCCTCATAGCGAGGGGAAAACCTGGAGTGGGAGCAGGAAGGATCCAGTTTTTGTGGTCAATGTAAAAACAAATAAAATAGGTAGAACTAGGAACAATGTTCTGCTGTGAAAGTTTGAGGAGTTAGGGTAAACTGTTAACTATTGGACGTTTAATTAAACAAGAAATTATTGGAGCTTGTAACAATGCAATGCAATAATTGCGAAGAACTTTACTCTCTGTCTTAACTGGACGAGTCAAGTTTGCTTAGCTGGTCTGGGAGACGAGTTTGTAGCATACTTTGTGACAGTTTCCTGGAGAAATATGTTGTGGAACCAACTAGGGATAAAGCTATTGTGGAATGAGGCAGAGTTAATTAATAATCTCATGTAACAGACCCGCTGAGGTATAGTAACCATAATACAATTGATTCCATGTTATATTGAAAGCGACATGTTTCAATTACAAATATGAATCTTAAACTTAAACAAAACAAATTACAAAGCTATAAGGGGAGAACTAGCTAATTTTGATTGGATAAATAGACAAAAATGTATGGGTAAATGAACCATGAAAAACATTTTAAGAAAAATGCAAAATGTTCAACAGAAACACATTCCATTGGAAACCAAAAAGCCAACAAGAAAGAGCCATGCCAAGAGTGTTAACGATAGTATTAGATTAAGAAAAATGCTTGTAATGTTGCAAAGACAGGATACCCGCGCATGCCCCATTATTGAGTGCATTCAAGACTGAAGTGGCCAGATTTTTGGTTGCTCAGGGAATCGAGGAATATTGGCAGTGGGCAGTAAAGTTGGGATGAAGCCAAAGATCAGCCATGATGAGTTGAATGATGGAGTAGATTCAATGGACCTTGCAGACTGCTGCTGTTCTTATCATCTTTATGTTCTAATTCGGATGGAAGAGGTCACTGAGGTTGCATTGGATGAAAGCTTGGAGAAATTTGAAAATTGGAAACAGTAGATACGAAGGGACTATTATGCACTTTACAAGGAAAATGGAAATGCTTTGGTTTGACTAAATGTTTTGATTTTGACGCGCGTCTGCATGGCGAATGTGTTCTGCACATGTCAGGCATATGGCTAACCAACAATAAATGGACAATATTTGAGATAATGAGCAGCCTCCAAAAGCAGCAAGGAGCATGTTTAATAAACGCAGAACATGAAGGTGGTGTTGGTGCCTATCTTCTTCCTATTGGGCATTAGATATGTCCATGAATCACACTTCTGTTCTCTTTATGTGCTTGGGAATGTAGCCACTTGACACTACACTAGTGACGGAAAGTGGTGAACTAATATTTCAATTAAAATTCTCAGTTTTAAAAAAAGTGCTATAATTAAATATAAGAACTTGGATTTTAGCATTTTAAATAAATTTGAGTGTTGAGTCAAGGGAAAAAATGAGATGGTTAAAGTGAAGCCTAATGCACCGTCTAACATAGCGGAAGAACAAATAGTAGAAAAGTTAGCAACAAATGAATGTGGATCAATGGCAGCTTCAAGAGAAGAGCTGAATATCAAAAAGTGATAATACCATAATTTGTTGATCGCATTTTCCCCAGAGTAGAGTAGTTTAATGGAAATTTCACCATCAGTTGGAATAGTTTATTTTATTTTATTCGTTCATGGGATATGGGCGTTGCTGACTGGGTCAGCATTTATTGCCCACCCCTGCGTATATTTAAGAGTCGCCCAAACTGCTGTGGATCTGGAGTCACATGTAGGATGGCAGATTTCCTTCCTAAAGGATGTTAGTGAAACAGATGGGTTTTTTGTGACAATTGTTTCATGGTCATCATTAGATTCTTAATTCCAGATTTTACAAATTTCACCATCTGCCATGGTGGGATTCGAACCCGGGTCACCAGGCTCTCGGTCTCTGGATTGCCAGTCCAGCAGCAATACCACTATGCCATGCCTCCCCTTGTTGCTTCAATGTTGTTTGTTATTGATCGGAATAAAGTTTAATTGGACTTCTTTATTTTTATATTTAGAGTACCTAATTATGTTTTTCCAATTAAGGGCAATTTAGCATGGCCACCTACCCTGCACATCTTTGTGCTATGGGGGTGAAACCCATGCAGACACAGGGAGAATGTGCAAACTCCACACATTGACCCAGGGCTGGGATCGAACCCGGGTCCTCAACACCGTGAGGCAGCAGTGCCAACCGCTGTGCTACCGTGCCACCCAGTTTAATTAGAACTTCGATCATTAATTGATTATTAGAATCTGTTCACCCATCATTTCTGTTTTTGCTGAAATATTTAGTGGACAGCCTTTCGATAACTCTTATTTAAAATTTTCATCCTCATGCTTAAATCTCTTCAAGGCTTAGCCCTTCCCCCTTTTTGACTGTGATTTCTTTGAGCTCCTCGCCGCTTCAACCCCCCCAGTTGTTGGATGCAACTTCAGCTGTGTAGCTCCTGTGCGCTGAAATACCTTACTAAACCCATACGTCTCTGCACTTCCATTAAGACCCTCCTTAAAACCACCTCTACAGGCTGGAATTTTTCCTTGTCAGTCTGACTCTGGAGTCCTGTAAAAATGGCGATTGGGACCCAGATGTGGAAGTCCTACCTCTAATTCTAACAGATTCTATTTTTTAGAAATATTTTATTCAGGAATTTACATAAACAAACAACAAACAAAAGAAGATGTAAAATTAAACAATGTAGTAAATACCCATTCCCATCCTGCCATACCCCCTCCTCGCGCCCGGCCTTGTCCATTCTATCCCCCTTATCCCTCCCCACTTCTGCTGACACCTCAAACCTCCTTAAAGAAGTCAGTGAACGGCTTCCACCTCCGAGGGAAACCATCAAGCAAATCCCTCAAGATGAACTTCACCGTCTCCAGCCTCAGGAATTCCGCCAGGTCGTTCACCAATACACCCGCTTTTGGCAGCTCCGAGTCCCTCCAACACAGCAAAATCCATCTCCAGGCTATCAGGGAGGCAAAGGCCAAAACATGGCCTCTCCCGCCTCCTGGACTCCCGGGTCTTCCGACTTCCCAAATATCGCTACCTCTGGACTCGCAGCCACCTTTACCCCCAACCCTTCAGAAATTACGTCCGCAAATCCCTGCCAGAACACCTTTAGCTTTGGGCATCCCCAAAGCACGTGGACATGATTTGCAGGCCTCCCCGCGCATCGCCCACACCTATCTTCTACTCCCTCAAATAACCTACTCATCCGTGCAGCCGTCATATGCTGTGGATTACTTTAAACTGAATAAGACTGAGTCTTGCACACAATGAGGACACATTCACCCTTCACCGCGCCTCCTCCCATGTCCCAGCCTCCACCTCCCCACCCAACTCCTCCTCCCCCTTCCGCTTAATGTTCCCCACCAGGGAGCTCTCCCAATCCATCAGCTCCTTGGAGACCTCGGACACCTTCCCTCCCCTATCTCCCTCCTTCAACAACACCTTGTCTTGCAGCCCCAAGGGTGACAACCCGGGAAAGGATGGCACCTTCCTCCTCATGAAATCCTGCACCCGCAAGTACCTGAAACTATTCCCCCTGGGCCGCTCATACTCCTCCAGGTACTTTCATTCTGCAAAGCTACCCCCTATGAACAAGTCCCCGAATCGCTCAATCCCTGCCTGCCGCCACCCCCGAAACCTCGCATCCAGCCCCTCGGTGCAAACCTATGATTATCATAGGTCGGTGCCCACACCGAGGCACCCTCTAGTCCTAGATGCTGCCTTCCTCTGCCCCAATACCTTCAAGGCCGACACGAGCACTGGGCTCACGGAGTACCTGGCTGGCGAGAATGGCAGAGGCACCATGAGCAATGCCCTCAACCTCGTTCCCCTGCAAGATGCCACCTCCATCCGCCCCCAGACCGACCCCTCCCCCACTGCCCATTTCCTAACCATTGCGATGTTTGCTGCCCAGTAGTACTTCATTATATTCGGCAACGCCAATCCCCCCACGGTGCAGCCCAAAATAACCCCGAGCTCACTCGGTTCATCTGCACACATGCGACCGATGCCCTATACAGCAACCAGACCCAGCCCACAAAGCCCTGCCCGAACCTGAACCGTCCCAGCACCTCTCATAGATACTCCCACTCCATTCGGTCGAAAGTCTTCTCCATGTCCATTGTCACTGCCACCTCCACTTCCTGACCCTCCGGAGACATCATAATCAAATGAAGCAGCCTCCTCACATTTGCCGACAATTGTCTCACTTTCACAAAGACAGTTTGGTCCTCGCCTATCACCCCCGGGATGCAGTCCTCAATTCGCGAAGCCAACACCTTCACCAACGACTTAGCGTCCACATTCAACCACGATATCGGACAGTACGATCCACACTGCTATGGATCCTTGTCCTTTTTCAATATCAGGGAGATGGATGCCTGCGACAGTGTAGGGAGGAGCCCCCGCCCCGGATGGAGTCTCCAACAAATACAGCCTCCTATAAAAAGCCTCAAACACCCAATTCACCCCCACCGGATCCAGCACCACCCTTCCCATCCCGTCCTCACGGTAGCATGGTGGTTAGCATCAATGCTTCACAGCTCCAGGGTCCCAGGTTCGATTCCCGGCTGGGTCACTGTCTGTGTGGAGTCTGCACGTCCTCCCCGTGTGCGCGTGGGTTTCCTCCGGGTGCTCCGGTTTCCTCCCACAGTCCAAAGATGTGCGGGTTAGGTGGATTGGCCATGCTAAATTGCCCGTAGTGTAAGGTTAATGGGGGGATTGTTGGGTTACATGGGTTTAAGTGGGGTGATCATTGTTCGGCACAACATCGAGGGCCGAAGGGCCTGTTCTGTGCTGTACTGTTCTATGTTCTATGTTCTATGTCCTTCACTCCACCAATCTCCCTTACCACCAGCTGATTCCTGCCAACATCCTGCTTGCCTTCTCACCATACTCATGTATTGCCGCCCTGGCCCTCCGCAACTGCCCCACCGCCTTCCCCATGGACACCAACTGGGACTCCATCTGGAGCCTCTGCCTCACCTTCAACAATCCTGCCTCTCGGGCCTCCGAATAGCTCCTATCGATCCTTAATCTCTTCCACCAGCCTTGCCATCTCTGCCCATTCCGCCTTATCCATATGTGCCCGAATTGAAATAAAGTCCCCCCAAACCACCGCTTTGAGTGCGTCCCACAGAGTGGCGGCTGTGAGGCTGTGACCTCCCCTGTGCCATTTAGCTCTACATATCCCCGGATGGAGGCCCTCACCCGCTCGCACCTCCTCATCCACCAACAATCACACATCCAACCTCCACTACTGGTGCTGAGCCACCCGCACCCCCGTCCACTCACAAATCCACCCTGTGTGACGTGTAATCGCCAAATACTCTGAGTCGACCACCTCCGTCTTATCCACCGCAAAAAATCCAATCCGGGAGTGTACACCCGGTGCACACAGGAGTAGTACGAAATTTCCTTCACCCTCGGCTTCCCAAACCATCACGGGTTAACCCACTGCTTACGCTCCATAAACCCCTTTAGTTCCCTCACCGCCGCCGAGACCTTCCCCCACCTCAGGCCCAACCGGTCTAAACTTGGCTCAATGACCGTGTTAAAATCCCCCCCCCCCACGTGATCATCCGGTAAGAGTCCAGGTCAGGAATCTTCCCCAGCACCCGCTTCAAAAATCCACATCAATCCAATTAGGGGCATAAATGTTTACCAGGACCACTGGCATCCCCTCTAGCTTCCCGCTCAGCATCACGAACCTTCCCCCCCCCCCCGAATCGGCTACAATGTTCTCCACCTCGAATGCCACCCGCTTAATCACAAGTACCGCCACCCCTTCGTCTTCATGTCCAGTGCCGAGTGGAACGCCTGCCCCACAGCCTTGTCTGGTCCCCTATCTTACAGTGTGCATCTCTACTTAAAAAGGCTACGTCCGTCTTCAGACTCCTCAGGTGCGCGAACACATGTGACCAGTTAACCGGCCCATTCAGCCCCCTCACGCTCCACGTGACCAGCCTGGTTGGGGGCTCCCCGACTGCTTCCCTGCTGGTCAACCATATCTCTTTTTGGGACAGCCCGTGGCCCGTGTCACGTGACCCTCCAGGCATACCCTCGGATGTCCACCGTCATCACTCCTTTTCCAGCCACGCCACAACAACCACACCTTTGTCAGCAACCCCCCCCCAAACAAAACAACAACCCCATCCCCTGCTCTGCGCCTTCCTCCTGACCAGTCCCGTTAACTAGCCCATCCAGCTAGTATGGCAGCCCCTGCCCAAAGCCTCCAAACCTCTTACCCCTCGATTCCCTTTCCCCCCCATCCACACTCCCCCAAACAACCCAAAAAACAGAAAAGGTGGACTCACCCTTGATGCTCCCTAAACACCCTGCCACCAAACCTAAAAGAATGTTTCAAGGAGAAAAGTTTCCCACAAGCAAGGAAATCTCCTCACAACTTCTCCAAAGTTCAATGCCCTCCTTCTCCTGCCAGTTCATTGTCCCTCAAAAACTCCATCGCCTTTTCTGGCGTACCAAAAAGTCACCCAGAGGCAGGCATGGTACAGCACTCCAAACGTCACCCCCTTCTTGAAGAGGGCAGCCTTGACCTGGTTAAACCTGGCCCTCCTCATTGCCAGCTCTGCACCCACTCCTAGTTCATGGATCCATCCACCAGCCACACCAAAGGAGTTACCCCTTCTGTTGGCACTCCTACACCTCTTTCCATCCAACGACTTCACCCTTCAGATGGGGAAAGGACGGAAAAATACCACCTTGGTGCAACTGCAGCTCATTATCCTCCCAGGTCCATGTCCTCATCTGCCTTGCCCACTGAAGAATTTTCTCTTTGTTCAAGAAGTGGTGTAACCGGACCCCTCGGCGGCTCGCCCACCTGCGGCCTTCTCATCAGCGCCCTGTGCGCACAGTCGACCTCCAGGGGCTGGTTGAAGGCCCCCTCCCCCATCAGCTTCTCCAACATTTTGGCCACACACGTGCCAGCCTTCGCTCTTTCATTGCTTTTGGGCATCCCCACGAACCTCAAGTTTTGTCTTCTGGAGTGGTTCTCCAGATCCTCCACCTTCTCCTTCAGCCTCTTTTGGGCCTCCCGCATCACCCCCACCTCAGCCACCAACTAGGCGATCTGCTCCTCGTGCTCCCCCACCACCTTCTCCATCTTCTGGATCGCCTGGCCCTGGGACTCCAACCTCTACTCCACTCTCTCAGTACCTGCTTTGAGCGGCTCCACCTCCTTGGCCAGGTCCTCCAGGCTTCCGTTCTCTGCTGGCTGAACTTAGCATTTAAAAAGTCCACCAGCTGCTCCGTTGACCCCTGGGCGGGTAGAGAAGGCCCTTTAACCTCCGTCATTTATCCTGTGGCACACCACAAAGACGGCTCCCTTCTTCTCGACCCACTCCTAGTTTGTGGATCCATCCACCAGCTACACCAAAGGAGTTACCCCTTCTGTTGGCACTCCTACACCTCTTTCCATCCAACGACATCACCCCTCAGACGGAGAAGGATGGAAAAATACCACCTTGGGCCGGAGCAACCAAATGTGCGTCCGCTCACTCCATGGCTGCCACTGGAAGTGCCAACACATTCCATTTTTTCCTACAGGAGAAGGGGCAGCAGGGTGTGGATCACACAAATGGAAAAACCAAACTCACAAGGCCCATTTGAAATTAGTGCTGAGTTTAAACAGTTGCCACTTTTGTTGTTACTTGGTCCTCAACCCACAGTTTGGGACCCTAAACTGTCGCAATTCATGGAAGAGGTGTAAACACTCTTGAAGGGCAGTGGAGATCTTCTTAATTGTCATGAACTCAAATTTCTTAAAGCCCCAACCATTTAGAAATGACATTAAAAAAAAGGCTGCAGCTTTTAAAAAATAAATAAATTTAGAGTACCCAATTCATTTTTTCCAATTAAGGGGCAATTTAGCGTGGCCAATCCACCTACCCTGCACATCTTTGGGTTTTGGGGGCGAAACCCACGCAAACACAGGGAGAATATGCAAACTCCACACGGACAGTGACCCAGGGCTGGGATCGAACCTGGGACCTCGGCGCCGTGAGGCAGCAGGGCTAACCCACTGCACCACCAGGCTGCCCTTGCAGCTTTTTGATGGAGTAAAAGCTGCCCACTGGATAGGTTTATCTTAGAAAAAAAAACACAAGCCATCTGTTTTGACAGTTTCTTGTATTTTTAACAAACGTTTTATTAAGACATTTATGGTTTTATAACAACAAAAGATACAAATATAAACATAATGCAGTGCATAACACACCAACAACCATACCCCGCCAACTTAGCTTATACACACGTCCCTCCATGTCCTCTCGCTGTCCCCGCCTAAACTGAACTAAATTAAACTAACTCTTCCTGTCTCCCCTTATTCCCTAACACCCCCCCCCCCCCCCTTATTGTATCTGCTAACAGTTTTGTTTTCCCCATAGAAGTTGATAAACGGCTGCCACCTCTGAACGAACCTTAGCACTGATCCTCTCAAGGCATATTTAATTTTCTCAAGCCTGAGAAACCCAGCCATGTCGCTAAGCCATACCCCCGATTTCAGGGGCTCCAAGTCCCTCCAAGAGTACCAAGGAGGCAAAGGCCAACATGTCAGCCTCTCTCGCCCCCTGGACTCCCGGGTCTTCCAACACAGTTTTGACAGTTTCAATAGATGTTATTGTTGACATTACCCAAAGTGTGTTTTAAAACTGAGACCATTATGAATGCTTTGATGAGTTTTAAAACCTCCAACACCACTTACCTTAGCAGGGTGGCTGAGTTCAAATTATGATGAACAGTTTTAAGAAACTATTAAAGGATAAACTTTCTTTAATACAGTTGGTTAGTGAATCAGAGTTTGTTTTTACTACAGATTGGCTCCTTGAGGGGATTTCTATTTTTTGAAAAGGTTCAACTAAAGAGAACTTTTTTCAATGTCAACTGAGCATGAATAATAGTTTTTTCATTCTCCATATGGCTCTTGAGGTCTGCCCATAGTGGATCCTGGGTGAGTAGCTATGGAGGTAGCATGAGGTTCATCAAAGGGTTATGGGGGGTATGATGGCGCATGAAGGAGGAATAAGAGATATGTTGGTGCATGAAGGTGGCATGAGGGAGTGGTGTTGAGAGCTAGAGGGTCTAACATCCTTTTATACAATGGGGCCAAAGTCTTAGAGAACCGCGCCAGGGTTTTAGAACCAGCCCACCTTACCCCTCGCCTGCCCCTGTCGCTGCCTCCAAACTGCCACTGGAGGCAGCTGGCCCAACTCCATCGTGCTCCTATCTTCCTGGTACTAAAACATGATGGGCCCTTTTAAAGGATGCAGGATTGCCAGGTTAGCAACTCCACTTGGATGGGAAGTTTTTGATCATCATTCCATATATCTCCATTTTCATTTCGCATCATTTTGCTGTCTGACTATACTTCTGTGAAGTACCTTGTGGCATTTTTATTGAATATCGGCATTGATTGGATAAGTTTAATATATAGTTCACCATTGACTGGAATGTAGTTTGATTGGATTCACACCTGAGGGACTCCTAGATCAAACATTTCTGGTGTTGGGAAGGACTGATTGTCGATGGTCCTGTCCCACACCTCCACATCGCAGCTCTTGTGAAACCCAGGGTCGCCAAATGCCTTTGAAAAGCCAAATAGATGATCAGGAGCGATCAGAGTGCGAAAGTAAACCACTCATAAGGCTACATCTGTGCAATATTTGACACTCCTCTTTAAAATAAGCATAGAAATTTTGCATGAGTCAAAATAATGTGCCAAGGAACCTTATGTGGCCTTACTGATGATCCTGTTAAATGTGTGCCCATTTCATTTTCAACCTGAAAGTATTAATGACGTTTTAACACACTTCAGCTCCAAGTAAGAAGCTGATAACCTTGAGCTGTTTGCCTATTAGCTGGAGGGAAACAGTGATGCTCTGTTTATCCCTATTCTTTTGATCTCTGGCTGCCATGCACATTGAGTTTCACAATAAGGAGCATCGGAACTTTATAAAGTGGATGGTGTGCATGTACATATGGGCACCCAGAATCTCCCAATGAGCCTTTTTTCCTGAGCCGGCCTTTTTAGCCCTCTTTGTCTTTGTTTCAACCCCTGTTGGATGTTAAAGTCTCTTTGGCTTAAAACGTAAAATTAAACCAAAAAAAACAGGCTGTCATTGGATATTTTAAAAATTATTTCATGGGACATGGACGTCTCTAGATAGGCCAGCTGTTGCCCATCCTTAATTGCCCTTCAAAGGAATAGCTTGCTAGGCCATTGAGAAAGGCAATTAAGAGTCATCCACATTGCTGTGGGTCTGGAGTCACATGTAGGACAGACCAAGTAAGCATGGCAGATTTCCTTCTCTAAAGGGGCGTTTATTTCTAATTTATTTATTTTTTCAAATTAAGGGGCAATTTAGCATGGCCAATCCACCTACCCTGCACATCTTTCAGGCTATGGGGATGAGACTCACGCAGACACGGGAAGAATGTGCAAACTCCACACGGACAGGGTTCCGGGGCCAGGATTGAACCTGGGTCCTCGGCGCCGTGAGGCAACAGTGCATTTGGGCTATTATGACAATCGATGATACTTCCGTGGTCACTGTTACTGAGTCTAGCTTTCAGTTCCAGATTTTATTAATTGAATTTAAATTCCTCCGTAAGAAGTCTTACAACACCAGGTTAAAGTCCAACAGGTTTATTTCAAATCACTAGCTTTCGGAGCACTGCTCCTTCCTCAGGTCAATGACACACCTTTATACTATACTAATAAACAATAACATTATCCTTCTTAAGTGATTTGAACTCATGTTTCTGGTGAATTAGTCCAGGCCTGTGGATGGACTCTCGTAATATTATAGCTATGCTACCATGCTTCCAACTTTAATTTATATTATATTAAAGTACTGTACGGAAAGTATATTTTGTGATGAATATAGGAATTTCAGATATATTGTTTGTGTTTGGTGAAGTAAGGGTCTGGGGACAGTGGCGGAAGCATATGGGAGTGGAGGGGGCGCCTTATGGGCACCAATTTGTGGCAACCACCGTTTTGCACTGGGGGAGGGGGGGGCTGGAAGGGAGGTTTTGTAAGTGGCAGTGAGCTGGGATCGAGCAGTTTGGAGACCTGTTTATCGATGGCAGCTTTCCGGGTTTGGAGGATTTGGAGGAGGAGTTTGAGCTGCCCGGTGGGAATGGGCTCCGCTACCTGCAGACGAGGGACTTTGTGCGGAGGAAAGTCTCGACCATTCCGAACCTACCGTCCCAGGGGTACAGGACAAGGTAGTGTCGAAAACGGGAGTGGGGGAGGCAAGGTATCGGAGATCTATAAGGAGCTGATGGAATGGGAGGGAGCCCCGATAGGGGAGGTGAAGCGAAAGTGGGAAGAAGAACTGGGCATGGAATTAGAGGCGGGGTTGTGGGAAGATGCCCTGAGTAGAATCAATTCGTCCCCGTCGTGTGCCAGGCTTAGCCTGATACAATTTAAGGTGACTCACAGGGCACATATGACTGTGGCCCGTATGAGCAGGTTATTTGAAGGGATGGAGGATAGGTGTGTGCGGGAGGGCCCGTAATCATGTCCACATGTTTTGGGCATGCCCGAAGCTCAGGGGATTTTGGCAGGGATTTGCCGATGTCATATCAAAGGTATTGAAGATACGGGTGGTTCCGGGTCCAGAGGTGGGAGTTTTGGTGTATCGGAAGACCCGGGAGTCCAGGGGACAAGAGAGGCTGATGTTTTGGCTTTTGCCTCCCTCATAGCCTGGAGACGGATCGTATTGCCGTGGAGGGACTCGGAGCCCCCAAAGTCAGGGGTATGGGTTAGCGACATGGCCAGGTTTCTCAGGCTAGAGAAGATCAAGTTCGCCCGGAGGTGACAGCCGTTTATCAACTTCTTTGGGGAAAATTAAGTTGTCAGCAGAGGGTCAGGGGGATAAAATCGAAGGAGGGAGGCATGTGGGGTTGATTCAGGTGGGAAATAGTTAGTGGAAAGGGAGATTGGGGAATTGTGTATGCAAGCCAAGTTGGCTGGGGTTGGGAGTTGGTTGGGTGGGTGTTATTTGCTTTGTTGTGTTTCCTCTTCAAAATTGTTAAAATTATATTTGCTTTAATAAAATATTTTTAAAAATAGACCGTGCTCATGAATGGGCTCGTGTGACAATAGTAGTGAGTAACCGAGCTGTACACACTGCAGCACAGTTCTTGGTTCAGTTCCTCTCTGTTGTGAGTTGGCAGATCTTATTCAGGGCATTTGGCCTCAATAGCCCTTGGATTGGAGGAGGGGAAAATTATGCAGAGTTGGCCTCTGCTAGGAAGGCATGTGTCTGTGTGAACATCGGGTCCGGCTCCATGCCTGTGATGCTCCCTGTGGTTAGGAATTCTGTGGCTTAGGCTTGTTTAGGATGAACGCCAACTGTCAGGATTTAGTGCTGGGAACCCACAGGAATCGGACCCCGGTGTGGAGAAGAAACTAAAAGAAAAAATAACTGCAGTAGTTTGATCATCAAGGGAACTACTGGTTACTGGAAGTGATGACAGAAAACATACAACATCAGTGTGTATGGCAGATCAACAATCTTGGAGATAGATATATGTTTCAAATACAAAAGGAAAATTGATTGTTTTAACCTTGGAGGTCTTTTCATTCCTTCAATCTGTTTCCTCCCAACCTTCAGATAACTTCTGACTTCTGGGAGAAATTTCATAGAATTTGCTGAACATTTTATGTGTGTGTGTGTTATTTCCCAGTTATTATGGTAGGTTGTCTTCTTATTTAGGTGCCAGGAATCAGCCATGGGTCCAGTTCCAGAGGAAGAACGTTGGCCTTCCCGCAAACACATCCTATAACGAGCTGTCTGCTTTCTTAACAACAGCCAACACTGAAATGGAAGTGGAAAGATTCCCCTATCTCTTGGGCTATGAAACCAACACAACAGGTACTTGAATGTTTACTTTGCAGTTGACACGGTCTTGTGTGGCTGAGGAATATGAGAACCTGAAAGTTTATAGAAACTTCACAGACACATGTTTTGTAAACCCTTGCTGGCAAAACCTGCTGCAACCCAGGATTTGGGGGAACATTGAAGTACTTAAACTCAAAAGATTACTTCAAATCATCTGAGGTCAATATGCCATTCCCTGGCAGGGGAGGATAGGTCATTGACCTGTGTCAATGTCACATTGTGATGCAGGCGAGGCGACCAGAATGTCTTCCTAAATCCCATATTCCTCCGATCACCATGATCATCATTGCTGGACTGCCTTTCTGTCCACCCTTCTCCTTCACTGATGACTTGCAAAGATAAACTAGTTGCATGTGCAGGGAGTCACGAGGGAAAATAATCCATTCTGTCGGAGTCCAGCTTAGCATACAGGGGAAGCAACATAGCTCCTTATGTCTGTGAGAGCTGGGGAAGTTCCACAGTCAGAAAGTCCATCTAAAGCTGCCCTGATCTTGATTCTGTCGAGATTCTGTTAGTGATTATGAAACTTTAGCAGTAGAGTCAATCCATTTAAAATAAACAGACTATCACTGGGATCCAAATGTCAGTGGTACGAATGTCTAACAAATTCATTAAAATGGGCAACATTGATTCTACCCTCGAGCCACGCAGAATGGTTCCTGTATCTCCAACTAAAAAGACGGGGCTTAGATATCAAGAAAATATCTGACATTTCAAAAGTTCCTGCTTTCAGTTTCTAATTCATTCTTTTGATATGGGCATTGCTAGAAAGGTTAACATTTATTGCCCTAGATGGCCTTGAAGGGCTTGATGGGCCTTCTTCCTCTCACACCAAAGGAATGTTAATCTGCTTACAAGTCAGGATGATGTGAAGAGGTGATGATGTTCCAATGCCCTTGGTTTTCTAAGTGTTGGAATTCACAGGTGCCCCTTTGGCAGGTGTTTTAAGTGTTGTAGTGGCAGCTGGGTTACATTTGCCAGTCTTAGAATGGTATTCTGTTTTAAAGGGCTAAAGGGAGGGACGGAGAGGTGAACATGTGTTTTTTTTGTAATGTTAAGTGCACCATAATGTGTATGTCAGACATATTAATACAGAGGCTGCAAATTGAGCAAGTTGGACTTTTTTTTTCATCCTTTCGTCTGACCCATCTTTACAACTTTGAAACTATTCTCCACGATCATCGTTTTCAATAAAGTAAATAGAGTAAAGATGTAAGGGTGACTTTCTGTGGGAAGGTTTCTGCTGAACGGGGCCGGGTGAAGTGAGGATGACCAATTTCTGTGATTGGCCTTCATTTGCGATCTGCGCTGATCACGTATTTGGAACCACTTGCTGATTGGAATGGGCCAATGATCTAGTGACTTCAGCAGGAAACCCAGCCTGTCCATGCAAGTTAAAGTGGTGGAGTGGCAGTGAGTTTGGAGAGAGGCAATTCCTGAGGAGAACCAGACATAGTGGAGTTGAGTGCTTGCTCTTTGTGGTATCCGAAGGTGTTTTAATGCTCATTTTGTCTCCATAAAAACAATTTACAAACCATTCTGGAAGCTTCTTTTCAGAGCGGTCTGCAATGGTCCCATGAAGGACCACTGGTCAGGTGGCCATATGCCGTACCAGACACTAATGGCTGGAGCTTATCAAGTACACACTCTCCCAGTGGGATTTAATAATTCTGTGCCATTTTCGTGGCCCTTTTTCCACTATTCTACTCAACCAAAGGCAAGATAATGAATAAGATTCAGCCTAACTTGTCCACAAAAAGTAAATATGTTTGGAACTGGATCTGAGAGTGGGGCAAGCTAGGCTGCAGATTTGTTATACCGGTATATGATTCTATAATATACCAAAGACAGATTTCAGCCCATAACCCTTAACCAATGGAAGTGACCTTAATGGATTTGGAAACAAACTATCCAGTTTGTAATGTAGCTTGTCGCAAATTGGCTTCACAATAATACTATTGGGGTGCTGATAATGGGTTTCTTTTTTACTATTAACAGTTAATCACTCCAGGCTTGAACTGATTCCTGTGGCTGCAGTCAGCATTCACCTGTTCACCAATAATGGTTCTGCTGTCCAAGTGTCAGGCCCCATTCAGGTGTCCATCCCTCTCCCCACTGATGGTCTTGTGACGACGGCGAGAAAAGTTCCAGCCTGGAAGTTTGACAGGAAGACTGGTGAGTAAAACTTGCTGAGGCAGACACGTTTGGCAGTAATTTACATGGAAGCAAACAGGACGCTGGCAAAAGAAACGAGGGTTAACATTTCAGGTTGATGAACTTCGAAGTAGATAGACATGTATCATTTTCTTTTTACAATTATTTAATAGAAGCTGTGCTGCAGCTATACAAAACCCTGGTTAGACCCCACTTGGGGTACAGTGAGCAGTTCTGGGCACCACACCTCGGGAAGGATATTTTGGTCTTGGAGGGAGTGCAGTGTAGGTTTACAAAAATGATACCTGGACTATGGGGGTTAGGTTTCGATGCGAGATTACAGAAATTAGGCCTGTTTTTGCGAGAATGTAAAAGGTTAAGGTGTGATCTGATCAAAGTATTCAAGATATTAACAGGAAAAGACAGGGTAGGTAAAGATAAAGAGCGGGATTCTCCCGTATCCGACGGGGCGGGGGATCCGGCGGGGCGGAGTGGTGTGAACCACTCCGCCGTCAGCCCGCCCCAAAGGTGTGGAATCCTCCGCACCTTCGGGGGCTAGGCCGGTGCTGGAGTAATTTTCGCCCCGCCGGCTGGCGTGGAAGGCCTTTGGCGCCACGCCAGCCGGGCCAAAGGGACTCCGCTGGCCAGTGCAAGTCCGCGCATGCGCGGGAGCGTCAGCAGCTGCTGACTTCATCCCCGCGCATGCGCGGGGAGGGGTCACCTATGCGTCAGCCATCGCGGAGGCTGACACGGTCGACGCGTAGGAAAAGAGTGCCCCCACGGCACAAGCCCGCCCGCGGATCGGTGGGCACCGATCGCAGGCCAGGCCACCATGGGGGCACCCCCTCCACCGGGGCCACATCGCCCCCCCCCCCCCCCCCCCCCCCCCCCAGGACCCTGGAGCCCACCCGCGCCGCCAGGTCCCGCTGGTAAGGGACCTAGTCTGATCCACGCCGGTGGGACCGGCAAAAAACCAGTGGGACTTCGGCCCATCATGGGCCGGAGAATTCGGGCAGCCCCGGGGCCCATTAAGTCGCGCGGCCTCCGCCATTCTCCAAGGCGAGCGGCGCGACTCACGCCTCGCCGACTTTTTGAGGGCCAGAAAATTCGGCGGCCGGCGGGGACGGGATTCACGCCGACTCCCGCCGATTCTCCGACCCGGCGGGGGGTCAGAGAATCCCGCCCAAACTATTTCCACTGGCTGGAGATTCAAAAACTAGGGAGCATAGCCTAATAATTAGGGCTGGAACGTTCAAGAGAGATGTTAGGAATAAATTCTTCACTCAAAGGGTGATAGAAGCTTGGAACTCTTTCCCACAAACAGCAGCTGAAGTGAGAACCGTTGTTAATTTTAAACCTGAGATAGATGGATTTTTGGTAAGCAAAGATATTGAGGGATATGGGCCAGAGGCAGGCATATGGAGTTAGGCCACAGATCAGCCATGATTTCATTACATGGCGAGTCAAGCTCGAGGGGCTGAATGGCTTATTCCTGTTCCTATGTTCCTATATTATTTTTCAAGTACAGGACATCACTAGCAAGGTTATTATCCATCCATATTTGCCCTTGAGAAGGTGGTGGTGAGTCGGCTTCTTGACCCTCTGGTAAATATACGTTCACAGTGCTGCTAGGGAGGAATTTCCAGGACTTTGAACAGGGCCTGATGGAGCAATGGCAATTTATGAACAAGTGAAGATGCAGTGTGACTTGGAGGGGAAGTTGGAGATGACCATGTCTTATGCATCTGCTGTATTTGATCTTCTAGGTAGAACCCGCTGGGTTTGGGAGGCAGGAGATAAAGATTAGACTTAAAAGGAATACATAACAGCTCTCGACAGAGATAGAGTTTGGATGACTTTTAATGTTTTCTTTGATGGACCCAGCAATATTCAAGTGACTTCTGATCAGACTAACAAACTGGGATTGCCTGTTTGCTCATGTTTCTCACATTCTCCAATGTAAGACCTTTCCAGTTGAAATCTATGTTACCGTTGCCTCTTTAAACCCCCAGAAAACTGGACTGAACTGCCTGTTGATTGGGTGCCAGTGACATTATAAGTTCGGCAAGCATTTCTCCTGGACCAGTATTTAATTTAGCAGAATATAAATGTGCAGTTTCAAGAAAAGTGACACTTTGGCCTGAATTCGTGCTCCTGGATCGGGACCTCCGATAGAGACAATTCCTGACTCTATAAATCCAACCTGGGAAAATGGTTCTGTTTTTTGGTTTGGTGAAAATGGGAGTTGTGGCGGGTGACCCTGGAAAGTGTTCGGCAGCTCCTATGTGCGGAGTCATGTTGGGCAAAAGGCTGGCCCCCATGCTCCCCCACTCACTCCACCACACACTTCCCATGCTGATCCATGCCTACCCTTGCCACCTAATGCTCCCTCACCCATCCCCTATGGTCCCTCATTCCCTTATGCCAACCCATGCACCCAAAGCATCCACTTAGCTTTCTATAGCCCCTATGCCAACTTAGTGCCAACTCATGTAAATCCATGACCTCACAGGGCACTCTTTACTCTTACAACCTCCATGCCAAATCACCCAGTATCCACCATGGGCAGATTTCAGGATCCATGTTGAGATTAAATGAAGTTCTCAAGGGTCCATTCACAAATTTGCAATTTCAAAAAATGCTCTCATTAATGCACTACATTAAAGTGCACTATTCACTACATTTGACTCCCTGAAATCTTTACAAAGACAAATATCTGCATTCATGGTCCCAGTTCAAAGACTTTAGAAGCACGCAGAGCTTTCAATCTAACTGTGAACTGACAGACACCCCACTGTGATAACGATAGGTTGTGAAATCAGTCATGCAGTTCTAGACTTATAATGGTAGGCCTTGGGCTTCTGTCACAGAGAAGTGAAACAGCATGCACTGATATTTATTACCACTGCAGACAGTTCCCTTTGATAGATATATTTGACAGCTTGATGATTTCAGAGAGCTTGACAGTTTGAATGAGTTTATGCACTTTTTATGTGCTTATCTATAATTTTAAGAATCTCAAAGGGCAACTTACCTCTCCAAAACAGCACCATACCTTTCCCAAAGGACACCTGATCTCTCCCAAAGGTGTCCTAGGACCAGATCCCGATATCGAGAAGGTTACCCTGCTTCTCGAATAACTCCAGTAAGTTTAGACCTTCTCCTAAAATTGTGTTTTGGACATCCCACTAATGAAAACCAGATCTGACTGAGGCAACTGCACTTTAACATATACAGCTACTTCTGTGAATCACAGAAGTGTAATTTAGAACTTCCCTCCATTCCCACCACTATGAAATGATAGGGGCCAGGTTCTGGTGGAGGACTCCCGGATTTGTGCCTCTAAAGCCATCTTCACTAAGACTGAGAGCCTTTCCGTCTGCATGAAAATCCAGGCCTTTACTATTAATATCATATTACCTGTGCAGCTTATTCACAATGAAATGTAGTACTATTTTACCTGTGTTGTCAAAAACACTTACCTAACATCTTGGATATTGATCTTGGATTTTTTTAATATAATGAACCAACTGATCTCCCTGCCATTGCTCTTTGACAAAATTAACGGAAAATTTAGAATTGAATAGATTTTTAGCGGCTGACCCCTTAGTTTTGGCATCCTCATGCACTAAATGCTCGCTGTTGGTACCTCAACACAAGTTCCACAGTTGCCTTCCCAAATGGCTAATTTTAGTGCAAGATGGTGGGTCTTGGTAACTATTCATTTGTGAAGATCTCTGATCCTGGCAGCACGGTAGCACAGTGAAAAGCACAGTTGCTTCACAGCTCCAGGGTCCCAGGTTCGATTCCTGTCTTGGGTGACTGTGCGGAGTCTGCACGTTCTCCCATTTTCTGCGTGGGTTTCCTCCCACAGTCCAAAGATGTGCAGGTTAGGTGGATTGGCCATGCTAAATTGCCCCTAGTGTCCAAACAGGTTAAGTGAGGTTACTGGGTTACGGGGATAGGGTGGAGGTGTGGGCTTAAGTAGAGTGCTCTTTCAAAGGGCCGTTGCAGACCCGATGGGCCAAATGGCCTCCTTCTGCACTGTAAATTCTATGAGTTCTATGATATACCTGCTATTCACTCATATATTTTCCAGTAGGGATCATGGTTAGCTATAGAAATCCTGACAATTCCCTCTCTGACCAGCCCACACATGGAATCTAATTGCAGCCTTCCCCACCCAGGTTAGTAAACTCATCGTAGACGTAACTGTGGATCCCCCTGGTTTCAGTGGTTCAATATCAAACTGGACATTGACCGTGCCAATTGATTCATCAGAATTCTATGAGAAAATACATTATCATAGAATCCCTACAGTGCAGAATCCAAGTCTGCACCACCCCCCTGAAAGAGCATTGCACCCAAGCATACTCCCAGCGCCGGCCCTAGGGTTGCTGGCGCCCCGGGAAAGCTGAATTTCGGCGCCCTTGAGGGGGGGGGGGGCGAGAGGGGGGGCGGGGCCAAGAAGGGGGGGGGGCCGAGAGGGAAGGGGGCCGAGAGGGGGGGGGGGCCGAGCCGAGAGAGAGGGGGGCCGAGAGGGGGGGGCGGGGACCCGAGGAGGGGGGACCCGAGGGCGGAGCGGGGGGGGGGGACCGAGGGCGGGGGGCGGGGACCCGAGGGAGGACCCGAGGGGGGGCGGGGACCCGAGGGGGGGGGAGCGGACCGAGCGGGGGGCGGACCAGGGGAGCGGACCGAGCGGGGGGCGGACCGAGGGGGGGCGCCCTGGGGGAGGGCGGCCACCGCGCATGCGCTGGTTGGCACCGGCCCAACTGCGCATGCGCGGGACCCGAGTCTCTGGCGCCCCCTAGCACATGGCGCCCCGGGCGACTGCCCGAGTTGCCGGTGCCTTGAGCCGGCCCTGCATACTCCCCATCCCTACCCCAATAACCCCTTAACCTAACCTACATATCCTTGGACACTAAGGGGCAATTTAGCATGGCCATTCTGCCTAACCTGGACAAGATTGGACTGTGGGAGGAAACCGGAGCACCCGGAGGAAACCCACGCTCATGGACATAATTGTACCTTCTGCACATTCCCAGATGTGCCTTTGAGTCAATAATGTCCTGTGGTGCTTTATTTGATTACAGCCTTTCTTTGTCAAGGCTGACTGGAATGTGTATTTAAGGCCAATATTTTGCTATTAGATCTTTTTTGTTGTTGTTCTGCCTTCTCCCTGACTTTAGTTTGGCATATTTACGTGGAGCTCGTAAAACCCAGATAGATCTGCTGGTCCGTAATGTGTTCCAACAGAAACATGATCCTGTCGCGAACTTGGGGCCCTGTGCACAAACCCTAACCCTGTGCACAAAGCTGGTTAAAAGAACCTATAGAATTCCTACAGTACATCAGGAGTCTCATCGACTCATCAACAATGTTATCAGGTTAAACAAATGGCTAACAGGCACCATGCCACAAGCCCATCGAGTCTGCACCGACCCTCTGAAAGAGCACCTTACGGAGGTCCACTCATCCATCCCATCCCCATAACCCCACCTAACCGGCACATCTTTGTGGGAGGAAACCGAAGCATCTGGAGGAAACCCACGCAGACACGGGGAGAATGACCAAACTCCACACAGACACCCGAGGCCGGATTGCACCCAGGTCCATGGTGCTGTAAGTGCTAGCCACTGTGCCATTCTGACTGGAGTTCCTGAAAGAGCAGCGCTTAATCCATTGGCCACAATTGTTATTACCCGAATGAATTTTCAGACCCCTTATAGCCTGATCAGCTTGAAAAAATGGAGAAAGTGTTAGGATTCAAACAGTGGATCGGATTGACACCTTAGGTTCTGCAGAACATCAAAGTGACATCAGGTTGGGCGGCGCAGTGGCTGCCTCACGGCGCCGAATATCCGTGTTCGATCCCGGCCCTGGGTCATTGTCCAGGTACAGTTTACACATTCTCCCCGTGTCTGCATGGGTTTCACCCCCACAACCCAAAGATCTGCAGGGTAGCGGGATTTGCCATGCTAAGTTGCCCCTACCAAAACAGAAAACAATGATATCAAGTTAAACAAATGGCCAACAGGCACTATGCCACAAACATTGAGGTTGCTTAATTCAATTGACCATTGTTGCTGTTTAATTTCTCTCTGGACTGCAAACGGTTCAACTCGTACAACACGTTCAGCACAATTAGTTGCTGTTCAAATATTTTGAGTTACAGAGAGCTGGAAACAGCCTAAGGGACCGTGCTGGGGGTGGAGTGGGCTGGATGTGATGGAGGGCAGCAGCAGAAAATCAGGTTAACGAGTGCTTTGCCTTACCCACTTTGTTACACTCTGAGGATTACACAGCAAAATCACAGTGGAGACTGTGTCTACTACTAAACCAAGTTTTACAATTTCTTTTTGGGATTCAAATGAAATAAGCCTAGCAAAAGTGTCCCACTGCAAAGGAGTACACAAACCTTTCCCAATAGTGCAGCCATTAAACTGTGTTAATGGAACACGCTGTCGCCTCAACTGCAACCTTCTCCAAGGTGAAATACTACCCTTTGAATAAAAGATAATCTTTGTTGAGTGGTGTGAGAACAACACCTTGCATTTATGTAGCACCTTTAGAGTAATGAAAATATCCCAAATCACTTGGCATTACCCGATACTGAGCCGGTTGTTTTTGACCGGAGCAGTCACGATGGGCCGAAGGGCCTTTTTTTTGTGCTTTAAACCTCCATGACAAGAAAGAGATATTAGAACAGGTGACCACAAGCTTGCTCAAAATGATTGGTTTTAAGGAGCTACTTAAAGAATGAGAGAGTGGTAGGGAGGTGAAGAGAGGAAGTTCCAGAGCTTTGGGTCTGAAGAGCTGAAGGCATGGCCAGCAATTTGGGATTGATAAAAATGGTGTCAGAAAATGTCTGTGGACTAGTGGTGCCTCCTGCATTCTATCCCATGCTGCAACAGGAATAGGATCAGTCTGTGTTCACTATGATGGGCTTTGTGAAGGCAAAGATGATGTATGAATATAAGATCAATCTTTCTTCAAACCACTGTCTTCCCTCACCCAGCTCCTTCAAATTGTGTTGCTGCTACACAATTGAAATTGTCTCTTAACTCACCTTATCTGGAATTAAAATCCCAGAGGACCTTTATTCATCATCCATCGTGGCATTCTTTTAAATCAGTCATTTTCATGTGCTCGCAATCGAACTCGAAAATCTTTGCTGGTCGAAGGTGCTGACTCTGATATCAATTCCCAGTGTCGGAATGAGTTTGAGCTGTTGCTGGCCATCACATCGTCGCAGACAACTTGTCCTTCAAAGGGATTGAATTTTTGGTCCGCTTGCCTCAGGGGCAATGGCCTCCGGTTAGCCTCGTTGGGCATCAGAACTGACAGCAGGAGGCACCACTAGTCCACAGACATTTTCTGACACCATTTTTATCAATCCCAAATTGCTGGCCATGCCTTCAGCTCCTAAGACCTAAAGCTCTAGAATGTCCTCTCTTCACCTCCCTACCACTCTCTCATTCTTTAAGTAGCTCCTTAAAACCAATCATTTTGAGCAAGCTTGTGGTCATCTGTTCTAATATCTCTTTCTCGTCATGGAGGTTTAAAGCACAAAAAGGGCCCTTCAGCCCATCGTGACTGCTCCGGTCAAAAACAACCGGCTCAGTATCGGGTAATGCCATGGGATATTTTCATTACTCCAAAGGTGCTACATTAATGCAAGGTGTTGTTGTCACACCACTCAACAAAGATTGTCTTTTATTCAAAGGGTAGTATTTCACCTTGGAGAAGGTTGCAGTTGAGGCGACAGCCTGTTCCATTAACACAGTTTAATGCCTGCACTATTGCGAAAGGTTTGTGTGCTCCTTTGCAGTGGGACGCTGGGGGAGGGCGTGATCATGGACATCGGGTGAGCAGAGGATTCTGGGGGAACCTAGCCTCATTTAAAGAAATGTGTTTACTTGCTTATTGGCCTGTTATGCCGGATCTACACTGAGTCGGGCAAGCCCATTGCTGACTCGGCATCGGGCAACGAGATTTCCTGAGAGATCCTAAAATAAGAGTTAAGCACCTCATGAGCATATGCAAGGGGGCCTAACACCTGTCTTAGGTGAGTACCTCAAATGCCTGAAAATTGTCTGAGGCCAATATGGCATCTGGGTTTTTCAGGGGTTCTTGGGTGTCAGGACGTAGCCCCTTGAAAGTGATCGCTCACCACACTGGTCCACCCCCCCCCCCCCCCATTTTCTATCTAGAAAATGAGCACGATGACTAGATTCTACTCCATTATCCCACAGCATGAACTGCCGGGAAGCCAATGCATGAACAACAAGAGAGCCAGAGCTTTGCATTGTAGGCACTCAAACCTCTCAGCCAAATCTAGTTGCCATGGCAATAATTGCAGAGGGACAGGTGCATGTGACAAAATGGACAACCGGGTTTTATGGGTTGCTTCCTCAAGCGCAGCATGAAATGTATTCAATGCAGAGAACTATTTTTAGTGAGCCAGTTGCTGGTGGAGACTGCCCGAGATATTTCAGTGATATGACAGACGTGCCTGGAGTCACAAAGGATTTCAGCTCCTCAGAGGAAGCTCTCAAGTGGCAGGATTTGTACACGGCCCACTCAGTGAGCTCATAGATGAGGTAAACACTACAAGTGTTGTCTGGAATGTTGGGGAGGTGGGGGATTACTGACGGTTTTGTAGATTCCTTCGACCTTCCCCCAGTCCACTTAATTGCAATAGGGATTTACATATCACATATTTGTAAAAATCAGTGAAACCCTAGCATGCTGATCTAGTAAATTCAAGAAATTAGTAGACGGGGTGGGGGGGGGGGATTCTCTGGATATCCTGCACCACTTGTGATTCCTGAGATGTGGATTATTATTAAAAAATAAAGCAAGAGTATTCCTTTGAAAGGTCAACGCTATTCTATTCAAGATGATCGCACGCACACTCAATGTCTGGAATTATGGGAGCATCAACAGATGTAGACTTCCTTCTGGGTCCCTGACTGCCTCTTCATCCAACACCACAGCTTCTTAGCAGATCTTGGTGTCCCAGAACTAACAGCTGTGTTACTGACACTCATCATCCTACCAACAGGGCCCATCGCCAAAATCTCACAGTCTTGTGCCCGCCATGTTCCAATCCTTGACAACTCAGCTTAAACTTTATGATAGTGAATTGACTGTCATGACTGTTGCTGCAATGTCATTCATTATAGCAGATCAGGTGAATATGATTTAAAACTCTAGTATGTTTATGAAATAGCTTTTTATGCAATTTGATTATGACACAAGACCCCTAGATTCCCATGTTTCAACTAGTTGACCTTTCTTTGATCAATGGATTGAACATTCAAATTCAGTCTACTCGTCAAAAGCCCATTCTCCAAACGAATGTCATGAGCCCAAATACCATTTCCACTGATCTTGGGCAACAGTCAATATAGAAGAAAATCAGACCAGCGATTTATTAATGCTCATCTGTGCTGACTCAATAAGATCAGTTTTACCCCGACAATGGGTGGAATCTTGCGCTTCCGCTGGTGACAAGCTAGAATGCTAGGGTGTGTACTTTGGCAGGACGGTGGTGTACCGGGGCCTCACCATCTTCCCGTCTCTGCCCACATAAGGTTCTGTGTGGGAGGGCCCCCGGTTGACCTTCCCGAACCTTAATTACCTGTGGCAGTAGCTATGATCTCCATAATGGAGCACAGTGTCGGCTTCTGGTTAGCTGGCAGTTTTCATTCAGCTTCCACCACCGGGGTCTTGATTCCAGGGGAAGGCCTCACCACTGACTGATTGGCTTGTAGTTTGGCGGGCCTTTCCGAAAGGCTTTTTGTTTGCTCTGCAGCTGGCAGGCCAGTGCCCTAATGCCTCAACAAGATTCTGCCCAATGCCATAATAACCCCATCGGATTCCGTTCCTCCCTATAGAGTGAAGCTTAGAAATCTTGCTGCTGAAATGTTCTACACTGCAAGACTCGTGTGTTTAAAGGGCAGGCACCATGATTTAAGCAACCTTAAAACACTTGCTGTGAAGTAGATGAATTATCTGGTGAAGCAATGATTCCCCTTAGGCTCATGTCACTGTTAACGGGGCAGTTCTTGGAGTGTTCATGCTTAGGAACTATGCCTACCAGATTATGCAGCTAAAACAGTTGATGGAATCATAGTCAAGGGCATGTAGGTGCTGCCCTGGCCTGTGCACCGCATTCATGGGTGCCTAGTTCCCTCAGTTGCCTGGCCCGTCAGTGAGCATCATGAGGCTGATCGGAGCCATTACAGCTAAACCCAATCCTGTCGTTACCAATGTTCATATGGATGCATTTTGTACTGTGCGAGTCACAGCACAAGCAGCAGGAGGAGGGATGCTTATTAGGAAGGCGGAATGAGAGCAACTCTAAAATTTCTTCTGTTCCACATTAGCCAGTTGCCCTGGCAACGGAGCCATTTTAGATGCAGTGTACCTTCCGTCTGAGGCCTGCTGATTGTGATGTAGAATCTGTCTGCAAAGACGCGGTTCCAATTGTTCTGACAATAGCATTCAAGGCTTCTCTTCACATTCTTGGTTAATAACTGTTATTATGTCATTCTTGCTGTGCACTGCATCTGATGTTTATGCCTTTGTTCAGAGAAAGCCACTCTGCTCCTGTATGAGACGATGCAAAGCAAAATTCCAGATTACGACATCAGGAGTGGAGCTTTCTTGAGGCTAAACATAAATTTTCAATAAAAGGGTTAAGGAGATCAGATTTGGTTTTAATAACTGTCCCATTTTGATTCTATCATGAGTCTCTGCTATTTAATGTTGGATCCTTGGGTATAAAGACAGTTGGGCTATCTCTAGCGGGGTGGGCTATGATTATCATAATTATCATGAGCAGCAGCAGCTTGTAGTCCATGTCTGTCTGAGCCATCAGGGAATAGGGAGGGAATTTCTCCACTCCGAGACTGTTACCTTAGTCGTTCATGACAACAGGAATTTCTAATAGACTAATGACGGACATAGGAACAGGAGTAGGACATTTAGTCCTTCAAACCTGCTCTGTTATTGAGTTAGATGGACATTCTGCAATCTAACTCCATGTACCCGTTGTTATGCCTTGGACAGGCATGAGGACATTACAAATTTTAAAGCTACATTTTAGGACTGAAAGTGGTGAGATTTGAACTCATAGAATTCCTACATTGCAGAAGGAGGCCATTCAGCCCACCGAGTCTGCACTGACCCTCTGAAAGAGCTCCCTACCTAGGCCCACTTCCTCACCCTGTCCTGGAACCCCGCCTAACCTGCACAGCTTTTGGGCACTAAGGGGAAATTTAGCATGGCCAATCCATTTCGGACATGATCTACTGGCTGTATCCCACTGGAATTGGTGCCGTTTTAGCCGGTAGATCCCGGGACAGGCTTTCCAATCAGCAGGACCCAGTCTTGCATGGCTTAATGAGTTTAAGAACTTACTTAGCCACCCTCACGCCTGATCTAACGGCCATCCAGCATCTATGGCCTTGCTGAGGAGGTGTCAGCCAGGCGCAATTCAGTACTGGTCCCCTTAAACGGTGATCAGACAAAATGGTGCCTGTGGAGTCTCCCAGGCGATCGGAGGCCCCCGGGTGGTTGGTATCTGGGCAGGGTGGTACCCTGACACTGCTGGTACGACATGGATATATTTGCACTGCCAGTCTGGCACTGGCAGTGCCACCATGGCTTCCTGGTGGTGACGCTCTGTGGCCACCATGGCACTGCCAGGCTGACAGGGCCACTGCCGGGATGAAAGGCTGGCAATGCTAAGGTGCCAGGCTGGTCTTTTCCCCACACCGGGGATTGGGCCTAGTGGTGCCTTGCCCATGTGAGGTGGGTGGTCTCGATGACCCTCTCATAGGTGAGTTTGGGTGGTCCAGGTGTTGCATCGGGGGTTGAAAGATCGGGTTGCCATTCAAATATGCCATTCTGATCTCTTCCTGCATGGAGGAGCTCCACTCACTGGAGCTCTCAGTGCAGGAAATGATGCTGAGTGTAGCCTCCGGGGAGCATTCCCAACTCGGGCACTAAAAATCCCCAGATTAATTAAGTGTGAGCACTTACAGAGAAAATAGTCTCTTTCATTTCATTATTATTGATCTTTTTAGTTTTATTGTTCTGTAGCAAGTTCATAGTGTTCTCTTCCATTACAGTGCTAATAACCGTTCCCTGTCCCCATTCGCTGGACCTCTCTCCCTCAATGGCATTTCCTCCGACACCCCTATCCCTCCCTCGGCACCAGCACAGGTCTTCCGTATCCTCCCCATCTTCGGAGCCTTAAACTTACCTTGCCCTCCTTTTGTGAATGATGGCTCAGGCATCTTAGAATCATAGAATCCCACCAGTGAAGAAGGAGGCCATTCGGCCTATTGGGTCTGCACCATCCCTCCAAAAGAGCACCCTACATAGGCCCACACCCCCGCCCTATCCCCACAACCACCTAACATGCACATCTTTGGACTGTGGGAGAAAACCCATGCAGACACTGGGGAGAACATGCAAACTCCGCAGCCAGGGCCGGAAACGAACCCGGATCCCTGGCGCTATGAGGCTCCAGTGCTAAACATTGTGCCCCTGTGCCAGCCCGGTATGTTCATGTCTGTCCGCTGCAGGGACGAGAGAGCTGTCATCCAATCAGATTGGCAGGCAGCTCTCTGTGGCGGGTCTTCCATCTGAGTGAGTGACAGAAGTCTTGCCTGCAGCCAAATGACCCTCACTCGAGCATGAAATGGCTGCGAGGGTATTTTGAGTGCTACAAGTGCCAGGAACAACCACACTACTTCCGTCCAGAACAGACTCTATTTTGTTTTAGCCAGATTGCACTCCTAACCTGCACATCTTTGGACTGTGGGAGGAAACTGGAGCACCCGAAGGAAATCCACGCAGACACTGGGTGAAAGTGCAAGCTCCTCTCAAACAGTCACCCGAGGCCGGAATTGAACCGGGTCCCTGGCGCTGTGAGGCAGCAGTGCTAACCACTGTGCCACCATGCCTCCCTGTTCATACCTCTGGAGTATTTGTCCAGGTCTCTGGATTATTATTCCAGTAATGTTACCACTATACTTCCGTTTCTCTAAACTGACCATCAGCTCTCGGAGTTGGGGCACCCACATTGCACCAGAAAGTGTGGCATGAAATTGCTCTGGTGGAGCTGAAACCCCGTTGCCAGCTAGTGGGCTGCTAACTGGGATCCAAACGTGATGGGGCTCCCAGAAACGGCCGCGGTGGGTAGGTGCCACTAGCTCTTCGGCCAGCGGACAGGACCAATGGCACAGCCATTAAACCCACTCATCAATAGAGAATTCCTGATGCACTGTGGGCCATACACAAAAGATGTTCCTCTATAGAATTTATTGGCTGGCCCAAGCCAGCAACAGCTTTAAATTTTGCTGTTTCAGTCAAGGCTGGTAACAAGGGAGATAAACTATCTTGAGATGGACCTCCACATCAGTAGCAGCAGCGGGACTTTAACTCTGCAAGCACGACCATATTCAGCAAGTCCTACTTAGAAAGGCAGCAACAGGCTTTTCACTTGATCCCTAACTTCAGACGTCACTGGAGATTCACCAGCCACTCCCTGGCTGGCTTGAATCTTGGGAATTTCAGTTTTCAAAAAGCTAGGGAGATTTGGATCCTTATGCAAGTTGGTGGGTACATGAACCAAGTGGTTTGGAACCATACAAAACCAGATTAATCAGAAAAACCACCTTCTGGTCTGTCCGGACTTATCCGATCTCAGTCAGAAGAGTAAGCGACGTCCGGCAGCAGTCCTCGATGCCGCTGGGCGCACGGGGTGAAAATTCAATGGACGTTTACGTTCCAGTCCCAATAACTTGGGGGAAAGAGAGATGGCGAAGATAGAAATAAGCACAGCTGCCATAGTCCCCATTCTCCTTGTCTCACCTTTCATATTAAGGCCATCCTCTTGGCAATGTTACCAGAGAGAGGAGTAAAGTTCTCGGCAGTGCCCTCAGTCTGTGCCAGGGCCTTAAGCAGACGGCTGGAGAAAATGTAATTGTTTATAAAGCATAGATGGCTGAAGACAGAATTAGAAAATTGGGTATTAATTTTTAGATAAGGCTGAAGAAAGGAGTAAGGTGCAAGACTGACATGGCCTGTATCATTTTATGCTTAGTCAGGGTACATCTGACTGTTTCAGCAATTGACGCTTAATCTATGATGACTGCAAATAATTTACAATGCTATGCCAACCAGCTACACTGTGTCACCCTACATGGAAGCATAAAAAACGTAATCACACCCTTGACAAAAGTGAACATCACAGACCTGCAAATGACAATATACTTGGATCCGATGGCCCATCTGGGAGACATAGTTTTCCATCAGCTCTTTGCAGTTCTACCACCATCGAATGGGTCTCTTTGACAGAATCTAATCCTAATTTGCAAAATTCCTTGTGCATTTCTTCCTGAAACATCATCAACAACATTTTCATAGCATTTTTAATGTAGTAAACTGCCTCAAAGGATTGTAATCAGAATAAAATGACCGCCAAGCCACCGAAGAATACATTCAGACAAATTAGCAAAAATCTGGTCATAAAGGAGCATCTGAAAGGAGGGGGAAAGAGAGTTTTAATCATGAAACTTCAGAGATTAGGGTCAATGCATAGCAAACCTCATCATAGAGAGAGGAAGCACGTCATATTGTAAATAGCAGCCATGTTATATTTCAGTCTATTTTTTAAAAATGCCAAATCAGAGATCAAGTTGCCATTGTGGTTATTTTATAGGATGAGTTTGATATCCTTAAGCTACCATTTAGATATTAGTAACTCTTTGGTCAGTTAATGAAATGTATGTCCTGATGTATGGTTGCATGGTGGAAAATCTCTCCTTTGCCTTAAAGAACAGTGATGGCCCTGCCCGCCGCTTGTTTAAATTCATAGCTTGGGCTTGGCAAAAGGAAGGCTGTGTATTCACAGCACTGACCTTTGCCCTTCCCCAGTGTTCCTGGTCACCAAGTACCAGAACCCAAGGTGCAAAGTGCAGACGTCAAAGGGCATAAGCTATGCCTGCCAATGACGAGACCCAACTGTGAAATGTGAAATATCTAAAGAATGAACACTGGCCAACTTGTTTTTCTTCATGCATTCTGATTTTAGATTGTTACGAACAGAAAAAGCCCCATTAGGCTCAAAAAACCTGCCCCTCTTTATATCTTAAACTCTACTTCACCACCCACTCACCAGGTACCTTGATTATTTTCATAGAATTTACAGTGCAGAAGGAGGCCATTCGGCCCATCAAGTCTGCACCAGCTCTTGGAAAGAGCACCCTACCCCCTACCCAAGGTAAACACCTCCACCCTATCCCCATAACTCAGTAACCCCACCCAACACTAAGGGAAATTTATCATGGCCAATCCACCTAACTAGCACATCTTTGGACTGTGGGAGGAAACCGGAGCACCCAGAGGAAACCCACGCAGACACGGGGAGGATGTGCAGACTCCACACAGACAGTGACCCAAGCCGGAATCGAACCTGGGACCCTGGAGCTGTGAAGCGATTGTGCTATCCACAATGCTACCGTGCTGCCCTCTTTGATTAATAGCCATAGCTCTCTGAGCCTTTGACCAGACAGTGACAACCTTAATGAGCCTCTCTGCCAACATATCCCACAAATGAGAAGAAGGGGAACTGTATTTATAGATTTGAAATTTAAAGAATTCTAATGCATCAGGCAGTATGTACAAAGAACAAAGAAAAGTACAGCACAGGAACAGGCCCTTTGGCACTCCAAACCTGTGCCGACCATGCTGCCCGTCTAAACTGAAATCTTCTACAGTTTCTGGGTCCGCATCCCTCTCTTCCCATCCTATTCATGTATTTGTCAAGATACCTTTAAATGTCACTATCATCCCTGCTTCCACCACCTCCTCCGGCAGCGAGTTCCAGGCACCCACTACCCTCTGTGTAAAAAACTTACTTCATACATCTCCTCGAAACCTTGCCCCTCGCACCTTAAACCTATGCCTCCTTGTAATTGACTCCTCTACCCTGGGGAAAAGCCTCTGACTATCCACTCTGTCTATGCCCCTCATAATTTTGTAGACCTCTTATCAGGTCGCCCCTCAACCTCCGTCGTTCCAGTGAGAACAAACCAAGTTTATTCAACCGCTCCTCATAGCTAATGCCCTCCATACCAGGCAACATCCTGTTAAATCTCTTCTGCACCCTCTCTAACACCTCCACATCCTTCTGGTAGTGTGGCGACCAGAATTGAACACTATACTCCAAGTGTGGCCTAACTAAGGTTCTATACAGCTGCAACATGACTTGCCAATTCTTATACTCAATGCCCTGGCCAATGAAGGCAAGCATGCCGTATGCCTTCTTGACTACCTTCTCCACCTGTCTTGCCCCTTTCAGTGACCTGTGGACCTGTACACCTAGATGTCTCTGACTTTCAATACTCTTGAAGGTTCTACCATTCACTGTATATTCCGTACCTGCATTACACCTTCCAAAATGCATTACCATACATTTTTCCGGATTAAACTCCATCTGCCATCTCTCCGCCCAAATCTCCAAACGATCTAAATCATGCTGTATCCTCTGACATTCCTCGTCGCTATCCGCAATTCCACCTATTTGTGTCATCTGCAAACTTACTAATCAGACCAGTTACATTTTCCTCCAAATCATTTATATATACTACGAACAGCAAAGGTCCCAGCACTGATCCCTGCGGAACACCACTAGTCACAGCCCTCCAATTAGAAAAGCACCCTTCCATTGCTACTCTCTGCCTTCTATGATCTAGTAAGTTCTGTATCCACCTTGCCAGCTCACCCCTGATCCTGTGTGACTTCACCTTTTGTATCAGTCTGCCAATGAGGGGCCTTGTCAAAGGCCTTACTGAAGTCCATATAGACAACATCCACTGCCCTACCTGCATCAATCATCTTTGTGACCTCTTCGCAAAACTCTATCAAGTTAGTGAGACACGACCTCCCCTTCACAAAACCATGCTGCCTCTCACTAATATGTCCATTTGCTTCCAAATGGGAGTAAATCCTGTCACGAAGAATTCTCTCCAGTAATTTCCCTACCACTGACATATGACTCACCGGCCTGTAGTTCCCTGGATTATCCTTGCTACCCGTCTTAAGCAAAGGAACAACATTGGCTATTCTCCAGTCCTCTGGGACATCACCTGAAGACATGAGGATCCAAAGATTTCTGTCACGGCCTCAGCAATTTCCTCTCTAGCCTCCTTCAGTATTCTGGGGTAGATCCCATCAGGCCCTGGGCACTTATCTACCTTAATATTTTTCAAGACGCCCAACACCTTGTCTTTTTGGATCTCAATGTGACCCAGGCTATCTACACACCCTTCTCCAGTCTCTTTGGTGAATACTGATGCAAAATATTCATTTACTACCTCGCCCATTTCCTCTGGCTCCACACATAGATTCCCTTGCCTATCCTTCAGTGAGCCAACCCTTTCCCTGGCTACCCTCTTGCTTTTTATGTACGTGTAAAAAGCCTTGGGATTTTCATTAACCCTATTAGCCAATGACTTTTCGTGACCTCTTCTAGCCCTCCTGACTCCTTGCTACTTTCCCTATATTCCACACAGGCTTCGTCTGTTTCCAGCCTTCTAGCCCTGACAAATGCCTCCTTTTTCTTTTTGACGAGGCCTACAATATCTCTCGTTATCCCAGGTTCCCGAAATTTGCCGTATTTATCCTTCTTCCGCACAGGAACATGTCGGTCCTGAATTCCTTTCAACTGACATTTGAAAGCCTCCCACATGTCAGATGTTGATTTACCCTCAAACATCCTCCCCCAATCTAGGTTCTTCAGTTCCTGCCTAACGTTGTTATAATTAGCCTTCCCCCAATTTAGCACATTCACCCTAGGACCACTCTTATCCTTGTCCACCAGCACTTTAAAACTTGCTGAATTATGGTCACTGTTCCCGAAATGCTCCCCTACTGAAACTTCTACCACCTGGCCGGGCTCATTCCCCAATACCAGGTCCAGTACAGCCCCTTCCCTAGCTGGACTGTCTACATATTGTTTTATGAAGCCCTCCTGGATGCTCCTTACAAACTCTGCCTCGTCCAGGCCCCTAGCACTAAGTGAGTCCCAGTCAATATTGGGGAAGTTGAAGTCTCCCATCACAACAACCCTGTTGTTTTTACTCATTTCCAGAATCTGTCTACCTACCTGCTCCTCTATCTCCCGCTGGCTGTTGGGAGGCCTGTAGTAAACCCCCAACATTGTGACTGCACCCTTCTTATTCCTGATCTCTACCCATATAGCCTCGCTACCCTCTGAGGTGTCCTCCCGTAGTATAGCTGTCATATTCTCCCTAACCAGTAGCGCAACTCGGCCACCCCTTTTACATCCCCCTTTATCCCGCCTGAAACATCTAAATCCTGCAACATTTAGCTGCCAAAACTGTCCTTCCCTCAACCAGGTCTCTGTAATGGAACATCATAGTTCCAAGTATTAATCCAAGCTCTAAGTTCATCTGACTTACCCGCAATACTTCTTGCATTAAAACATATGCACTTCAGGCCACCAGAACCGCAGTTTTCAGCAACATCTCCCTATCTGCTCTTCGTCAGAGCCATACTGGCCCTATTCCCTCGTTCTCCCTCAATGCTTTCACCTTCTGACCTATTGCTCCGGTACCCACCCCCCCTGCCATACTAGTTTAAACCCTCCCGTGTGACACTAGCAAACCTCGTGGCCAGTATATTTATGCCTGTCCAGTTTAGATGCAACCCATCCTTCTTATACAGGTCACACCTGCCCCGGATGAGCTAACAGTGGTCCAAATAATGGAAACCCTCCCTCCTACACCAGCTGTTTAGCCACGTGTTTAGCTGCTCTATCTTCCTATTTCTAGCCTCACTGGCACGTGGCACAGGGAGTAATCCTGAGATTACAACCCTAGAGGTCCTGTCTTTTAACATTCTGCCTAGCTCCCTAAAATCCTGCTGCAGGACCTCATGCCCCTTCCTGCCTATGTCGTTAGTACCAATATGTACAATGACCTCTTGCCTTTTTGCCCTCCCCCTTCAGGATGCCCGCTACCCGTTCGGAGACATCCTGGACCCTGGAACCAGGGAGGCAACATACCATCCTGGAGTCTCTTTCACGTCCACAGGAGCGCCTATCTGTGCCCCTGACTATAGGGTCCCCTATGATTACTGCTCTTCTGCGCTTTGACCCTCCCTGCTGAACATCAGAGCCAGCCGTGGTGCCACTGCTCTGACTGCTGCTGTTTTCCCCGATAGGCTATCCCCCCCCCCCCCCCCCCCCCCGACAGTATCCAAAGGACAACCACAGGGGATTTCTGCACTGACTCCTTGCCCCTCCTGGTGGTCACCCATTTCTCTGCCTGAACCTTGGGTGTGACCACATTTATATAACTACTATCTATGACGCTTTCCACCACCTGCATGCTCCTCAGTGCATCCAACTGCTGCTCCAACCGAACCATGCGGTCTGTGAGGAGCTCTAGTTGGGTGCACTTTCTGCAGATGAAGCCATCCAGGACGCTGGAAGCCTCCCGGACCTGCCACATCTCACAGTCAGAGCACTGCACCCCTCTAATTGACATTGCGTCAATTAATCAGTAAATTCAATTTAAAATAATTTTTTTTACAAAATTACTGTTAACTATATATTTTCTAGCACTAGATTTCTACTATAAATGTGAAAGCTAAATACAGTACTCTCCAATCTCTGGCTTAGATACCCCTCTAAATTATCATTAAGTAATTATGTTTAATTAGTTTAACAATGCTTAATTTTTAAATTTAGTGTAGATTTCCAACCAGCCAATCAGGTCACGGCTTTACTGTGATGTCACTTCAGTTTCCCACCCCCACACAATTTGAAAAATAAAAATGAATAAAAATCACTTACCTTCCCAGGTTCTCAGATGCTCTCTGGTTCTCTCCCTGCAGATTAAACGTTACAGGCCAGAACAAAACAGTAGGGAAAAAGCACTTTCTCCCACTCTGCACCGAATTACCTTACTGCACCAAATTACCAAGTTCCAATTCCCATTCTGGATGTGTCTCACTCCGGCTGTATCTCCTTCACTTGCACAAAGCTTGTCGGATGCATCAGGCAGTATGTAGGATTGAGGACTTGCTGCATTTTCTGGGCATATGTGTTGTGTAAGTAATTACCATTAAGATTTCAGTGAAGATCCAACCAAGTTATATCAAGTTATATCCCCTGTGTCCAGGAAATTTCAAAATAAATATGAAATTGAATGGTCTCACATTGGAATAAATTGATCAATATAACTTTAACCTGGGATATAAATTTAACCTGGGATATTTAATTTTAAAAATAATTAAGTGTGAGCACTTACAGAGAAAATAGTCTCTTTCATTTCATTATTATTGATCTTTATAGTTTTATTGTTCTGTAACAAGTTCATAGTGTTCTCTTCCATTACAGTGCTAATAACCGTTCCCTGTCCCCATTCGCTGGACCTCTCTCCCTCAATGGCCTTTCCTCCGACACCCCTACCCCCCCCCCCCCCCCCCCCCCCCCCGGCGCCAGCACAGGTCTTCCGAACCCTCCCCATCTTAGGATCCTTAAACTTACCTTACCCTCCTTTTGTGAATGAAGGCTCAGGCATCTTAGAATCATAGAATCCCACCAGTGAAGAAGGAGGCCATTCGGCCTATTGGGTCTGCACCATCCCTCCAAAAGAGCACCCTACATAGGCCCACACCCCCGCCCTATCCCCACAACCACCTAACATGCACATCTTTGGACTATGGGAGAAACCCCATGCAGACACTGGGGAGAACATGCAAACTCCGCACCCAAGGCCGGAAACGAACCCGGATCCCTGGCGCTATGAGGCTGCAGTGCTAAACATTGTGCCGCTGTGCCAGCCCGGTATGTTCATGTCTGCAGGGACGAGAGAGCTGTCAGCCAATCAGATTGGCAGGCAGCACTCTGTGGCGGGTCTTCCATCTGAGTGAGTGACAGAAGTCTTGCCTGCAGCCAAATGAGCCTCACTCGAGCATGAAATGGCTGCGAGGGTATATTTGGGCCGGGATGTGTCCCATACCAACTCTTTGGATGGTGGGAAGGGAGAAACTGCCATTCGAAAAATTCAGGTGCACGTCTCGTCAATAGTGGATCAATGGACAACCCTTTCGAGTGGAGAATTCACAACTTTTTGAGCGCAATTACATTCACTGGCAATCTGTCCAAACCAGATTGGTTAACAACTGTCCTTGCAAGAAATCAAATTGGTTAACATTGGTCAGCATTAGTAATCATTAATTAAAACCCTACTCATCAAACTAGGATCTGGCATTAAAAGCGAACCAATGACTGGGTTTGGCCCTCAATTGACTGAAAATCAATTGCTCTATAATTGAGTGTCTTGATTTCTGGGTCAAACCAACGAGTTGAGGCTAACCTGACTTGTCTTTTTTCCAAAAATATATTTTATGGATACAAATGTATAAAATCACATTCCAAATCAAATTGGACATTACCAGAAGTGCAATACATTTCACATATAGCGTGCGGTGCTTCAATACCTGTGATACAATGCTAATATGAAAGTTGCCATTGTCCCAGAGGGCCAATGGTTGCTCTTCCTTTGAGAAAGAGAGAGAGCTGACTGCTGGTGTTTTAACTTGAGGGTCACCACACTTCAGGCGAGGGGCAAGGTTGAGAAGGCGAGGCCTTCACGGGTAACCTCAGCCAATACAGAAATTAAGCCCATGCTGTTGGCATTGTTCAGCATCACGAACCAACCATCCAGCCAACTCAGCTAACCAACCTCCCCATCGATAATGTACTTTCCATGACAAAGATACCATCCGAGGTGTTGTACACAGGTTTCAGTCCCTCGATATACTATGTCAGGTGGGCTTGAGCTGTTCCTTCCCACTGAGCCTTTGAGGTGGCTGTCATGCCATGTCTTAGTGCATGCCCCAGCACGTAGTCCTGGACCTTGGAATGTGCCAGCCTCCAACACTCGCTGGTGGACAACTCTTTGCGCTGGAAGAACTAGTTTCACCGAATTGATAGTCCTTCAGGCGCAGTTGATGATTATCTCAGAGAACTGCCTACAAAACAGAGAGTCCTCACAATCTGACCAGTTGCCTATCCAATTAGTTAAGGTAATGAATCCTGAGCTTAGTTCTTCTTTAACTCCAGATGCATTTGTCATATACCAATATATCATGGTGCAGACACACACTGATGGACACACACAGGGACCAATCAACATGTACAAACACCGCAGCCAATCACCAGTTAGAATACACACACTATAAAGGCAGAGGTTCCCGCTCATTCTGGGTGCTGCCTCTGAGTGTAACAGGAACTTATTCAGCCCAGCACAGACTTACAACACGTGCTGAGAGAATCAACTGGTTCGGACGAGGCTTAGGTCAAGTTAGCATTATTTACACCCACAGTCATCATGTGTTAGTTAGTTAGAGTAGTTAATAAAATTGAGTTGAACCTTCATCTGTGTTGGAAGTGTCTGTTCATCTCTCAAGCCTACACAAGCCAACACATCAGCACTGTCTGAATTAAAGGAGTTGCTACCAAGCCAAAGCTAGACACAAATGCGCAATTTGTTGCCTCATAGTGACGAGGGTATATGAACCTAATTTTTTTCTTTCTCACTTACTAATTACTCACATGGAAAAGAATTCAAATAGTTGACACTGGAAACTATATGATGCATAATTAGGAATATCTATCACAGTTCCCTTGTACGCAATGTGGGCAAAGTTTGAAATCCAAATTGGACATCACTGAAACTCAAACAGACCTCACAAAGGGCACCAGTCAAAAATCATAGAAATCATGGGCCACTGTGTTGTGGGAGTCTGGATAAACAAAGTAAATTCTCTCTGCTGTTTCGCCCCACGCTGCTGTGTCAGACACTCTTGGTTGTCTGGTAGGCTGTGTATCATTTGCAGAAGGCCTGTGAAGGCACAGGTTGCACAAACAGCGAGTGCCCCAAGTTGTTTGTCACGCTCGGATACCTCAGCTAAAATCCCATGCCGCACTGTGATGTGTTTTCTGCTTGTTGCTGCTGCTGAGGTTCTGCTGAATTGGGAGCAGGTTTGGAGACAACCTCAACAGAATACCTCCTGTTTTGAGCTGGAGTTCCCGTTTGTTTTGCGTAAGTAATTGGAGCAACCAGAATACGTGACACTTAGAATGACATGACATTCTAGCTCTGATTTGCAATTCACATCAATCACTGTGCAAATAAAATATGCAGTGATGCATGGACTTTGCATGCCTCAAAATCATATGCATTGTGGAAGAGTAGACTGCGCTGAAGTGTAATGATCTCCGCCTGGTTACAGAGGGGTAATGTCAGCCCATTAGAATCACCAGGCTTCATGACTAATGACTGTTGGGTGAGTTGAACAAATCCTGACTGATTGTTAGTTCCTGACCAGCTCTTCACTTCAATTTATTAGGTACTGAATTTATATACAGGTTTTCTGGTCATTAAGGAGAGTTGATTACAGAGTAATTGCTGAGAAATGCCTTATTTAGCAGACAAACATCATGTCTAATAGAAGGTTGTTTTTCAGGCACATACTCTAGTAAACTAAAAAAAAAAGTAGGTCATTTCAGTGAAGTCATCAGTCAAATATTTATACTTCCAAATGTGAAGCATGTGTTGACTATATGAAAGCAGACCTTCTTTCGCATGTTGTAGAGCAGGTGTTGGGCAGGTGTAATCCATATAACCTTGTTTATTATAGTAACTGGAAGCCGGACCATTTAGGAAAGGATTTACACTTTATATCGTACTTTTCACCACCTCAGGATAACCTGAAGTACTTTGCAGCCAGGAAAGCTCTTCTGAAATGTCCGTGGTAATGTTTAAGAAGCATGGCAGCTAACCTGTGCACAGCAAGGTGCGGCACACAGGAATCGGATAATCAGCAGATAATCTGTTGCAGTGATGTAGTCTGAGTGGTGAGTACAGGCCAACACACTGGCATTAAACCACACGAGTTCCGACCTCTGGAAACCCAGCGACATTCTAACCCCCGGGGTGCATTCTGGCATGGCATTTGACATTGTGAGTTGCCATATCATCAAAACTATTTTCAGTTTCATTCTGAGAATTAACCCCGTAGCTTTCTCCTGGTCTGTGCAGTGGCCAATTTGGGATGTTTTGCTCAACTAAATGTGCTGCACAAGTGCAAATTGTGTAACATATTGCCAGTGTTCCTGACACTTGTTCCACTCCCACACCCTTTGACAGGTGTTTTTTTTTGCTCCTTTCAGGGAAAAAAACACTTACAGCAAAACAGTTTTATCAGTTGAGTGCATCCAGGGGAAAAAAATAACTAGATTAGAAACTCAGGTTTAGAACATTGAATGTTTCCAATTTTCTTTCTGGTTCTGTTGCTATTTGTTTCTCATCTCATCCCTGACCGCCCCCCCCCCCCCCCCCCCCCCCCCCTTCACCACTCCCACTGTCTGAGAAACTTATCAAGGGGCAAAACTCTTTGTTTGGGCAAGTATGTTGAATTGGATTGGATTTGTTTATTGTCACATGTACCGAGGTACACTGAAAAGTATTGTTCTGCGTGCAAATCAGACCGATCATTCTGTACATGAAAAGAAAATACATAATGGGGCGAACAAAAAATATACAATGTATTCCCGCGGGAGCTGAATTGCGCCTGATTAAATCAGGAAGCGATTCTCAATCCTTCGCCGTGCAAATTTATTTAGGGGGTTTCTGGGGGCATCTCATTATTTAGGGGAACTTGTGGAGGGGGGGTGGTCCCGTCCCAGAGGACTGGCGAATCGCATGGGCCCGGAGAATATGGGGTGGGATTCTCTCAGCCTAGGGCCGGGCCGGAGAATCCCCGCGACTGGCGCAAATTGCACCACGCTGGCTTGATGCCGGCACGCAGTTCTCCGCAGAGCGGAGAATTGGTGCCATTGGCGTTGGCGCAGCGGCGGTCGCAGGCGGCTCTACACGGCCGGCCCGCCGATTCTCGGCCCGGGATTGACCAAGCCGCCATCGTGAAAATGGTGAGTCCCGCCGGCGCTGCCCACACCTGCTTTCAGCCGGCGGAACCTCAGCGTGGAAGGGTCGGGGGCGGCCTGTAGGGGGGTGGGGGGGGGGGGGGGTCTGACCCCAGGGGGAGCCTCTGTTGTGGACTGACCCGCGATCGGGGCCCACCGATCAGCAGGCCAGCCTCTCTGGCTGGGGGCCTCCTTTCCTACGCGTCGGCCCCTGTAGTATTGCGCCATGTTGCATCGGGGCTGGCGCGTTGAAGGAAGCCACTACGCATGTGCACGTTGGCGTCGGCACCATTGTACATGTGCGGATCTTGCGGCGCCCAGTTCGCGCCGGGATCAGCAGCTGGAGCGGCGTTAACCACTCCAGTACCGTGCCAGTGCTGTAGCGACCAGAATAAGTCGTAGGGTCGGCCCGTTCAAGCCATCGTAAAACGCGACGGCATTTACGACGGCATGGACATTCTGCTGCGGGATTAGAGAATCTTGCCCACGGTGCTCGGTAAGCTCGATCCTCGATCCTGACGCCAGCGGGGGGCTGGAGCATTGGATCCCGTTTTCTCCGCCTCACCAGGAACTTCGCTACCGGCAGCATGAGTCAGAATTTTGCCCAAGGTGTCTAAAATTATTGTCCACATTAACCCTAACCAACTTTTACAGATGCACTATAGAAAGCATCCTATCGGGCTGCATCACAGCCTGGTATGGCAACTGCTCGGCCCAGGACCGCAAGGAGCTTCAGAGGGTCGTGAATACCCCTCAGTCCATCACATGAACCTGCCTCCCATCCATGGACTCCATCTACACCTCCCGCTGCCGGGGGAAAGCGGGCAGCATAATCAAGGACCCCTCCCACCCGGCTTACTCACTTTTCCAACTTCTTCCATCAGGCAGGAGATACAGAAGTCTGAGAACACGCACGAACAGACTCAAAAACAGCTTCTTCCCCACTGTCACCAGACTCCTAAATGACCCACATATTGACTGACCTCATTAACACTACACCCTGTATGCTTCATCTGATGCCAATGCTTATGTCGTTAAATTGTATATCTTGTGTTGCCCTATTATGTATTTTCTTGAATTGTGTTTAATTCCCTTTTCTTCCATGCACTGAATGATCTGTTGAGCTGCTTGCAGAAAAATACTTTTCACTGTACCTCGGTACACGTGACAATAAACAAATCCAATCCAATCCAATCCAATTGGGGTTTGCTGGAGAAAGTTGATCCCTCACTTGTGACTCATTCCAGAATAATTACTTTATCACTTTCAGCCCTTGTTTTCCACCGCATTTCTGCATTATTTATAATGCACCAAATATTGATTGTACTCTTTTTTTTCTGCTTTGTAAGATGTTGTTTCCTTTCAAGGTCATCAGTTTGCTTTTACAGCATTGCACGCAGTATAGGTGTAACAACAGGTTGCATTTAGACAGGGCTGTTAACCTAGTAAACCATTCTATCACTTCACAGTACTAGCAACCAGAATTTGAGATTGAACAGTATAAGGAGATATTCGGATGGGAGACCAAAGGTTTGGTCAAAGAGGGATGCATTAAGGAGCTTTGTAAAGGGGGACCGATAGGTAGAGAGAAGGTGAGATTTAGGGAAGGAATTCCAGAGGTTAGTGGCTAGGCAGCTAAAGGCATGGCCACCCAACAATCGAGTGATTATAACTGAGGATGTGGAAATGCCAGAATTGTAGTGGCACAGTTACCTTGGAAGGGTGTAGCATTGGAGGGGTTTTCAGAGAATGAGGTGCGGAAGGCTGCATTGTAATTTGAAACAAGGGTGAAGATTGGTATATTGAGGTGTTGCCGTGCAATAAAGCCTCAATGTAACAAGTCCTTCTTTGATTGCATAGTGGCAGTTGATGTCATTCTGGTTCATGAAAAAGGCTCAGTGTGGTCTTGCGCTCCATGTTACTCTGTAATTAACTCCTAGAACAGGTCAACACATTTGCACCTCCTTCAATTGCCCAGCCGGGAAACTATGTCAGAGGCTGTTGAGGGGAGGGGAAACAGTTATTCCATTCTGTTTCTTGAACAGCTTGCTGCCCTCTGGAACTTTCTCATTTGGATTTTTAAAGTATCATAGGCTTTTGGTTTCAACTACTTTCAAGGATAGTCAAGACCTTACCATACTTTTGTGCCTTACCACCTCCTCTAGACATTCTTCAATGTTTCACAACTTGCTGATTTGGAACCAAATGTAGCAACCAATTGTGCACGCATGAGGGTCACATAAAAACAAATGGGATGAATCTGCTTGAAGAGTTGAGGAATGAATTATGGCCAAGATTGAGGTGAACTCCCTATTTTTCAATATCATGGAATCTGTCATTCTCTGTCACACAGACAAGCTGAGTTTAAAATCACCCAACAACTCTTCTCAACTGCACTGAAGTATTAATGTAATTTGGAAATGCTGGAGTGGGATTTGAGAACTCACAACTTTTTGCTTCAGAGGCAAGAAAGAGTATTACCAATTTAGCCAGTCGGACACTCTTTACATGGCTCCATCTTACAATTAGTTGTTTTATTCAGGATCATATCATACCAGTTGTAAAATGATGGATATAGAAGCTGGAGCAGGTAAGATTTTGTCTGAGGTTTTTTTTCATTCTTTCACAGGGGTGTGGACATTTCTGGCTAGGTCAACATTTTTGCCTATTCCTAATTGCCCTTGAGAAAGTGTTAATAAGCTGCCTTCTTGAACTGCTATAGTCCATGTGGAGTAAGTTACTTACAGTTCTGTGAGGAAGGGAGTTCCAAGATTTTGACCCAGCAACAGTGAAGGCACAACGCTATAATTCCAAGTCAGGATGATGTGTGGCTTGGAGGAGAACTTGCAGATGTTGCTGTTCCCATGTATCTGCTGCCCTTATCCTTCTAGGAAGTAGAGGTTGATGGATTTGGAAGGTGCTGTTGAAGGAGCTATGGTTGGACTTAGGACACCATCCTGAGGAACTACTGCAGCATTATCCAGGAGATGATTGGCCTCCAACAACTACAGAAATCATCTTTTGTGCTAGATATGAATGCAACCTCTGGAGAATGTTCTCCTTGATTCCCGTTAACTTCAGTTTTGCTTAGACTCCTTAATGCCACGTTTGGCCACATGCTGCCTTGATATCAAGGCAGTCACCTCACCTCACCTCTTGTGTTCAGCTCTTTTACCCATGTTTGGTCCAAGGCTGGAATGAGGTTACAAGCTGACTGACCCTGGTGGAACACAGAGTGAGCAGGTGGTTCCTGGGTAAGTGCCCTTTGATAGTTCTTCAAGTACCCTGTCCATGACAATAGTGGTGAGCAAGACTACACTGTTGAGGTGGTAGTTGCCAGGGTTACATTTGTTCTGCTTTTTATAATAGTAATCTTTATTGTCACAAGTAGGCTTACGTTAACACTGCAATGACGTTGCTGAGAAAAGCCCCTATTCGCCACATTCCGGCACCTGGTCGGGTACATAGATAGACATAGAATTTACGGTACCATTCAGCCCATTGAGTCTGCACTGGCCATTGGAAAGTGCACCCTACTTAAGCCCCACGCCTCCACCCTATCCCTTTTACCCCGAAACCCAGTAACCCCACTTAACCTTTTTGGACACTAATGGCAATTTAGAATGGCCAATCCACCTAACCTGCACATCTTTGGACTGTGGGAGGAAACCAGAGCACCCGGAGGAAACCCACGCACACGGTGAGAATGTGCAGACTCCACACAGACAGTGACCCAAGCTGTGAAGCAACTGTGCTAACCACTATGTTACCATGCTGCCCAAGACAACGAGCAGAAAATGGTTTAGATCCATTGACCTCTGGGTTATATGCCCAGCACGCTTCCACTGCGCCACTCTGCTCCCTCTAATCACAGAGGGAGAATTCAGAATGTCCAAATTACCTAATAGCACGTCTTTCGGAACTTGTGGGAGGAAGCCGGAGCACCCAGAGGAAACCCACGCAGACATGGGACGAGCGTGCAGACTCCGCACACACATTAACCCGAGCTTCGAATCGAACCTGGGACCTTGGTGCTGTGAAGTCATAGTGCTAACCACTATGCACCCGTGCTGCCCATGCTTTTTGTGGACAGGATATACGTGCCCAATTTTCCACATTGCTGGCCAGGTGCCAGTGTTGTAGTTGGAACAATTTGGGGCATGGCTAATTCTGGAGCAAAAGTCTTCTGCACGATTGCCAGAATGTTGTCAGGGCTCATAGTGTTTACAGTATTCCGTGTCTTCAGCAATTTCTTGATGTCAAGCGGAGTGAATCTAGTTGGATGAAGATTGGCATCTGTGATGCTGGGGATCTCAGGAGGAGGCGGAGGTGGATCATCCACTTGGCACTTCTGGCTGAAGATGGTGGCAAATGCTTCAGCCTTGTCTCTTATGCTGACGTGCAGGGCTCACCAATCATTGAGGATGGCAATATTTGTGGAGCCGCCTCCTCCCATGAGTTGTTTAATTGTCCACCAACATTCTTGACTGGATGTGGCAGGACTACAATCGTGGATCTGTTCCGTTGGTTGTGGGGTTTCTTAGCTCTGTCTATTACTTGCTGCTGGTGGTGTTTGCCATGCAAGTAGTCCTGTGTTGTAGTTTCATTAGGCTGACACCTCATTTTTAGATGTGCCTGGTGCTGGTCCTGGCATGCTCTTCTGCACTCTTCATTGAACTACGATTGATCTCCTGGCTTGGTGGCAATGGTAGAGTGGAGGATATGTCAGGAAATTAGATTACAGGCTGTGGTCTGATACATTTTTATATATTTTTTCCAATTAAGGGGCAATTTTGTGTGGCCAGTCCACCTACCTTGCACATCTTTGGATTGTGGGGGTGAGACGCACGCAGACACGGGGAGAATGTGCACACTCCACACAGACAGTGACCCAGGGCCGGGATTGAATCCGAGTCCTCGGTGTCATGAGGCAGCAGTGCTAACCACTGTGCTGCTGTGCTGCCTGTGGTCGAATACATTTCTGCTGCTTTTGAGAGCCACAGTGCCTAATTGCCACTTAGTTTTGAGTTGCTAAATCAGTTCTAAATTATCCCATTTACCACGAGGTAGTAGTGTCACACAACACAAAAGGGAGTAGGCGCAATGTGGAGATGGGCCTTCATCTCTACAAGAACTGCGCAGTGGCCACTCATTTAAAACAAATCTTTTTATTGGCATTTCTCATACTTACAAACAATTGTATATATATATATCACATTTTTCTTTCTCACGTTAAGAAATGTTTATTGTATCCCCCCCCCCCCCCCCCCCCCCCCCCCCCCCCCGCCATTCCGGTGGCATGACAATAGTGATGAGCAAGAGTACACTGTTGAGGTGGGTTACACAGTCCTTTGGTTCTACATCTAACTTTTTTTTTATTCTTAACTTACTCCTCGTTGCTGGCCACAATTAGGTTTTGCAACAGACCCCCAAGTATTCAGAAAGCCTTCCTCTGACCCTCGGATGGCGTCCTGAATCTTCTTCAGGTGGAGAAATTCCGAAAGGTCAGTGAGCCAGTCTGTAGCCGTGGGTGGTGCTGCCGATCTCCAGCCGAGCAGGATTCTCCGGTGTGCGATTAGGGAAGCGAGAGCAAGGGCCTTAGCCCCCTTCCCTATGTGTAACTGGCTGCTCCGATACACTGAAGATTGCCACTATTGGGCATGACTTCACTTCACCCCCACAACCTTAGACATTGCCTTGGAGGAGGCTGTCCAGAACCCAGCAAGCTTGGAACAAGCCCAAAACATGTGGGTGTGGTTGGCCGGGCCCCTCTGGCACCGCTCACATTTGTCCTCCAACTCCGGGAAGAACCTGCTCATTCGGGTTCTGGTCAGGTGCGCTCTATGCACCACTTTGCGCTGCCTTAGGCTTAGCCTTGCACAGGAGGAGGTGGAATTAGCCCTGCTCAGTGTTTTGCTCCAGAGTCCCCATCCTACCTCTGTCCCCAGTTCGTCCTCCCATTTTTGTCTGGTCTCGTCCAGTGATGTTCGAGCTCTGTCCAGCAACTCAATGGCTTTTTCTCAATGGCAGATTGAAATAATCTTTAGGTTTATAATGGCATTTCCAGATGTTCATTTTTTACACAGGGTTGGGAATGTTATGTATAATATAACATGTTTCAAGTTAATGGGCAGGATTTTCCAGACCTTCCCGTCAATAGAACTGGCAAGAGACACAAAGCAGCATAGGCATTGGAGGACCGGAAAATCCCACCGGTGGCAAATGACGAGTCACCCCCTCCATTGGAAAACATGCCACGGGGGTGTGGGAAATTAGCCTATTCTGAGAAAATCACACCCAATTCTAGACACATAAGGCGTGATTTTACTAAGAGGGAAACAAGTCCCATAGTGAGGGCGTTTAGCCATGAGTTATCCGGCACTTGCAGCGCAGAGAAACGCAAGGCTATAAAACGGCACACGCGTTAGATAAGAGGCCTCAGCGGGGAATGCGAGGCCGAGGCCACCCATAGCCCCGTTTTGTGCACTGAGGAGCTCCACTCGCTGGAACTCCTCAGCGCAGCGGGAAATTGGGAAGCCATTTTTAAATAGATCTCTATCTCTCTCTCTCTCTCTCCCCCACGCCGCCCTCTCGCTCTCTCTCACACACACACACACACACACACATACACATAGCAAGTTTTTGATTTTCTAGCCCGTTAGTCCCAGTGGTAAGTCCCATTCTGCACCATATTAAATTCACAGCTTTGTGGGAGATTGTGTGCTGTTAAGTTGTATCTTTATTATTCCACCATCAAGGAGTATAGGGAAATAGAATGTACCTGTGTGGAAATTGTACAATGCTTATGATCTGAAGCTATTCCCATAACATGCTTTTTCAGTCTAAATTCCGTCAGGAGAGAAGTGACAGGTTTTGTAGCTGTATATATGAAATAAGGGCATTGAAGTGGCCCAATAGACGGCTGGTAATAATAAAAATCGTTTGGAACTTCTTTTAGATGAGAGGTGATAAATGTGTGGCAGAAGGAACAAGAGAATACCATTAACGTCGTCTGCAATGAGAAACAGCAAGATAAAATTCCACAGAGACAAAGAATTGAGAGACATGATAAGGAGGTCAGTAAAAGGCAGACATCAAAAGGAGATAGCTTACTATTTCCAACGGCCTTTTGCAAGCTCTGACATTGCATCTGTCTTTATCGCATGAACTCATCCTCAGCCGGACTAAATGAGAGACCACGTCTACTTCCCTGAGCCAATCATTGCCCATTAAATCAGTTGGGAGCATTGAATGAGCGATGATGGATGTCTACGGGAACATGGTAACCTGGATGTAACCAATCCTTCATCTCAATGATTTTGTTTGAATGTCCTGTTTGTTCACGTGTCCACCATTTGTGAAAGGATAATTTAAAAAATGCACTGAGGGTACAATAATTCTCTCACTGAAGCTATGAGGCATTGATTAATAATGATGTTGATTTATTGCGAATCGACAACATTTGAGCTGCCGTTGTGAAGACACTCGTGTGTTTGTTTGGACTTTTCAATTTACCCAGTGTTAAAATTCAATCATGGGATATGGGTTATTGCTCTTTCCCAGTTGCTCTTGAGAAGGTGGTGCTGAGCTGCCTTCGTTGGGCCGCACGGTTGCACAGTGGTTAGCACTGTTGCTTCACAGCACCAGGGTCCCAGGTTCGATTCCTGGCTTGGGTCACTGTCTGTGCGGAGTCTGCACATTCTCCCTGTGTCTGCGTGGGTTTCCTCCGGGTGCTCCAGTTTCCTCCCACAAGTCAGAACGACGTGCTTGTGAGGTAATTTGGACATTCTGAATTCTCCCTCTGTGTACCCGAACAGGAGCTGGAGTGTGGCGACTAGGGGCTTTTCACGGTAACTTCATTGCAGTGTTAATGTAAGCCTACTTGTGACAATAAAGATTAGTATTCTTCTTATTATTATTGAACTGTTGCAGTCCATGTGGTGAAAGTGCTCCTACTGTGGTGTATAGCCATAGCGTACAAGGCTAGTGACCAAGTGCTGGAAAATCAGATTTGAATAGATACGTGCTTGATGGCTGGTGCAAATATGAGGACCGAAGGGCCTCTTTCTGTGCTGTAAAGCTCTATGACTATGAAGGAAAGGCAATGACGCGATTGCAATGGATGAATCGCGGGAGCTTCGCGCCAGCCGTCAAACCTTGCAACTGCGCGGTGCCTGCCGTGATCTGGATCATTCCCTCGCTGGACATGATCTAAGTAGTGATATTTAAATGAGCCATTAGATTCATTTAAATATACATAACCATCTTGATGCCGCATTCACCCAGCGCCCAGAAGTTACTGCTCACACCGGCAAGGCCTCAACCAGGTGCCGATTAGAACTGGTCTCCACAAAACAAAGACCAGTCATGATGGCCACTCGGGAAGTCTTGGAGGCCATTGGAGCCCCACGAGTGCTCAGGAACAGGGCGGTATCCTAGCACTCCCCCTGGCACCTGGGAACCCTGGCACTGCCAAGTGGGTACGGCCAGGATTCCCAGTTGACAGTACCATGGTGCCCAGAGCAATGTCTGGGTGCCATGCTGGCAGTGCCTGAATTACCGGGTACAAGGTTGACACTGCCATGGGTCGGGGCCTGAGGGAGGCCATACCCATAAAAGGGGGGTTATGAAGGATGGAGGGATGATGTGGGTATGAAAGGACCTCATAAAGGTTGGAAGGGAGGAAAGCAAGACCGGGGAGAAACTTCCCAAGGCTCAGAAAATGACTGTGCGGGTTAATCCAGGCCTTGATCTCACCCAGAAAGCTGTGGGACACACCCCACAAATTACACTTAGAAATTTTTTGGTTGAATCATGTCCAATATATTCCCAAGTCAGGGTGCTATGCGATTTAGAGGGAAAGTCAGAGGTGGTGTTACCCCTTTGAGTCTGTTCTACCCAGGTTCTTCCAACCTAAGACCTGTGGTCTGCAATGCAGCCTGTGAAGATGTGTGGCCCGCAGATCGATTGTTGAAAATGCTGGAAAGATGGATCAGTGAGTTTGAAGATTTCTACAGGTAACTGCTCCTTTAATCACAGCTGGTTTCTCTCCCATTTTTGTTGCTAATAGACTGACGATTGAGCTGACGTCTGGGGGAGTGGTGCATCCACAATGGGCAAAGCCCCCCACACCTGATTAAGGAGCTCCCTTCCCGTCTTTTTAAAGAAGCTATTTCAGAAACGGTCTTTGCACTCAGGCCTGCCTGCCACTAGGTTGTGTTTTATGGCAGTGGAGGTGGATTGAGGCCCTTAATTGGGAAGTTAAGGGCCTGAAAAAGCCTAACAGGAGACAGCCTAGTGGCCACCTTACCCACCTCATTGTATTATGGGTAACAGGTCAGGGGTTGGCGGTAAGCAGATGGCCTAAGCATCCGACCTTATTCCCCCACCCTCCCAAAAACACGCCCTGTGAGGGGGCCATAAAACCCAGCTCAGATATGGGAAATTTCTTCGGAGGTAGGAGATGGAGAGCAGGCATAACGGGTCAGTTCTCAAATTAGAATGTGACGTCTGGTGTTCTCTTGTAGCCACAACTGATCACCACAAGTATAAATGACTTGGAAGGATAGAGGGTTGTATATCCAAATATGTGGATGGCACTAAGGAGGCACATGCGCGGTGTGGATGAGTGGAAGAACAGATTAAGTGAGTGGAGTTAAAAGTACGGTGGGTGGAGTTCATTGTGTACTTTGAGGTCTTTCATTCTGAGTAAAAGAAATCAGAACATTTTCTTTGCTGAGTCATTATAGGATCAGTGGAGGAGTAACGGGATTTATGCATCAAATGTACACACACGACTCACATCCAGTGCAGATGTACAAAATGGAATCCAAAAGTTCATGGAATGGTTCCTTTTATCTCGAGGAGGTTGGAATACAAAAGTGAGGGAGCAGTGCTTCAGTTGAGTAAAACCTTGATCAGATCCCCATCTGCAATACTGCATTCAGTTTCTGCACACTGAAATTCAGAGAAGATATATTAGTCTTGGAGAGGGTACAGGAGAAATTCATCAAAATGATACCCGCTCTTAAAGATATGAATTATGAGGACAAGATGTGTTACAGTTCATTCGGGCAGTGAGATCTGTTGTGGTAACACTGACCTGCATATTGTATGCTGGCGCTAAGGATGATGATGGTAGAGGCTCTGAATTTTCATCACAAGGCTGTCCAGGAATCTCTCCTGCTCTTACCATCTGACACCTGCGTGTGTTGGAAGGATTTACACATTGATAATCAACCCGTTTGACCGCGTTATGTACGCGTCTTCCTTGACCATCAAGCCCTGAGGTGGGGCTTGAACCTGGAGCTGCTGCGCCACAAAACCTCCTAAGAAGGTTAAGAGATGATCTAACAATGATGTATCAAAATAATTTGATAGTGTAGATAGAGAATATATTTCCCCGTGCAGGAGAAATCAAGGATGAGGATGTACAATCTTAAAATTAAAACTGGGCCTTACAAGAGTAAAATCAGGAATCATTTTTTCTTTTAAAAAAAATATTTCTATTAGGGTATTTGAAAATTTTTATAATAATAACAATAACAGTGACATAAACATGGTACAATAAACATTTCCACCCCATCTTCCACCCCATCACAATCTTCATACACCCCAACCATAAAGCAACAGTCCGGCCCTCTCCCCCCCCCCCCCCCCCCCCCCCCCGCCCCACTTTGGAATTCTGCTTCTGCTGACACTTTAATTTTCCCCGAAAAAGTCGACGAACGGCTGCCACCTCCGGGTGAACCTAACCATTGACCTTCTTAAGACAAACTTTATTTTCTCAAGGCTGAGAAACCCAGCCATGTCACTATCCCAGGTCTCTACACTCGGGGGCTTCGAGTTCCTCCACATTAATAAGATCCGGCTCCGGGCTACCAGGGAGGCAAAGGCCAAGACGTCAGCCTCTTTCGCCCCCTGCACACCCGGCTCTTCCGACACTCCAAAGATTGCCACCTCCGGACTCGGCACCACCTGTGTTTTGAGCACCGTGGATATTGCCTTAGCAAAACGCTGCCAAATCCCTCTAGCTTTGGGCATGCCCAAAACATGTGGACATGATTTGCTGGGCTTCCTTGCGTACCTCGCACACCCTGTCCACTACCCTAAAAAACTTGCTCATCCGGGCCAACGTCATGTGTGCCCAGTAGACTATAAGCCTGGCACATGATGAGGATGTATTAACCTTGCTTAGAGCACCCACCCACAGATCCGCCTCTATCTCTCCTCCTAGTTCGTCCTCCAACTTGCCCTTAAGCTCCTCCACTGGAGATTCCTCCCCATCCATTAACGTTCCTGGTAAATATCTGATACCTTCCCCTTTCTCACCCAGGTACTGGAGACTACTCTGTCCTGTATCCCCCGTGTCGTGCACCTGCAAATACCTAAAACCATTCCCTGCTGGCAATTTAAATTTATCCTCCAAGGCTTTCAAGCTGGGGAAGCTCCCGTCTATAAATAGATCTCCGATCCTCCTAATTCCTGCCCTTTGCCATCTCTGGAACACACCATCCATCCAGCCTACCTGGTGCAAACCGATGATTGTTATAGATCGGGGTCCAAACCGATGCTCCCTCCACTCTCTTATATCTCCTCCACTGCCCCCAGATCCTCAAGAGCCGCCTCCTCCACCGGACTTGTGGAATATCGGGCCGGCGAGAACGGAGGAGATGCCGATATCAGTCCTCCCAAACTTGTGTCTTTACATGACGCCGCCTCCATCCACTCCCACACCGATCCCTCCCCCACTACCCACTTCCTAATCATGGCTATATTAGCCGCCCAGTAGTATTGCAAAAATTCGGCAGTGCCAAAACCCCCCCAATCCCGACTGCGTTCCAGAAACACTTTCTTCACTCCTGGGTTTTACCCGCCCGCACAAAGCCCGCAATAACCTCATTCACCCGCTTGAAAAAGGCCCTTGGGTTGAAGATGGGGAGGCACTGAAAGACAAACAGAAATCTGGGGAGGGCGGTCATTTTCACAGTCTGTACCCTCCCCGCCAGTGATAGCGGGAGCGTGTCCCATCTCTTAAAGTCCTCTTTCATTTGTTCTACGAGCCGGGATCGGTTTAACTTGTGCAGTGCCTCCCACTCCCGGGCCACCTGGATTCCAGATATCGAAAGCTCCTTCCTACCATTCTTAGCGGCAGCTCTCCCAGTCTCTTCTCCTGCCCTCTTGCCTGGATCGCGAACATCTCGCTTTTCCCCATGTTCAATTTATACCCCGAAAAATTGCCAAATTCCCCGTGGATCCGCATAACTTCCCCCAACCTGTCCAATGGGTCTGAAATATACAAGAGCAGGTCACCTGCGTAAAGCGAGACCCGGTGCTCCACCCACCCCCACCCCCAAGCCCCCCACCCCCGAACCAGCCCTTTCCAGTTCCTAGAGGCTCTTAACGCCAGGGCCAATGGCTCTATGGCCAGAACAAACAGTAACGGGGAGAGGGGGCATCCTTGCCTCATCCCTCGGTGTAGTTCAAAATACCCCAACCTCAGCCGGTTCATATGCACACTCATAGCGAGTGGTGCCTGATAGAGCAACCGGACCCAATCAATGAAGCCCTCACCAAACCAGAACCTTCCAGCGCCTCCCACAGATAATCCCAGTCCACCCAATCAAAACCCTTCTCCGCATCCATTGCTACCACCACCTCCATCTCCTCTCCTTCTGAGGGCATCATAATAACATTTAAAAGCCTTCGAACATTGGCCTTGAATTGCCTGCCCTTTAGCAATCCTGTCTGGTCTTCCCCTCTCACCCGGGACACAATCCTCTATCCTTGTGGTCAGTATCTTAGCCAGCATATTGGCGTCCACATTCAGTAGAGGAATTGGCCTGTATGACCCGCATTGCTTCGGATCCTTCTCCCGTATCAGGATCAATGAAATCGAGGCCTGCGACATTGTTGGGGGGAGGACTCCCTTCTCTCTTGCTTCATTAAATGTCCTCACCAGCAGTGGGCTCAATATCTCTGAAAACGTCTTACAGAATTCCACTGGGTAGCCGTCAGCCCCCGTGTCCTTGCCCGACTGCATGTTCTCCAGCCTCTCAATTATTTCCTCAATTTCCATTGGGACGCCCAGCCCCTCCACCAGACCCTCATCCACCCTCGGGAACCTGCACTGACCCAAAAAACCGCCTCATCCCCTCCACCCCTGGCGGGTGTTGCGACTCATATAATTTGCTGTAAAAGTCCTTAAACACCTCATTCACCCCCACTGGGTCCAGGGCCATATTCCCACCTCTACTCTTAAACTCGCTATCTCCCTGGCCGCCTCCCTTTTTCTGAGCTGGTGCGCTAACATTCTGCTAGCCTTCTCCCCATACTCATAAATCGCCCCCCTTGCCTTCCTCAACTGTTCCACCGCTTTCTCTGTTGTCAACAGCCCAAACTCCGCCTGTAACTTCCGCCGCTCCCTCAGTAGCTCTGCGTCCGAGGCCTCCGAGTATCTCCTGTCCACCTGGAGTATCTCCTCAACTAACCTATCCCTCTCAGCCTGTTCTGCCTTTTATCTGTGGGCCCGTATCGAGATGAATTCCCCTCTGACCACTGCCTTCAAAGCTTCCCAGACCGTTGCTGCAGAGACCTCCCCAGTATAATTTGTTTCCAGGTAGTTCTGGATGGAGATGTTCACCCGCCCACAGATCGCTTAGTCCGCTAACAACCCCAATCCAGCCTCCATAGCGGGTGTTGTCCTCTCTCCAAACTAACCCATAGATCCACCCAATGTGGGGCATTATCCGACACTGTGATTGCCGAGTACTCAGTATCCACCACCCCCCGGTATTAGAGCCCTGCTCAGAACAAAAAAGTTGATGCGAGAGTATACCTTGTAGACATGTGAGAAAAAAGAAAAATCCTTCGCCCTTGGCCGTAAAACCTCCATGGATCTACTCCCCCCCCCACCTGTTCCATAAACCCCTTCAATTCCTTTGCCGTGGCTGGCACCCTCCCTGTCTTGGATTTTGACCGGTTCAATTCCGGATCAATGACTGTATTAAAATCTCCCCCCATGATCAGGTTATGTGACTCTAAGTCTGGGACCTTACCTAACACCCGCCTCATAAATTCCACATTGTCTCAATTCGGAGCATAAACGTTCATGAGTACCACCCGCACCCCCTCCAGCTCCCCACTCACCATTATGTTCCTACCCCGCTTATCTGACACGATTCTCCCTGCCTCGAATGCCACTCATTTATTGATCAAGATCGCTACACCCCTGGTCTTTGAGTCCAACTCTGAGTGCAATACTTTGCCAACCCACCCCTTTCTCAATCCCGTCTGGTCTGTAACCTTTAGGTGTGTCTCTTGTAGCATTGCCACGTCCGCCTTCAGCCCCCTCAAATATGCAAACACGCGAGCCCTCTTGACCGGCCCATTCAATCCTCTAACGTTCCATGTAATCAGCCTGGTCGGGGGGGTCTTTCCCCCCCCCCCCCCCCCCACCGACTAGCCATCGCCCTTTTTATGTCAGCCTGCAGCTCGCGCTCCCGGCCTCCTCGATGCCCCCTCGGGCATTCGCCGTCCCCGACCTTCCCTGTCAGCAAAGCAGCCCCCCCCCCCCCCCCCACCCCGGTAACAGCACTAGAAACCCGACCCTCCCCCATCTCAAGCTCCAGCTTAACACCTGCTCGCCCCCCACTGTGCTTCCGTTAGTCAGCTGACCCAGCTGACTTGATAGCTCCCACCCATGGCACCAAAACGTCTGTCTCCCCATTGTTCTCTCCCTTCTCTCCACTTGGACAAACATATTCAAAGCATCACATTCCCCAGTAAACAAACATCAGAAAAAACAGTGAAAAAACAGCCACTGAAAAAACAACCAGAGACTACCCCACTTCCAACCAGCTCCCAGTAAGACAAAGTTAACTTTAGCCATCGATACAGCCCCTCACTGCACATGAAATTACTTATTCAAACCAGCACAAAAGTGATTTTCAACAAATTGCCACTACATTACTCTCCAAGGATTCAGTGTCTTTAGTTCACCTCCAGTGTGGTGTTTTGAAGTAAAATTCCCGTTCCTCATATGTGACCCACAGACGGGCTGGGTACAACATCCCGAACTTCACCCCCTTCTTAAAGAGGGCCTTTTTGCCCGATTAAACCCAGCTCGCCTCTTGGCCAAATCTGTGCCCAGGTCTTGATAAATGCGCTGTTCACAATTCTCTCACTTGCTGCTCCGTTCTTTCTTGGCCCACCGCAGAACGTGTTCCTTTTCCAGGAATCGGTGCAAACGTACCACCATCGCTCTCGCCGGCTCGTTCGCTCGGGGCTTCTTCGCTCGGGCTCCGTGCGCTCTATCCACTTCCAGGGGTCAAGGGAATGTCTCAGCCCTCATCAACGTCTCCTGCATGTTCATCACAAAGGCCCTCACATCCGATCCCTCACGGCCGACGATTCTCAGATTCTGCCTCCTGGACCTGTTCTCCAGGTCCTCCAGCTTCTCCTGCATTCTTTTCTGGTGGTCGTTCATCATCCCCACCTTGCTTTCCAGCACGGTTATGTATTCCTCGTGCTCAGACACCTTTTTGTCCACCTTCTGGATCGACGACTGTGGGTTTCTTGATTCTGCACCACCGGATCAATCAAAGCCTTGATCGGGTCCAGCGTGTCCTTCTTAAGCTTGGTGAAGCAATCTTCAGAAATCTTCACCAGCTGCTCCGTCGACCACCGTGCGGTCTCCCTACGGCCCTTACTCTCCGCCATGCTTTCCTGCATTGCCAGCTCTGCTCGCGTCTTCCTTGTAGAACTTTGTCTTCTCACACGGCCACTTCTGGCCCAATTCTCCATACTGGAGGTGGATTTCTCCTCACTGTCTCACTCTTCACCGATTTATCCAATAAAATCTGGAAAAAAACGGGAGGAAAAAGGTCCAAAAGTCCGTCACAGGCGGGAGCTATCAAATGTGCGACCTACTCCTCCATGGCCGCCACCGGAAGTCAGGAATAATTTTTTCAAGTAACGAGTCGGGGAAATCTGATATGAGTTCCACTAAAAGACTTTGGATATTTGATCAATTGAATTCTTCCAGAGTGGAATTGATATATTTATGTTAGGTAGGGGAATCAACTAGATAGCACAGTGGTGCAGTAGTTAGCACTGCTGCCTCACGGCACCGAGGACCTGGGTTTGATCCCAGCACTGGTCACTGTCTTGGTGGAGTTTGCACATTTTCCCCCTGCCTCAGTCCCACAACCCAAAGATGTACAGGTTAGGTGGATTGGCCACGCTAAATTGCCCTTTAATTGGAATTTTTTTTTTTAATTTTAAGATAGGGGACTCGAGGGATATTCAAAAAAGGCAAGTAAAGGTAGTTGAAGCTATGATGTAATTAAATTGTGAAACAGATTCAAGGGGTTGAATGAGTTCCTATGGGAAAAATATTTACCAGCCCGTATAAGGTGGGAGGGGGGAAGAGTCATGCAGTTCGCTACCTGACCATGTGCTGCTGTTGTGCAGTTTTACCAGTGTTGGTAATGGAGGGGACAGGCAACTCACTGCAAGGACTCAGGGAGTCAATTTGAACATGTAAAGGCCCTGTGCCCAGGAATGCAAGCCTCAGTTTATTTAACCTGCTTTGTAGATTTAACTATGGTCAACTGTCTTTCCCAATGAAGCCCATCATCTGCAGTGATAAGGGAACTGTATAAGCATAGAGTGGGCAGCCATCAGTTTTTGTACCAGACAGCCTGGTTTTTAGCTAGTGTGTCCACTAGCCAGTACCAGATAGCTTCACATTGGTATCTTGACCCTTAGTTCATTTACCTCAGGAAAGTACCAGCAGGGTCCTGTGCTCATTCCTTTTCCCTGGCTGCAGCAGACAGTGTGACATGGGAGCAAAAAAACAGGCTTGCTTTAGGAGGATAAGAGTGTTCAGCAGAACAAAAGTTAATGTAGGATTGCAGAACAGTACCGTCCACAGCATGATATAAGGTGTGTAGTGGAGTCTGGAGGAAGCCAGCATGGACATGGCACCCATATATTGCAGTACCTCGTAGATGTACATAATTATGGATTACCAGCAAGCGGTTAATATTCAGCCATACAAACCTTCAGACCTCAACATGAAACACCAACAATCCTTACAACATGGTGGCAGTGAGGAATTAATCCCAAAATCCCAGAGAAGCTGGAGGACGAACGGAGAAGTAAAGAAACTGAAGCCTGACCTGAGAGAAGTGTGCCTGAATTGAAGACAGTTCAAAATTGCCGCAAAAGAAATTTACGACACAGTTGGGAAGCATCTAAATTTTTTAAAAACACTGTAGACATGGAGACTGAAGGACTCCAACAGGGCACGTGGAGATCCAATGCCAGACTTGATCAAATGCAGAGTCAAGGGACCTGGCTAGATGAAAAAAAGACTGAGCAAAATTCACAAAAATCAAAGAAAGACTGAAAGGCAGCAAAAGAATTCACTGTGCAGGTGAAAAGCCAGACCTAATCAGAAGTAGAGGCAGATTCAAAAGATGTGGCCAGGCCGTAAGGACACTGCGCAAAATTTAAAAGTAAAGAGGAAAAAATGGTTGAAAAAAAAGAATAATCCACTGTGCAGGTTACAGGCCAGATCGGAGTGAAAGCAGAGTCGATTAACCTAGCTAAATCACAAGCCGGGTGAGCAAAGCAAAATGCAGTAATAAAAAAGTAAATTTATGTTTTAAAATAGGCAGCCATCAGTCAAAATCAATTCTAAGCAACTGAGGGTGCCCTTCCTTCAAATGCGACCGACCGACACTTGGAAGAATTGTCATACCTTTAGAATATTTGAATTTATGAAGTCAGGGACTTGGAGGGAGTTCTAGGATAAGGGTGATTGGCAGAGCAGGGGTTAATGCCAGACTGGAGAATTGTACCACCCACATAGTGATGTCGAGAGTCACAAGATGATAGGCTATCTGTGGAGTAGAGTCTGGGAGTAGCTGGCAAGGAGACATCACCCATGCACGGCAGTACCTTGGATAAGTACAGAGTTATTGGTCTATGTTCAATCATACAAGCCTTCAGGCCTAATGGTGCAATGGTTTGGCTGGTAACAGGATAACAACCTGCTCCCAGCAAATTCCAGCTATGGGAACAGGCATGAGCAAATGAGTATGTGTCTGTCTGCTTCATGTACCTGTAGGTATGGAAGAGATCATGGATGGATACCAGCTTCCAGATGCCTCTGTGAAGGTCCAGACAGCCTTTACAACAGTTTTAAAAGTTTGGGATTGGGCTTACCCGGTCCCGTGACCAGTTCCGTTGCCATCCCTGCCTAGCTGGAAGCCACGCCTGTTTGGCTGACTCCCGAGCAGGGAATCTGTAAAGGCCAACTCACAGGGAAATCCAAATTCCTGGATTTTCTGCATGATATTGGAACCCCTGGCTCTCAGCTGGTTAGCAAGTAAAATTCCAGCATCACATCCTATCACTGTCTTACTTGTGATCTCTCTTTCTAACATTATTACCAGTTTTGACACAAATCTGTGAAATACCTTTAATCTATCTTGCCAAATGTCAAAATGGATGTTAACCACTGTCCGTGTGGAGTTTGCACATTCTCCCCATGTCTGTGTGGGTCTCACCCCCACAACCCAAAGATGTGCGGGGTAGGTGGATTGGCCACGCTAAATTGCCCCTTAATTGAAAATTGTGTTTGAAAATGCATGTTAATGAGGCTAAAATTTCTCAGAAGCTGACGATTAACCCCATGCAGGTAAAGTGGTTGGTTTCGTTAGAAATGCTGCACTGTTTCCAGCCCAATAAAAATCATTCAACCCCGATCTGCTCAGAATAACCTTTCCCGAAAGCTGAAAAAAGCAGAGCGTTTTAAATTCTGAGTTTAACATCGCAAATCATTAGTCAGTCAGCTGGTTTTATCTCTGATCACGAGAAATGCAAATCATGGCAATTATTTTCAAACTAATCTGGTACGAGATGTGACCTCTCCCTCGCCCTGGTTACTGTTGAGCAGTGTTACTGTTTTTAATTTACAAATGCACTTCACATCCATATGTAAATCCAGATGAATCCAGTCTCCATCTTGTTAACAATCTCTCTAGCCTCTCAAACTCCAGGGTTGGCATCTTTCTATTGAAAAACGAGTAACGGGAATACGGATCAGTTTCCTTTCCTAATTATCTTTAATTTTGCTTTTTTAACTTTAATTGCAAATTCCTCAGGCCCAGTCTGTGACCAAGGCTGGGATTTTCCAGCCCCACAGCAAAGTTAACTGACCTGTTGTTGGTCTGTCAAATGATAGTTGGGGGACTGGAAAATCTCACCCCAAGTATTTCCTTTGGAAGGGACAGGGGTGGGTAACTGGGATTTGAGGGGTTGGGGTACAAGGGACTCTTAGATTTTTAGACTCTTTAGATAGGTTTCTAGACTTCAAAGGTGTGAAGAGGCATGGGGAGAATGTGGGAGTATGGCAGTCAGATGGGGGATCAGCCATGATCATATTGAATGGCGGAGCATGCTTAAATAGGCTGCTCCTGTTCCTATTTTCTATGTTTCAATGTTTCTGGAATAGAACAAGTAACTGGGTGAAATGCTAGCAATTAAACTTGACTTCTGAGATCACCACTATTGTAAATGGAGCCGTCTAACAAACTGTCATGAGTATGGAGATAGGACCCATTAAGTTGCTCACAATATTCAACCCATTATTAAAAAGGATATAATTTAGCTGGAGTGTTTATCAGCAGCATTCAGTTTTCCTGTTAAAGGACTCTTTGATTATTTTCATTGTATGGTAGCAGAAGATTACATGTTCAAATTGCTGTGAAATACAGTGTTCACTATCCTCAGAAAGTGTCTGAGATGGCAATAGAATGATTGGTGCTATAGACTGTATAAAGTGAAGTGTGACCCTGGTTGTGGCTGTGGTCAATACCCAATGTTAGCTGCAATTCGGAAGCCAGTGAATATCTTTACAGCCTGTTAGCACACTTCCTGATTATGCCAGGAACTCCTTGGGTCCGTGTGGAAGCGTAGGGGGGCAGACACCAGTCTGTCCTGGTATTGCTCTAAATCCCCAGGCTCCATCACTAATGTTAGGAAGGCAGCACTCATTCCATTCACACCATCACCATTCCTTAGAGGCATGAATATTGGAGCAGCATCTTGAATTAAGAGCAACAGACAGGAACTGTATTTGCACAAAGACCACCACGTGTGAGATTTGTATGTTGTGTAATAGCATCAGTGTGTTAAATAAACACAATGAGATCATTGGTTGCATGTTCCACACTGAATAAAACCAGTAACCAAGAAATTGTTGATGTGTAGATGAGCAAAATATGTTGGAACATGTATTGGAAACGTGCAGCAAGAATTGTCCCATTTCTTTACCCTTTGTTATTATCCTGTCAACACAGCTAATTGTGCTTCATGACTTGGGGATTTTGCCTTTTCTTTTGCACAAAAGCAGGCTCTTTCACTGCAATCTTGGCTCTCACCCAAATCCCACTGGCAGAATCAGACTAAACCTCGTCCAGCTCCTTCCGGTGATGATGACCCAATTTGCATTGGCAACCACCACTCAATTCCCCTAGAGACCATGGTCCATCTCCCACTAGTGACCCATGATCCAACTCACAACTGTGACCCTGACTCGGCTCTCCCAGGTCACCCATAGTGTGACTCCTACTGGTGAAATTTGACCGGACTCCCACTGAAGAATCTTGACTGGTTTCTCTCTGTAGCTTCTGTGACCCTAACCTGACTCTTGGAAGTGTCTCCTAACCCAGCTTGACACCCACTGGTGGTCCTGGCCTAACCCTCACACCAACTGGCTCTGACACCTGTGAACCTGTCTCCTGATAATATGCCTATCTCCACTGGCAAACTCAAGCTCATCGACGTCCCCTATTTCAGGTATGACCGATCAAATCATCTTCTCTTCAGCATCTAGTTTTTGTTTTGTCCCAGAAGGAAGGGAATATACCAGGTACTGGTGATGGGATAAAAACTCAACATGTTAGTGATACTCAACAGGTCTGGCAGCATCTGTGGAGAGAGAAACAGAGTTGCACGTCCAGTGTGATTCTTCTTCAGATCAGGTAGCAGCAATGGGTTGGCTTTTTCTTTCGAATACCTCTAATAAAGTGCAGGTTGGATAACTGGCTGAATTTAGTTCCAGCTTAAAAATGCTATGAGAATATTTCACATTTCATAAAAGCACCTCAAGCTATCTTTGGTCCATTGACAGATTGATCAGAAATTTATTGATATCACAATTTATTCAGACTAAAGAAAGAGAATGCTTTTTTAAAAGTCGGGTTATTTACCATTACCAGTTCCTTCTTGAAATTATACAACAAGCGGCCTGGGAACCTGAAGCAGGACCTTCGCTGGTGGAGCTGTGTGTTTGTGTTAACAACTGATGGTCCTGTTATATTGGGTATAAGATCAGTAAATTATTCTGCGCTGATCATATTTTCTAAAGACCCCCAGTACTTCGAAGTATTTAGATTATTTTGATTTATACAAGCTCGGTCAGAATTGAGATGGCGGACGAGCTTGCACTGTGGCCACTGGACTCAATAGGAGTTGGGATGAGTGGATATGGCAAGGAAATGGATGGTGGTGAAAAGTTGGTGAAGGTTGGACTCGGCGGGGGGGGGGGGGGGGGGGGGGGGGGGGGGGGGGGGGGGGGGGGGGGGGGGGGGGGGGGGGGGGGGGGGGGGGGGGGTGATGGTGGACAAGGTAGGAAAGTCAATATTGGGTTTGAGTTTCAACTCAGGATCAAAGGTGATTCTGAGGCTGCGCATCACTCCTTTCCCTCTTAGTGAGGAGCTGGGGAGAGGGCGGAACCGGAGAGAGATTGTGGGTGTCTTGGTGGGAGTCAATAGGATAACCTGGTAATGATAACGCTGTCATTTTTTTGAGTAAATGGGATTTCTGCTTCTGAAGTCAAGCGAGCACGTAATCCAGACAAACATTTCTAGTGCGAGGGGAGTACAGTATTGTTAGAGATGCACATTCAAATGCAATTTGATTGGCAGCTCCTGAGCCACATCAAACAGAGTTAAGTGATTTCCATTCATCTCCCTTCAGGCTTGAGTAACATTGAAGTGGTCAGCAGTGAAACTAACAGAAAGCACTGAACTCTGTCTCTAACATGGGAACGGTGCGGGGGAGGTGTGGGGAGTCTGGTGGGGATGGGGTGAGCAGGTCTTGCATTGGGGGGGGGGAAGGTGGCCCTCTAATGGATTTCTGGATCATCTCCCTTAAAAGTTAACCCCTTGGCCCACCACGAGGTCCACAGAGTCAGAGCCATGCTTGTCAGGACCTGCAGCAATTCTCACCCGCTTAATGCCTGGCCCAGAGGACCGGAGATTCACGAGGGACTGGTGAATATGGTGCCCGGCCCACTAATAGGATGCAAATTGGTCTTAATGAGCATGGGGCACGAACCAGCGGGGGATAGGAGGATTGGCGCAGGCCTGTTTTTTCCCCAATGCTGGATTCTCTGCCGCATTGGGAACTCTACTACCAGTGGCATGCAACGGAGAATCCAGTCGGTTAAGTGGCACACAATAAGCCAGGCACAGTATCCGTGAAGTGACAAGCTAATGTTTCAAGCATAACCTGTCATTACAATCCTTTATCATTCTCTCCACAAATTCTGAGGGAGATTTTCCAGCATTTTTCTGTCTTTTGTTACAGGTTCAACAGCTTTTTTTTGCTTTGGGTCTTTTTGGAGTCTGCTGCTAGCTTTTCTCCTGTTAGATAGACAGTATAACAGGGATGCGATTAATTATAAAAAGGTACTGCACGTTAACACTTTGTCTTGTGATGTACTGTGACATGTTACAACACTTGCAACATTCAGCTCAATCCCCAAGTGTGCATTTCTGTCCTTGAGCCTTCCGGCGCTTCTTCCTGAATGCTAAATGTGACCATTTCTCTCCAGCCCACCTCCCTCCAGTTATTAACCTCACAAATAAACATAACCACCGCAAGTTTATATTGTGTTCTCACAAGCAGGAAGACATCTCCCATTGTTTTGCAATGAAGTGAAAATAAATATGGTGGACACCAAGTGTGGGGAACCGGGGGAATTGATAAGCTGGGATAAGCTTCAATAGGATTTTGAAGTGCTTTTTTAAAATGGGTATTGAGATAGTCAGACAGAGGGAGGTGGATAGAAAATTCCAGAACCGTAGGAGCCCGACTTGCTCAACAAGAATCTGACAGTGGAGCTCAGTGAGCAAGTGATAGTAAGCCCAGTGTAAATGGAGAGAGGGTGTGCACAGGAGTGTAAGGCTGCAGAAGATATAAAAACAGGGGAGTTTCTGGTAATCTTCTTGTGACCTGCTGACAAATCTAAGCAACTTCTCTTTGTCCAAATGAGCAGCAACTGCTTATGTTAGAAAGACAGAAATCTGTTATCCGAGCTTCTGGCCCCAGCTGACAAACCTCTCACATTTATACATGTTCCAGATGAAGCTTGTGACAGGCTGTGATAATGAAATATTTGTCGCAATGCTCCCTCAGCCCAGGAAATATAGTCCTATATTTCTTATTTCTGAAATCGTAACATTAATTAATTAAAAGAGGACCAAACATCATAAGCAGCGGAGCATTGCCCAAGGTGAAAGTGCTCCCATGGCCTCCATTCACTCCAAATAAAACTATTGTTTTGTTTTGATCTTGGCAGAGAGCGATTAATGTTGAAAATGGATAGGAAGAGGAGCAGATCATTCAGCTCCTCGACCCCCTCCCTCCATTTAATAGAATCTCCGTGCCTGATCTATATTTAAACACCATCTATTCTCCCTTCCTGTCATATCCATAGATATCCAAACCTAATGAACTGTCAATCTTAGGCCAGAAATTATTCATTGAACTTGAATCTTTTTTTTTGCGGGAGACAGTTCCACACTTTTACCAGCCTTTGTGTGAAGGAAGTCTTTCCTACCATCGCTCCTGAATAGTCTGACTCTGGTTTTAAGGTTATGCCCACAATTTTGTGGGGAATAAAAGTCAATAGAGTGCGGATTCCTGCGCGACAACAGCCACTATGCTTGATAAGTACCTGGTTGGCCACAAAGCACTTTTCTGAAACTGTTCTGAAACTGGTTCTTTATAAATAAGCCAACATCCTAAGTGATTTCACATTCTGTGCTTTGGTTGCTCCAAACCCTTTAAGGTTGTGGCTGTCCCTCTATCTGTTGAATTAAATGGGAACATTAAATCAACAGCAGAACATACGAACATATGAATTAGGAGCCACATAGACTCTTGGGACTGCTCCACCATTCAATACGATAATGACTGATCTGATTGTAACCTTAACTCCACATTCTTGCCAACCCCTGATAACCTTTCTCCCTTTTGCTTATCGAGAATCTGTTTACCTCTGCCTTCAAATTATTCAAAGACTCTGCTTCTGCTGTCTTTTGAGGAAGAGAGTTCCGGAGACTCATGACCCTCCAGAGAAAATAAATTCTCACCCTGCCTTCTATGAGCGATCCCTTATTTTTAAACAGTGGCCCGTAATTTAGATTCACCCACAAGAGGAAATATCCTCTCCACATTCATCCGGTCAAGACCCCTCAGAAGCCATGCTGAAATGCTTAGCAATTATACTTTGAATCTTAATTAATGGGAGTAGCTTGGACTTGGGTTATGCGATCAAAGAACTGTCAAGTACAGTAGCTCCTTTAATCAGAACTCAGTAAACAAAGTGGTAATTTACTTAATTAAACAATCTAAAGTGTGCCATGCTTGAAATGTTACATTTGGCAATCAATGAGACAATCACTGTACAATAATTGGATAGTTAATGAAACCATGGGCGAAATTCTCCGAAGACCTGCGTGACGCCCATTTCCGGCGGGCAAAAGCAGTGCGGATGACTCCGGCGTCGGGGCCTTCTTTTAAGCCGGTAATCTCCGTTCCCGAAAGGGCCAGCAGCGGACTGACGCGATACGCGTCAGTTTCACGCGCTGCGGAAGTGGCGCGTTGAGAGGAGAGGGGGGGACCCGGCGTTGAGAGGAGAGGGGGGGGACCCGGCGTTTAGAGGAGAGGGGGGGGGGCCCGGCGTTGAGAGGAGAGGGGGGGGGGACACGGCGTTGAGAGGAGAGGGGGGGGGACCCGGCATTGAGAGGAGAGGGGGGGGACCCGGCGTTGAGAGGAGGGGGGGCGGCATTGAGAGGAGAGGGGGGGGGACCTGCGTTGAGAGGAGAGGGGGGGGCCCGGCATTGAGAGGAGAGGGGGGGGCCCGGCGTTGAGAGGAGGGGGGGGTGGTATTGAGAGGAGAGGAGGGGGCCGGCGTTGAGAGGAGAGGGGGGGGGGGGGGACCCGGCATTGAGAGGAGAGGGGGACCCGGCGTTGAGAGGAGAGGGGGGGGACCCGGCATCGAGAGGAGAGGGGGACCCGGCGTGGAGAGGAGAGGGGGGGGGGGACCCGGCATCGAGAGGAGAGGGGGACCCGGCGTGGAGAGGAGAAGGGGGGGGGGGGGGCGGCGTTGAGAGGAGAGGGGGGAGGGGGGGCGGCGTTGGGGGGGGGGGGGGGGACCCAGCGTCGAGGAGGGGGGACCTGGCGTAGAGATGAGAGGGGGGGGGGGAGACACGGCGTTGAGAGGAGAGGGGGGGGCGGCGTTGAGAGGAGGGGGGGGGCCAGGCGTTGAGAGGAGAGGGGGGGGACCCGGCGTTGAGAGGAGAGGGGGGCGGCGTTGAGAAGAGAGGGGGGGGACCCGGCGTTGAGAGGAGAGGTGGACCCGGCGTGGAGAGAAGAGGGGGGGGGGGCGGCGTTGAGAGGAGAGGGGGGGGCCGGCGCTGAGAGGAGAGGGGGGGGGGGACCCGGCGTTGAGAGGAGGGGGGGGGGACCCGGCGTTGAGAGGAGAGGGGGGGACCCGGTGTTGGGGAGGGGGGTTGCGGCGATGAGGGGGGGGGTTGTGAGGGTGGGTTGCGGCGTTGAGAGAGATGGGGGGGGGGCGTTGGAGGGGGGTAGGGGTGGTGAGGGGGGTAGGGGCGTTGGAGGGGGTTAGTGGCGTTGGAGGAGGGTGGGGTGGTGAGGGGGGGTTGGGGTAGGGGGCAGCGGCGTGCAGAGGGGGCGGAGACGGTGCGTTGGCCCTGGGCATCCGTCGCCCCCCTCTCTGCACACCGCTGCCCCCTACCCCAACCCCCCACCACCCCTACCCTCCTCCCCACCACCCCTACCCCCCTCCCCACCACCCCTACCCCCCTCCCCACCACCCCTACCCCCCCCCCCACCACCCCTCCCCCCCTCCCCACCACCCCTACCCCCCTCCCCACCACCCCTACCCCCCTCCCCACCACCCCTACGCCCTCCCCACCACCCCTACGCCCCTCCCCACCACCCCTACCCCCCTCCCCACCACCCCTACCCCTCCCCACCACCCCTACCCCCCTCCACACCACCCCTACCCCCCTCCCCACCACCCCTACCCCCCTCCCCACCACCCGTACCCCCTCCCCACCACCCCATCCCCCTCCCCACCACCCCTATCCCCCTCCCCACCACCCCTATCCCCCTCCCCACCACCCCTATCCCCCTCCCCTATCCCCCTCCCCACCACCCCATCCCCCTCCCCACCACCCCTATCCCCCTCCCCACCACCCCTATCCCCCTCCCCACCACCCCTATCCCCCTCCCCACCACCCCTATCCCCCTCCCCACCACCCCTATCCCCCTACCCACCACCCCATCCCCCTCCCCACCACCCCTATCCCCCTCCCCACCACCCTATCCCCCTCCCCACCACCCCATCCCCCTCCCCACCACCCCATCCCCCTCCCCCACCACATCCCCCTCCCCACCACATCCCCCTCCCCACCACCACATCCCCCTCCCCACCACCCCATCCCCCTCCCCACCACCCCTACCCCCCTCCCCACCACCCCACCCCCTCCCCACCACCCCTACCCCCTCCAACGCCGCAACCCCCCCTCTCAACGCCGCAACCCCCCCTCATCGCCGCAACCCCCCTCTCATCGCCGCAACCCCCCCTCAACGCCGCAACTCCCCCTCAACGCCGCAACCCCCCCTCAACGCCGCAACCCCCCCTCAACGCCGCAACCCCCCCTCAATGCCGCAACCCCCCCTCAACGCCCCCACCTCTGCACGCCGCTGCCCCCTACCCCAACCCCCTACCCCCCTACCTCTACCCCCCACCCCTACCCCCACGCCTACCCCCCACCCCTACCCACCCCACCACCCACCCTACCCCACCACCCCCCCACCCCACCACCCCCCCTACCCCACCACCCACCACTACCCCAACCACCCACCCCTACCCCCCTACCCCTACCACCCACCCCTACCCCACCACCCCCCCTACCCTACCACCCCCCCCTACCCCCCCCACCCCACCACCACCCCCCAAACGCCGGGACACTCTCTCTCTCTCTCTCCTCCCTCCCACAAACGCCGGGACACTCTCTCTCTCTCTCTCTCTCCTCCCCCCCACAAACGCCGGGACTCTCTCTCTCTCTCCCCCCCCAAACGCCGGGACTCTCTCTCTCTCTCTCTCCCCCCCCCCCCCCACAAACACCGGGACACACTCTCTCTCTCTCTCTCTCTCTCTCTCACCCCCCCCCCCCCCCCCCAAACGCCGGGACACTCTCTCTCTCTCTCTCCCCCCAAACGCCCGGACACTCTCACTTTCTCTCTTCCCCCCCCCCCCCCCCCCCCACCCAAACGCCGGGACACTCTCTCTCTCTCCCCCCAAACGCCGGGACACTCTCTCTCTCTCTCTCTCCCCCACCCCCCCACACAAATGCCGGGACTCTCTCCTCCCCCCCCTCCCCCACACCCACAAACGCCGGGATACTCTCTCTCCCCCCCCCCCAAACGCCGGGATACTCTCTCTCCCCCCCCCCCCCCCCCCCCAAACGCCGGGACACTCTCTCTCTCTCCCCACCAAACGCCGGGACACTCTCTGTCTCCCCCCCCCCCAAACGCCGGGACACTCTCTGTCTCCCCCCCCCAAACACCGGGACACTCTCTCTCTCTCCCCCCCAAACGCCGGGACACTCTCTGTCCCCCCCCCCCCAAACGCCGACCCTCGCTCTCTTCCCCCCCCCAAACGCCGGGACACTCTCTCTCCCAACCCCCCAAACGCCGGGACACTCTCTCTCTCTCTCCCCCCCCCCCCACACAAATGCCGGGACTCTCTCCTCCCCCCCCTCCCCCACACCCACAAACGCCGGGATACTCTCTCTCCCCCCCCCCAAACGCCGGGATACTCTCTCTCCCCCCCCCCCCCAAACGCCGGGACACTCTCTCTCTCTCCCCACCAAACGCCGGGACACTCTCTGTCCCCCCCCCCCCAAACGCCGACACTCGCTCTCTTCCCCCCCCCAAACGCCGGGACACTCTCTCTCCCAACCCCCCAAACGCCCCCCACACAAACGCCGGGACTCCCCCCCCCCCCCCCCCCCCCCCCGCCCGCACGCACTCGCCCTAGGTCACTAGTCATCAATGGTTGACGCCGTTTTAAAGCTACTGCGTTTTTCGCCGACGTGACCCGTGGCCACGTCGGCGGGACTTCGGCCCATCTGGCCCGGAGATTTGTTGAAAGTAAAAAATCAATGACATCCCGCCGGCGCCAGCTGTTTTCAGAGGCTGCCGGCGGGATTTGCACAACGCCAGTTTTTGGCCGCTCGGAGAATTAAAAACCCGGCGGGAGCGGGAATAACGCCGCCGCCGGCCGATTCTCCGACCCTGCGTGGGGTCGGAGAATTTCGCCCCATATTAGCCAGTGCAGAATTTGTTGTCCGTACATCGGCACAGTGGTCCAGTGGTTAGCACTGCTGCCTCACACCGCCAGGGACCAGGGTTCGATTCCAGCCTTGATAAGTTTCTATGTGGAGTTTGCACATTCTCCTCGGGTCTGCGTTGGTTTCCTCTGGTTGTCCAGTTTCTTCCCACAGTTCAAAGATGTGCATGTTGGGTGAATTGGCCATGCTAAATTGCCCTTACTGTCCAAAGGTGTGCAGGTTAGATGGGGTTACGGGGATAGGGTGGGGGAAGTGGGTCTAGGTAGGGAGCTGTTTTGGAGGGTAAGTGCATACCCAATGGGCTGAATGGCCTCCTCAGTACTGTTGGGATTCTGTGGATAAGGAGTCATTCGCTGACATTATGAAGTATAAATAATGAATCAAAATCTGAGTAACTGTGGTTAGCTGCTGTCACAAAATTGTGATATATGAGATTTTGAACTAATAATGAGTGGTTATCAGACAAGTTTTCTGAGTTTCAATTGGTTATCTTGCTGGTTTAAGATTTGAGGGGAAAAAAAGTTCAATGTTTCAGGATTTAAAATACATATTTATAATCGTAACTATGGAATGTATGTGAGAAACACTAATTACAGGGTACTAGAATTTGCATTCAGTGATCAAATGCCAGTGTCTTGTGTGTATAATAACCACAGGATAACCACATGGTCATAGAATTCAGTTTTTAGTTTGCACAGCTCTATGATAGAAAACCATCGATAGTTCAACACAGACTGACACAAAGGTTGGTCCCTCACTCGGCATACAGTTTTAGCTGGTAAAAAGGGTGGGGTCACATTGATGCACAGGAGTTGTTTTGATGTCAGGGTTAAAGTACAGTATTGCAAAGGAGGGGACGTTTGAATCCACATGTCCTCTTGTTATGACTTCCCTGGAATATAACGAATGTTATATTCCATATATTCGATAGAGCTGACATCGTTCATCTTGATAAGTGCAAAAAGGAAAATCGACAAAACTTGAAAAAGTGGTTTACAGTCAGTTTTCTGCAGGACATCTTTGGGTTTTGTTGACATTCAGAAATCATTTAATCTTTCCTCTCATGGCTAAACCACAAATTATTTTCTATAATACAATTTACTGGCCATATCTTTTTTTCATTTTGCAGGGTGTGGCGTCAATGGTTAGGCCAGCATTTATTGTCCATCCTAGTTGCCCTTCAGAAGGTGGTGATGAGTTGTCTTTGTGAACTGCTGCAGTCCCTGAGGTGTAGGTACACCCAAAGTGTTGTTAGGGACAGTGAAGGAACAGCGATATAATTCCAAGTCAGGGTAGTGAGTGATTTGGAGGGGAGTCTCCAGGTGGTGGGGTTCCCAGATATCTGTTGCTCTTGTCCTTCTAGATGGCAATGATTCCAAGTTTGGAAGGTGCTGCCTAAGAAGCCTTAGTGAGTTCCTGCAGTGCATCTTGTAGATGGTAACATGGCTGCAACTGTTTGGTGGTGGAGGGAGTGAATGGTTGTGGAAGGGGTGCCAATAAAGTGGGCTGCCTTGTCCTGGATGGTGTCAAGCTTCACGAGTGTTGTTGGAGCTGCACTCATCCAGACCAGTGGAGAGTATTCCATTGCGCTCCTAACTTGTGGCTTACAGATAGTGGACATGCTTTGTGGGATCAGGAAATGAGTTACTTGTCGCAGGATTCCTAGCCTTTGACCCATTCTGGTAGCCACAGTATTTATATGGCTAGTCTGTTTCAGTTTCTGGTCAATGGTAACCCTCAGGATATTGATAATGGGGGATTCAATGATAGTAATGCCATTGAATGTCAAGAGGCTGTGATTAGAACCTCTCATTTTGGAGATGGTCATTGCCTGGCACTTGTGTGGCGCTTATGTTACTTGCTATTTGTCAGCTAAAGAATGGATATTGTCCAGGTCTTGCTGAATTTGGACAGCTTCAATTTCTATGGAGTCATGAATGGTGCTGAACACTTGTACTCATCCTTACTTCTGACCTAATGATGGAAGGCATGTTACTGATGAAGCAGCTCAAAACAGTTAGACTTGGACACTACCCTGAGGAACTTCCGTAGTGATGTCCTGGAGCTGAGATGTTTAACCTGCAACCACCACAACCATCTTCCTTTGAGCTAGGTATGACTCCAATCAGAGGAGTTTTTACCCTTGATTCCCAATGACTCCAGGTTTTCTAGGACTCTTTAGTGCCATGCTCAGTCAAATGCTGCCTTGATGTCAAGGGCAGTCACTCTCATCTCACCTCTTCTGTCCATGTTTGAACCAAGGCTGTAATGAGGTCAGGAGTTGAGTGACCCCGGCAAAATCCAGATTGAGAATCCGTGAGCAGGTTATTGCTGAGTAAGTGTTGCTTGATAACACTGTTAATGATGCCTTCCATCACTTTGCTGATGATCGTGAGTAGATTGATGGGGAGATAATTGGGTAGGTTGGATTTGTCCTATTTCTTGTGTCAGCATGTATCTGGGTAATTTTCCACATTACCGGGAGATGTCAGTGTTATAGCTGTACTGTAACAGCTTGGCTAGGGATGCGGCAAGTTCTGAAGCACAAGTCTTCAGGACCATTGCTGGAATATTGTCAGAGCTCATAACATTTGCAGTATTTTTTTTTTAATGCTTTATTCATTCATGGGATGTGGGCATCCCAGGCTGTGCCACCATTTACTGCCCATCCCTAATTGCCTTTGAGGGGGCAGTTAAGAGTCAACCACATTGCTGTGGGTCTGGAGTCACATGTAGGCCAGACCAGGTGAGGACGGCAGATTCCTTTAGGGAAGGACATTAGTCAACCAGATGGGTTTTTACGACCATCGACAATGGTTTCATAGTCATCATTAGACTTTTAATGCCAGATTTTTATTGAATTAAAATTCCACCATCTCCCGTGGCGGGATTTGAAGAAGGTCTCAAGAGGATTATTCTGGGTTTCTGGTTTACTAGTCCAGCGACAATACTACTATGCCACCGCCTCCTCTAATCAAGTGCCTTCGGCTGTTTCTTGTGGACTGGATCGAATTGGCTGAAGATTGGTATTTGTGATGCTGGAGACCTTCAGAGGTGGCTGAGAATGATCATCCACTTGCCACTTCTACTGAAGATTGTGGCAAATGTTGACCATTAGCATCCAAAGGTTAGGTGTGGTTATGGCTTTACGGGGATAGGGCCGAGGTTAGTGTACTTTTTAGGAGGGTCGGTTCTGACTCGATGGGTTGAATGGCCTCCTTCTGCACTGTAGGGATTCTATGTTTCCATCTTTTTCCCTCTTGTTAGTTCCCTCACCACCCCCTGCAGCCCCAGTTATGGCCTATCTGGCCCAGCCAGCTTGGACAGTGATGGTGCTATGAGCCAATCTTGGTGATGGGTATTGAAGTCCCTTACCCAGAGTACATTCTGCACCCTTGCCACCTTCAGTGCTTCCTCCAAGTGGTGTTCAACATGGAGGAGTACTGATCCATCAACTGAGGGGGGGGGGGGGGCGAATGATGCAGTAATCGGTAGGTTTCCTTGCCCACATTTGGTCTTGTGTCACAAGACTTCTAGGGGTCTATAGTCAATGTTGATGATTCCCTGGGCAAGTCCTTCCCTACTGTATACCACTGTAGCACCAGCTCTGCTGGGTGTGCCCTGCAGTGAGACAGGTAATACCCAGAGATAGAGATGGTGGTGTCTGGGACATAGTCTGAAAGACATGATTCTGTGAGTATGACTTTGTCAGACTGTTGCTTGACTAGTCTGTGAGACGCCTCTCCGATTTTTGGAGCATGACCCCAGATATTAGTCAGGAGGTCTTTGCACAGTCGACAGGGCTGGGTTTGTCGAGGTCGTTTCTGATATCTAGGTTGATGCCGGATTTTCCATCCAGTTTCATTCTTTTGTGTTTTCTCTGTAGCGATTGAATACAACTGAGTTTCAGAGTCAACCACATTGTTGTACATCTGGTGTCACATGTAGGCCAGACCAGGTAAGGGCAGCAGATATTATCCCAAAAGGACATTAGTGAACCATTGGATTTTTTACGACAATTAACAATGGTTTTGTGGTCAGCAATCCCGTACCAATTCCCGTACCAGCCTCCCCGGACAGGCGCTGGAATGTGGCGACTAGGGGCTTTTCACAGTAACTTCATTAAAGCCTACTCGTGACAATAAGCGATTTTCATTTTTTTTTCAATAGACTTTTAATTCCAGATGTATTATTGAATTTAAATTTGAACCCAGGTCCCACGGATTACCCTGGGTCTCTAGATTATTAGTCCAGCGACACTAGCACTGCACCTCCCCTAGTATATTATCCTGTTTGTACAGTGACTGTGGGCAGAGTGTATCTAATAGCACTGTGATTGTGTTATAGGTAATGATTGTGTTATAGGTAATAAGAAAAGGAGCAGCTTTGATGCTGCTGGACCCATCACATGGTCATATTGATGACTTGCATATGGATTTCCCCAGAATAGTTCCCTACATTTCACATCATTAGCTTCATCGAAGGAAGGTTTAAGATATTGTTTTAACACAGTTGTCCACAGGAATTCGATGTTGACTGATTCTTCATCATCTGCTGCCAGATGACCCCCGGAGGAAGTGTTTTTCAAAATTGGTATGAATGGCAGGCGTGGGCGAGAGGTCATTGGAAAGGATATAAAAATAGTGCTTTCATGCTCTTTTCTTCTTCTTGCAAGAGAAAACTAACTATAATTGCCCCCCCTACCATTGAGCCCCAACATACACAGAACCGATATTGCCGGCTGCATAAAGACGTTGCTGGGTGGCCCAGTGTCGTCACCCGAGGAACATATTTAAATCTGCCCCATCGAGGCACAGCCGATAAAAGGATTGCACATTTACTTTCAACAGAACCAAAAGAAAACGTATAAAACAAAATCATTCATGTTGCCCTGTGTGTCTATCAGACACTGTACTTGCACTGCCCTCTGGTCAAGGAAGATGTCAGAAGTACTGGTGGGCAGCAGCTGCTTCCACTCTGGAAATACCCAGTTGACAGTGAATGGTAATGGGATGTTGGGGAATTTAAATTTGGTCAAGACACAGTTATAATCCTCTTGGGGGAAACATTAACCAAAATAGCCAAATTTACAAAATGACTCCCAAATTAAAAAGTTACCAACAAGATATCACTTTGTGTAACTTATATTTTAACACAAAATCAGAACTGATAAATTTCATACTTAAGTTAACAGGCAAATGATACTTCAAATAAAAAGGTATATTTCACTTTAAATAGTCAATACAACAAAGAAATGTCTTACGTGACCACAAACATATCTCTTCAGCGAGTACGGCATTACATAGCTACACAGTTTCACAATAGGCTCTGCAGAAATGTCATTAGGACTCATATTGGGCAGGATGTACGCCTCCCCCCTCCCGCCCTACCGTGGGCATGTTTTGTGGCAGTGCAGGCGACCCACCATTGTCAACGGCGGGATCTTCAGGTTCCGTTGCTGTCAACGGGGTTTCCTATTGTTCACACCCTGTACCACTGGGGCACCTGCGGTGTGGAATAGCTGTCGGCAGGACCGAAAGATCCTGCTGGCAGGAATGGCCAGAAAATCCCACCTGTTAACTCTATTTTCTCTCTCCACAGATGCTGCCAAACCTGCTGGGTCTGTGCAGCATTTTTCTGTTTTTGCTTTTTTCCAGCATCCGCATCAGTTTACTTTTGCTTCCACAATATGCTGTTCTTATTCACGCAGGTTAGGTCAGCAATCCTGTCCGATAACAGCTTTTACCTATGAATTTTAATGGTATGATTAGCATCAACAATACACACTTCTACAAACTCTCTCTCCCTCGGGTCATGACAAGTCCGATGGTGTCACTTTCCAGAGTTCCTTTTCAACCGACCAACCAATAACACCCCGGTTCAGTGTTTGGCCACTTTTGGGAAAACACCTAGCTCTTTGGCATCTCCAAGCTATTCACACAGCTTTTCACGGTTTGAGCCTTTTTAGTCAGCTCACACAATGCTTCCAAGAGTTCCTGACCCCTTTTCTGCCAAACATCAACACTGGCCTCTTCCTGAGAGGGACTTGCTTCTTCTCCTACAAGAACTCAGTGTGTTCCCCTTTCTGTCTCTATCTGCTTTCTCATTGTGTCGCCATCTGTACCTTCACCCTCCTCTTCTTTATGTCTGTTGCTCTCCTTTGTGTCTGGCCACAATGTATCAGTTGGTACTGCTTGCAGTTCAAGAGATCCAGGTCAGATATGGATCTGTCTTTTTTATTATTCAAGAAAATTGTAATTTATCCCTTTACAGTTGATGCAAACTAAAAGTCATTTTCAAATATTCGTAAAAACAATTATGACTCCACAGATCTTTTAAGTAGATTACACATTTTCCAGACTGCTGCTTGTGGGTCAAAGGTCATTACAATACGAAGTGCCCTACATCACTCAGTTAATCCTTAGAGAAGTAAATCATTTCCACTTGTCTCTTTGACAAATGTAGACAAGATACTGCAAGGATCCTATAAATCTGCCCACTGTGGAAACAGCTGGGTTGGGCACATGGTTATTTCGGAAATGCTTTTATTCCTGCTGTGTTAGGGGCACGGTATTCGGACAACTCTTGTGAGGAAGCACAGAAGGGCCATCGACTGCTGATTCCCTAACACAGATGTACTGACAACAACATTGTAACACTGTGAGGTTATCTGAAGGATTACAGCTCAGGACATCACCTCGTCAACAATGCTGTTTAAGTAATACTGAGGTAGCTTCACCAGTATATCGGGAAATGTCAGTGTTTCACAATCTATCCATATTTGGCATTCTCATATTTATTCAACCATTTATCATTTTGTCGACAGCTGCTTTTTTGTGGAACATTTTCAAAGTACAATACTTGCACAAGTGCCCTAATATTTAAATTCCACTGTGGTGATTGAATGGCCTAGTTGATTGTCAAAATCTATAAAAGAACAAAAAGAGAGCTTGACATTTCGATGATATTTTTCACATCCTCATGTCGTCCCAAAGTGCTGCAGAGCCAGTGAAGCCATTTTGAAATTTAATCACTGTAATCTATGTAATGTGACATAAACGTGTGCACAGCATGCTGCCACAAACAGCAACGTGATAAATGACCAGATCCTTAGGGATGTTGGTTGAGGGGCAAATATTGTCTGAGGCACCATGATCGTGTTCAAAATGGTATCATGGGTTCATTTCCATCCAACTGAGCGAGCCGAGGAGGCCTCAGTTTAGCATCTCATTCAAAAGAAGGCATCTCTGACAGTGCAGTACTCCCTCAATACTGCACTGGCATATCATGAAGTGTTGGCTCGTGTGGACTTGAGATATGAACAGACACTTCCAACACTGATGAAGGTTCAACTCAATTTTATTAACTAACTTCTAACTAACTAACACACGATGACTGCGGGTCTAAATGATGCTAACTTAAACTAGAGACCTAAGCCTTGTCCGAACCAGTTGATTCTCTCAGCACGTGGTGTGAGTCTGTGCTGGGCTGGATGAGTTCTTGTTACACTCAGAGGCAGCACCCAGAATGAGCGGGAACCGTGGTGCCCTCTGCCTTTATAGTGTGTCTAACTGGTGATTGGCTGCAGTGTTTGTACATGTTGATTGGTCCCTGTGTGTGTCATCAGTGTGTGCCTGCACCATGATATACTGGTGTATATTATGACATCCCTCCTTTTATAAAAATTGTTGATATAGGCATGTGATAATAAATAGTGTGGGTGTGTGGAGAATGTATCTAGCTATGTGTGAGGTGCGAAGACATATGTACAAATCTATATACAAGAAACAAGACTATGTACACAGGAAGGTGCCTGGTGCAGATGACTAACAGGAACTGGAACAACCAACGAATCTATTTACAAATCACTGGAGAGCGAATGCAACAAGGAGTGAAAATCTTTTTTTAGAAAGTCCACATGTGTACAGAGTTCATATGTTCAGTCACTGAGGTGGGCGACAAACTCTGGTTGACCGCCTCAAGGGTGGGGCAATAGCTGGCACATCAGGAGCCGGGAGGGCTGCAGCACTGTCAGGGGCAGGCAGAGCGACCGGAAACGCTACACAGTCCACAGTGGGATCAGTAGCAGAGTTGGTTGGAGGATCCCGTGACGACTCTGAAACAAGGCGAAGGGCACGCCGATTGCGGCGCCGAATGGATCCATCCGGTAAGCGGACAAGGAAGGAGCGGGGGGCCATCTGCCTGAGAACTACAGCAGGCGCAGACCAGCCACCATCCGGGAGGTGGATGCGAACCGTGTCGCGTGGATGGATGTCAGGAAGATCAGCAGCCCGTGAGTCGTAGGGCGTTTACTGCTGCAGTTGAGACATGTGCATGCGGTGGAGCACGGGGACATAATCGAGGATGGGGGTGAGAATCGATGGCACCGTCGGTCTGAGGGTGCGTTTCATTAGTAGCTGAGCAGGCGACAGCCCGGTGGAGAGCAGGGCGGAGCGATAGGCTAGGAGAGCAAGATGGAAATCTGAGCCAGCGTCGGCTGCCTTGCTGAGTAGCCGCTTAACTATGTGGACCCCCTTTTCTGCCTTCCCATTGGATTGGAGATACTGGGGACTGGACGTGACATACGCAAAGTTGTAGTGTCGGGCGAAGCCGGCCCATTCCTGGCTCGCGAAACAGGGGCCATTGTCTGACATGACCGTCAGTGGAATGCCATGTCGGGCAAATGTCTCCTTACACGCCCTGATCACAGCCGAGGATGTGAGATCGTGCAGCCTGATGACCTCCGGGTAACTGGAGAAGTAGTCGATGATGATGACGTAGTCCCTGCCCAATGCGTGGAGCAAGTCGATGCCCACTTTGGTCCAAGGCGATGTGACGAGCTCATGGGGCATCAGGGTCTCCCGTGGTTGGGCGGGCTGAAAACGCTGGCAGGTAGAGCAGTTGAGCACCACATTGGCGATGTCATCGTTAATGCCTGGCCAGTAGACGGCTTCTCTGGCCCTGCGGCGACATTTCTCGATTCCTAAATGGCCTTCATGGAGTTGCTCCAACACTAGCTGGCGCACGCATGCTTTGTGGTATGACGATGCGATCCAATTTCAGGAGCACCCCATCGACAACTGCCAGGTCATCGCGGACATTGTAAAATTGCGGGCATTGGCCCTTGAGCCACCCGTCTGACATTAGACGCATCACCCGCTGCAGAAGTGGATCAGCTGCTGTCTCGCGGCGAATTTGCATCAGTCGTGCATCCGAAGCTGGCAAATGGGAGGCTGCAAGCTGAACTTGAGCATCTATTTGGCAGACGAAGCCTTTGTGATCACACGGAGATGTGATTGACCTTGAGAGGACTTCGGCAACATCAAGGTCCTTGCCAGGGGGATAAACCAGTTGAAATTCATACCTGCGCAGCTTGAGCAAGATACGCTGGAGGCGAAGCGTCATGTCATTCAAGTCCTTTTTGATAATATTTACAAGCGGGCGGTGGTCGGTTTTAACCGTGAACTGTGCAAGTCCATAGACGTAGTCGTGGAACTTCACGACTCCAGTGAGAAGGACGAGACACTCTTTCTCAATTTGCGCATAGCGCTGCTCTGTGGAGGTCATCGCCCACGACGCATACGCAACGGGGGCCCATGACAAGGCCTCGTCTCGTTGCAGGAGCACGGCACTAATCCCCGACTGACTGGCATCAGTAGAGCTTTTGGTCTCTTTGGTCAGGTCGAAAAAGGCCAACACTGGGGTCGTGGAAAGCTTGGCCTTCAGCTCCCGCCATTCACGCTCGTGAGCGGGGAGCTATCGGAAATCTGTGGTTTTGCGAACCAGGTCTCTGAGGGCTGTGGTGTGTGAGGCAAGATCAGGGATGAACGTCCTGAGGAAATTCACCATGCCCAGGAACCGAAGGACCGCTCTCTTGTCCTCGGGCGTCTTCATGGGCGTGATTGCTGCAATCTTGTCCTCGTCTGGACGCACCCCCTGGTGGGAGATGTGATCCCCCAGAAACCTGATACTCGACTGGCCGAAGGAGCATTTGGCCCTATTGAGGCGGAGGCCGTGTTCGCGAATGCGCCTGAAAACGCGCTTAAGGCGGGCAATGTGTATGAAGTACACAGGTCTCAATGGCCGTAGAGAGAGTGAGCTGCTTTACCTTTAGTAGCTGCTGGCGCAGGGGCTCAGATTGAACACCAAAAGCAATCTGGTGAAGCACGGAGTCAGAGGTGGACCCGTAGTTGCAGGACTGCACAAGGACACGGAGGTGGGTAATAAAGGACTGGAAAGGCTCGTCCTTATCCTGATTTCGCTGCTGAAACATGTATATCTCGAAGCTCTCGTTAACCTCGACCTTGCAGTGGCTGACGAACTTTAGAATGATTAGATTAGAATGATTAGAACAGTACAGCACAGAACAGGCCCTTCGGCCCTCGATGTTGTGCCGAGCAATGATCACCCTACTCAAACCCACGTATCCACCCTATACCCGTAACCCAACAACTCCCCCCCTTAACCTTACTATTAGGACACTACGGGCAATTTAGCATGGCCAATCCACCTAACCCGCACATCTTTGGACTGTGGGAGGAAACCGGAGCACCCGGAGGAAACCCACGCACACACGGGGAGGACGTGCAGACTCCAAACAGACAGTGACCCAGCCGGGAATCGAACCTGGGACCCTGGAGCTGTGAAGCATTTATGCTAACCACCATGCTACCTTGCTGCCCGTCTTGACAGTCTTGAATTTTGATTTGTCCTCCCCCTCATCGAAGGTGAGCGAGTTGAAGTGTGCAGAGCGTGGTCACCGGCTGTGGAGAGGAAGAGAGCAATCTTCCGTGCGTCCAAAGCAGCTTCCAGGTCCCTGGCCTCGAGGTACAGCGGGAAGCGCTGTTTGAAAAGTTTCCAGTTCGAGCCCAGAATCTCGGCAATGCGGAGAGGTGGCGGCGAGCGAACGGAGTCCATTCTGTAGGATGGCGCGAGACTGGTGGAAGGCAGATCACTGAAAGGTAGGTCTCGGAAGTGCTAGCATCCCTCAACTTCTGGTACCATGAAGTGTTTGCTCGTGTGGACTTGAGATATGAACAGACACTTCCAACACTGATGAAGGTTCAACTCAATTTTATTAACTAACTTCTAACTAACTGACACACGATGACTGTGGGTCTAAATGATGCTAACTTAAACTAGAGACCTAAGCCTTGTCTGAACCAGTTGATTCTCTCAGCTCGTGGTGTGAGTCTGTGCTGGGCTGGATGAATTCTTGTTACACTCAGAGGCAGCACCCAGAATGAGCTGGAACCGTGGTGCCCTCTGCCTTTATAGTGCGTGTATTCTAACTGGTGATTGGCTGCGGTGTTTGTACATGTTGATTGGTCCCTGTGTATGTCCATCAGTGTGTGTCTGCACCATGATATACTGGTGTATATTATGATATATCAGATTAATGCTCATATACAATTTATAACTGTTCCCCTTGATGTGGCTTTAAGAACCAGTATTGGCTGAATGACAACTTCCTGCAAATGATGTGCTCATAGATACATAGATACATAGAAGATAGGAGCAGCAGGAGGCCTTTTGGCCCTTCAAACCTGCTCCGCCGTTCATCATGACCATGGCTGATCATCTAACTCAATAACCTAATCCTGCTTTCTCCCCGGAGCATTTGATCCCATTCTCCCCAAGTGCTATATACAGCCGCCTCTTGAATATATTCAAAGTTTTAGCATCAACTACTTCTTGTGGTAATGAATTCCACAGGCGCACCACTCTTTATGTGAAAAAATGTCTCCTTATCTCTGTCCAAAATGGTTTACCCTGAATCTTCAGACTGTGACTCCTGGTTCTGGGCACACCCATCATTGATAACATCTTCCCTGCATCTACCCTGTCTAGTCCTGTTAGAATTTTATAAGTCTCTATGAGATCCCCCCCTCATTCTTCTGAACTCCAGCGAGAACAATCCTAACCTAGTCAATCTCTCCTCATATGACAGTCTCGCCATCCCAGGAATCAGTCTGGTAAACCTTTGCTGCACTCCCTCGAGAGCAAGAACATCCTTCCTCAGAACAGGAGACCAAATCTGCACACAATAGTCCAAGTGTGGCCTTACCTAGGCCCTGTACAATTGCAGTAACTCATCCCTGCTTCTATACTCGAAACCTCTTGCAATGAAGGCCAACATACCATTAGCCTTCTTTACCGCCTGCTGCACCTGCATGCTTCCTTCAGCGAATGGTGCACAAGGTCCAGCTGCACACTCCCCTCTCCCAATTTACAATCATTCAGGTCGTAATCTGCCTTCCTGTTTTTGCTTCCAAAATGAATAACCTCACACTTATCCAAATTATATTGCATCTGCCATTGGTTTTCCCACTCGCCCAACCTGTCTAGATATTGCTGTACAATTCCTGTATCCTCATCACAATTCACCCTCCCACCTAATTTGGTATCATCTGCCAACTTTGAGCTGTTACATTTTGTTCCCTCATCCAAATCATTAATATATATTGTGCATAGCTGTGGACCCCACTGGTTACTGCCTGCCAATTTGAAAAGAACCCATTAATCCCTACTCTTTGTTTCCTCTCCGCCAACCAGTTTTCCATCCACCTCAATATATTTCCCCCTATCCCATGCGCTTCAATTTTGCATAATAATCTCTTGTGCGGGACTTTGTCAAACGCCTTCTGGAAGTCCAAATATACTACATCGACTGGCTCCCCCTTGTCACTGTACTGGTTACCTCTTCAAAGAATTCCAACAGATTTGTCAAGCATGATTTTCCCTTCATAAATCCATGATGACTGACTGATCCTGCCACTGCTTTCTAAATGTTCCGCTATAAAGTCCTTGATAATGGATTCAAGCATTTTCCCCACTACCGATGTTAGGCTTACTGGTCTATAATTCCCTGCTTTCTCTCTACCCCCCTTTTTGAATATTGGAGAGATGTGAGCTACCCTCCAATCTGTAGGACAGTTCCAGAGTCTATAGAATCCCGGAAGATGACCACCAATGCACCCACTATTTCCAGAGCCATCTCCTTAAGCACTCTGGGATGCAGATTCATCTGGTGTTATCGTTTTTAGGAAGCCTGCATCTTACTCAAATTGTTATCAACAACCATTCTGGACAATGGGTGGCAGCAACTTATTAAAGAATAGACTGTATCACAGCAGGAATCTGGCTGATTTAAACTCATACCCCCTCTCATCTTCAGGAATGCTAGGTCCAACCTCGATGCTCCAATTGCTGCCCTGGCTGAGGTCTCAGAACCTGTGAACCTGTGGGATTGGACAGAGGACCTTCAATCTGCATAATTAAATGCTACTGCATTGCTGGTTAAAACTGTCAACAAGTTCATAAGATATAGGAGCAGATTTAGACCATTTGACCCATCGAGCCTGATCCGCCATTCGATCATGGCTAATCTCTTCCTGGCCTTAACTCCACTGTCCTGCCCGACCTCCATAACCTTTGAACCCATTACCAATTAAAAATCTGTCTTAACTCCTCCTTAAATTTACTCACTGTCCCAGCATCCACCGCAATCTGGGGTATCGAATTCCACAGATTCACAACCCTTTGGGTGGAGTAGTTAATCCTCAACTCTGTTTTAAATTTGCGGCCTCTTTTTTAAAACTTAGATTAACCAATTCATTTTTTCCAATTAAGGGGCAATTTAGTGTGGACAATCCACCTAGCCTGCACATCTTTTGTGTTGTGGGGACGAAACCCACGCAAACATGGGGAGAATGTGCAAACTCCACATGATCGGTGACCCAGTGCCGGGATAGAATGTGGAACCTCGGCGCCGTGAGGCAGTAGTGCTAACCACAATGCCACCATGTTGCCCGATAATCCCAAGATAATAATAATCTTTATTATTGTCACAAGTAGGTTTACATTAACACTGCAATGAAGTTACTGTGAAAATCCCCTAGTCGCCACATTCCGGCACCTGTTCGGGTACGACTGAGGGAGAATTCAGAATGTCCAATTCACCTAGCAAGTACGTCTTTCAGGATTTGTGGGAGGAAATGGGAGCACCCGGAGGAAACCCACGTGGAGAACGTTCCGACTCCGCACAGACAGTGACCCAAGCAAGAATCGAAGCTGGGACAGCACCAGGGTCCCAGGTACTATTACCTCTTTTTCTAGAATGACCCACAAGAGGAAGCGTTCGCTCCATGTCTACTTTATCCACGCCTTATCACAGTCCTGGCTGCCTTAGCTGGATGAATTGGCCTGCAAGCAACTCTTTTCCGATAGCTTCGTAAACTATGGAGAATGTGTCAATTTTCATAAGTGAAAATTCTCCCCTGGTTGCTACGTCTATTTTTAAAGCACCTTCTCAGGATGTTAGTATCACTGGCATAACCGTCATTCAATGCCTGTCCCTGATTGGCTGTAGTTTTAGTGATATTTTTTATAGTTGCTTGGTACAACTGAGTGGCTCATTAGAATACGTCAAAAAACCATTCAACATCAGAGGCAAACATATTGGGTGGGATTTTCCACCCCCTCCCCCCGTGGCATGTTTTCCAGCCATAGAGGCGGCTTGCCATTGACCACCATCGATGTCTATGCCCCTGGGGGGGGGGGGGGTCGCTTTCAGTAGGATCCTGTCATCGGGAAGGACTGGAAAATCCCACCTATTGATTTGGGACCAGATACAAATAAAGGCAAGACTGCATAAGAATGACCGGTTTATTTTCGTAAAAGAATCAGTTGGGTTTTAATGACCAACAGTTTCATAGCCACTTTTATTGTAATAAATAATTCTGAAGATGCCACATTATGTAAAAAGATGTCAAACAGCTCCCTTTTGACTGTCCAAGTATTGTTCTTCTTATTTCCCTTTGTCATTATCATTTTGATCCACGGATATTTAATGGACATATACCTTTAAGTCGAGCAAAGGAAGTGAGGAACACAATAGTACACTTTTCTGTTGGAGATTTAGATTTTTAACAGAAGAACTCAGACTTTCAGGCACCTGAGAGATCGGAGAGATTTGGTTTGATTGGTTGGCTGGTGGCCATAGGATTGGAGAAAGACAGTATAGTGCCCGGCGAAAGACAATGATTGGCTTCAGTCAAGTGGGAAGTTTTCAGAAGACCCAGGAAGGAATCAGAACTCTCCTAGATGCAGAGAGAAGACGCTGTGAGTTGCTCTTTGCTAAAGTTGCTCTTTCCCACTTGGCCAAAAAAGGTTTCTTGCCTTCTGTTTCTGAACCTGCAGAGAAGCCTCGAGATCGTGATGAATCTACAATGAAAACCATTACAGACTGAAAGCAAAGACCTCACCGTTCTGAAGGCCTACACAAAAAATAATCAAACTGGAAGACGTACATCTGAAACTAAGACTTTTGTCCTTTACTTTTCATATTATTTTTCTTTCCACCCTGTTTCCCTTCTATTTGTTTCTGTGTATAGAGGGTGGAGTGAATTAAAGAGGTGGGGGGGGAGGGGTTAGGAATTAGATAATAGTTAACCAGTTGTATTTGCTGCATATTCAATTATAGGGCACAATTTACTGGCTGCGTCCCCCCATAATTGGGACGGAACATGACTGGTAGATCCCACGAGGGGCCTCTTCCAGGATTCCTGACTGTTGTTACGCCCTGCAGGATTTAATGGATCACGCGAGATGTCGCGTTCTGGATCCCACCCACAATGGGCAGGATCCAGACTTGCACAGTTAAGTGAGCGACGCCGGATCTAACCGGCACCCAGGATCTGCCAGCCTCGTTCCAAAGAGAACCCAGCTGGTTGCCGTTTGGCACTAGTCCCCACAAATGGTGACAAGGCGGAACAGCACTTGGGGGGGCCTCCCAGGCAATTGGTGGTTGGCCTCCGGGGAGGGTGACACGCAGGCACCGCTGATGCCCTGGCAGTACCACTATGCCCCCTGACAGTGTCACCTTGTCATTGCCAGTGTGCCCGGAGGGCACTGCCAGGCTGGCGGGATGGTTCAAGGACACCCAACAGGTGAGTTGGGGCATTACGGCCGAGCCAGCGGTTTCAGAGAAAGTGCAGGAAATATCTTTTGTTTATTTGTTAGATCGTGCCGATAGTTATTGTGAATAATAAAAATTAATTTTGCTTATATTTAGAAAACCTGGTGACTGTAATTATTGGGCAGCAAAAGACTTTTGACTTTTTGGGAAAAAACTCCGGCTCAAGTGGGGGCTGGAACTGAACGCGCACACTAGTCTCGGGGGTCGTAACTATTGGTTCAATTTTGAAATTTTAAAAACTGAATTCAAATGAAAGATTGTTAATTTAGTCCTCTGAATTATTAGCCCAGCAACATAACCACTACAGCACTCTATTCCTAAGGGGTCTAACACGTTCAGCTATCGTTGAGACTGTTTATCCAAGGTTCACTTTGTGCATGCCAGCCGATGGTGCAGTGCATGTCCTTGATGCGTAAAGCCACTCACTTATGAGAATTGCTGACTATAACGGTCTTCACTGCAGGTTAACAGGGCAGTAATCTCCCGCTGATTGACAGAAATTTCTACCCCCACTACATATTTTACAGCTTGGTGAATCGAACGACAAGTGAATTCCTGCATTGTCCCTTTAAATTGGATTCATTTTATAATTTTGTTATTTGTCACCGGGGGGAAGCAGAAGAGGACATTAACCGAGCTCACTTGATTTTGACATCCTTCTTCCTCAGATAAGCATTCAAGCTGAATCTCTTTGCAGCAGCCTTGTTCATGGAAAAACATTAATCACTTGCGGTAGTCCCCTCCTTCACAAATTACAGGCAATTTTGATGGCACTGGGCATTTTGAGACAGTTATGAAGTATTGGGCTAATGCAATATGAAATGAAATATAATTACAACTTGCTGGTGCTGACTGTACCTGTCAGAGACAAAGAGTAGCAGAATGTCGTTTCTAAATCCATCACTCTGCTCAGCTCTTGAGCTGAGATGTGCCTGAGGAGGGAGCCTGACATAACAGCACATTTTCTCTATGAAGGAGTAAGATAAGGAATGTGTGTGGGGGGTCACGTTGGCAAAAGTGGTTAGCACTGCTGCATCACAGCACCAGAGACCCATGTTCAATTCCGATCTTGGGTGACTGTGTGGAGTTTGCATGTTCTCCCCGTTTCTGCGTGGGGTTTTCTCTGGGTGCTCCAATTTCCTCCCACAGTCCAAAGGTGTGCAGGTTAGGTGAATTGGCCATGCTAAATTATCCCTCGGCGTCCAAAGATGTGCAGGATAGGTGGGGCTACGGGATTACGAGCAGGAGAGTGGGCCTAGGTGGTGTGCTCTTTCAGAGAGTTGGTGCAGACTCGATGGGCTGAATGGCCTCCTTCTGTACTGTACATAGAACATAGAACAGTACAGCACAGAACCGGCCCTTCGGCCCTCAATGTTGTGCTGAGCCATGATCACCCTACTCAAACCCACGTATCCACCCTATACCCATAACCCAACCCCCCCCTAACCTTACTTTTATTAGGACACTACGGGCAATTTAGCATGGCCAATCCACCTAACCTGCACATCTTTGGACTGTGGGAGGAAACCGGAGCACCCGGAGGAAACCCACGCACACAGGGGGAGGACGTGCAGACTCCACACAGACAGTGACCCAGCCGGGAATCGAACCTGGGACCCTGGAGCTGTGAAGCATTTATGCTAACCACCATGCTACCCTGCTGCCCCAGGGTAGGTACTCTCTGACTTCTAAAAAGCACTTGGCTACAGGATACAAGTTACCCAGGCCTAGGGATAATCTATTTTGCTAAAATATTAATGTCTTGAGTATTAATTTAAGTCACAATGTTGAATGAGCTATATGGTTGTTGAAAATCGTGATTAGTGCAGAGCCACCAAGAACCTGTGACCATGTTCATGTTCAGCGCAAAGCTCACTCTTTCTTTCTGGGCAGATATGGTTCACCTTCCAGCCTTCAGGCCACTGCCTTGTTCTCTCTATCACTTCCTACTTGCCGCTGCCTTCACCAGAGTCAAGACTACTGCCTGCCAGCTCTCACAGGATTGCCAAATGTGATTGCACGTATTTCTGGAGGTTTCATCACATGACTTGCCCCACAGTCCTTGATTCTTTTTTTTAAAATTTAGATTAGCCAATTTTTTTTCCAATTAAGGGGCGATTTTGCGTGGCCAATCCACCTACTCTGCACATTTTTGGGTTGTGGGGGCGAAACCCACGCAAACACGGGGAGAATGTGCAAACTCCACACGGACAGTGACCCAGAGCCGGGATCGAACCTGGGACCTCAGCGACGTGAGGCGGTTGTGCTAACCACTCAGTCCTTGATTCTTGACAAGTAAGGGGGTGAAAGGTCATTAGGGATAGGCAGGAATGTAGAGTTGAGGTTACAATCAGATCAGCCATGAAGGTGGAGCAGGCTCGAAGGGGCCGAGTGGCCTACACTGCTTCTAATTCGTATGTTCGTACCCATCAGTCATTAGTCACCCAACATGCCCTTTCTTGTGACAACAAATGGAAAGCAAAAGGACCCATTATTCAATTGGATGATGTCTGACTGGCAGCCAAACACCTTTTCTCCGCCCCATTTTCAATATTTTCATATCTGGTAAAGAGAAATATTCAAAGAAAATGACAAAAATAATAATCTTTTTTAATGTCCTGATGATTCTTCTCCAGGAGTGTCCTGGAGATTGATCTTCAATGTCTGGAGACTCCAGGCCAATCCTGGAGAGTTGGCAACCCTAATCTCTCAGGACCAGGATCATGATATGAAGATACTCATGGCTGCAATTGTAATTAAATTGCTTGTAGTATGTGACTTCTACGTCTTAACAACTACTAAGTCAAAACTATTCCTGGCTCCGCAATCCGAACTTTAAAAATGGCTGCCCAGCCATTAGATTTTCAGTCCAGGAGGACAGGCTAATGGCAGGTGCGGAGGTGGTCTGGACAGAAGGCTTGCCTCAAGGCGCCTCACTGTGTCGAAAAATTCCCTCAAGGCAACATTCCTGTGGAGTCCAAAAATGGAAGAATGAATAAAACATGGAACAACCTCCAGCCTTCACCGCCCTCCCCTCACATCCTCACACACTCTCCATGGACTACCCATGTCCCCCACCCACCCCATGACCCTTTATAGCCCCCATGCCAACTGAATGCAAACTCCTGTCAAGTTATGGCCCCATCCACCAACTTTTGCCCTTATACCCACCATGCCAACTCACCGAGTATCCACCTTGAGCAAGCCTCGGGACCCATGCAGAGATGAAATAAAATGAAGGACAATTTTTAGCTTTACTCCCTTTTCTCTGAAGGTTAAGTCTCCTTCAATACTTCAGTAAATAATGTAAAGGTATCCTTGAGTTGCCAATCACAGTGGGCTGTTTAATAACTCACTAAATCAACGTCAGTTTTGACCAGATTGGCCTCTGGGAACGGATCAGGTCAATGTCAGTGTCAGGGAGGTGAAGAAATAGTACCCTATGCTAGTACAACATCCAGTCATCTGTTTGAGGCACACTTTCACTCAAAACAGGAAACATAACATTCTCTTAGGTCTATGCCAGTTTCTTTGCAATTCAGCCAACTTCAAAGAAAGTGTTCTTTGGATGTGCCTGAGGCTCACTTGGGCACATTATTGCCCACAGCGAGATGCCCAGAGAAGGTGGTGATGGGCCACCCTCTGAATCTGCTGCAGGCATTACGGTGATCATAGAATCATACAATTTACAGTGCAGGAGGAGGCCATCAAGTCTGCACTGGCCCTTGGAAAGAGCCACCCTACCCAAGCCCACGCCTCCAGCCTATCCCCGCAATCCCACCCCACCCTTTTGGACACTGAGGGCAACTTAGCATGGCCAATCCACCTAATCTGCACATCTTTGGACTGTGGGAGGTACTTGTGTTATTAGGTGGGGAATTCCAGTTTTCTGATCCAGCAACAATGAAGAAGTTGCTTAATGTGCCAAGTCAGGATAATCTGTGACTTGGGAGTAGTGGTGGCGGGGGTGGGTGGGTGGAGGAGGGGGTGATTGCTGTATTCTCTCAGAACAACATTCCTGTGGAGTCAGAACTACCGAAAACAACATCACAATTGAGTACCTAAAATCTAAGGAGATTGAAATCAGTATGGATTAATTTAAATTGACAATGCAATTTCATTTTGAGTCACATCTCTAACTTCAAATTAATTCAATCAACTAAGTAGATGATTTTGATGAAATATTGCAGCTTTTCTTCACACTGTTTGATTGAACATACGGTGGGGGAATAATGAAGGTTCAAAGGGGAGGGGGAAGCATGTTTGATTTATGACGGTAATTAAGGCAAGTCTTCCGAGGGCCCCAAAAGAGGAATTTGTTCACAGGCATAATCCGGGGCACCTTGAGAAGCCAAGCAGCTGATGTGCGACTGCTGACATACTGCCTCATTATTGTGCTATTTGGGGAACACAATAGACAGTGGCGGCTGGGGTCTGTGAGACAGCGATCACAATTGTTGTCAAGCAAGGGTGGAAACCTTAAGCCTTTTAAAGACAGCAAAAGCCAGCTACTTCCGACATAGACTGAGGCTTAATGTAATGCAATTAACTGAACTAATGCACCAGGTTTGGTTGACTGACAAAAGGTGCGTTTGAACGTTTGAAGGATAACACCCTATTGTCCAGTTGAATCAAGGTGGAGTTTTAAAATGTAATCCCTTCCTTTTGTATCACTGCAGTCATCCTCATTGATATCTTCCCCTTCAGACAGAATAAGACACCCTAGACTGCAAACATCCCGATTGCAATGATATGATGTCAACAGAGTAAAATTAAGGCTGTCCATTTGAATTTGGTCCTTGACCCTCAAGCTCTCGTTGTCAGTTATTCACATATATTTTCAGTTTGTCTGGTATTGTGTCTCTGCCATCGAAAGGGCAGATGGAAGGCCTTTAAGGGACCTGGGATGGATTATTCTTTCTGATTGCCTCCCTTGCTCAACTTGCTTTAGATTGGGAGCTTTTTTCCTCCCACTCTATGCCACTGACCAATGTAGACTGCCATAACATTCCGTCCCTGTAGAGCCATTTAGCTGTGGACCATCTGATAAGCTGGATAATCATGAATCTGAGAGCACTAGCACTTTAAACATTGGAGTCTGATATTGGCCTTTCACCAGACCATCATTTTTTAGTGAGCTGTCCTTAACATTCTTTTCACGTTGAAACACTTTCCGTTCACAATGGTATAAAGCTGCAGGTTGAACGTAGGAAAGTTAAGAGATATGATGAGCCATCTCAAGCTATAATTATCAGAATGGAACTGAAACCCGGATGTTCTGGCTTCGAGGCAGGGAGGCTACCCACTCAGCCATAGGACCTCCTGCCAGATAAACTAAGTGAGCTCTTATTATTTTTTTTAAAGAAATTTAGTGTACCCAATTCTTTTTGTCCCAATTAAGGGACAATTTAGCATGACCAATTCATCTACCCTGCACATCTTTTGAGTTATGGGGGGGGGGGGGGGGTGAGACCCACGCCATCACAGGGAGAATTGTCAAACTCCACACGGACAGTGACCCGGGGCTGGGATTGAAACCCAGGTCCTCGGTGCCGTAAGGCAGCAGTGCTAACCACTGCGCCATTGTGATTTGAGCTCTTACTATGATGAGAAAAACTATTTTCCCCATCACCAAAAACAATGGGCTGGATTCCCCGTTTCTAAGGCCACGTGCCGGCACCACCGGAGAATCCGTGGTGTGCCACGACTGGAAAATCACGCATAACCCTCACTGATTCCAGTACTGGTGAGGGGCTAGTACCGGTGCCACGTGGAACACCCGTGGAACGCGTGGAAACAGCCGGAAAAGCACCAGGTCCCGGGCTGCACATGCGCAGGGCTGACAAGCTGCAGCCGCCACTCCTACACCGGCACCAGTCGCGTCGGAAAACATGGCGCCGGCCGCATGCCCGCCCACCCCAATCCCACAGCCCATCTCTGACCATCCCCCACCACTCCCCTCAGCCCTAACAGATGTCCCCTGGCCAGCGGCATGGATCTCGGCCAAGTGTGGCGGCACTGGAAACTGTCCGCAGCTGTCACGCCAGGTTGCCGACCGCTGGCACCACAAGTGGCCCGTGGCGTCAGGAACCCAGCCCATTGGAGGCGGAGCATCGCGGGTGGGCTGGCCTACGAGGTTGCGCCGGCGTGCGTCCCAATGACGCCGATTTGGATGGGGTGGAGAATCACCACCCGGCGCCTGTCCCAATTTTGGCATCGGGAGCCATTCTCCTCCCGATCGCCATTCTTGATTTCGGCATCGGGCTACGAAAATCCCGCATCTGTAGCAGGAAACAATACAACTGATCTCCAAGAGAACCCCCATTTTATATTGCCAGTTCACAGCTGTGTAATGGATTAATTTTGAACTCTACTTCACCTGAAGCATTCAGCCCTCCTGCAGCTTAACTGTCGGGCACAGCAATTCATAGCTCTTTGCAGTGACAATTTAATTACAAATTGGTACGGCTGTGCAGGAGCAACCAATTACTGCACTGCCCCCCTTATAGACTGGACACTGTGGAACAGTGCTCTTGAAATGTGCTTGGGAGAGCAACGTCCTGAATTCTGATTTGCTCCTTGCTTCTTGTTCACCACCAATTAGAATATCCAATTAAGACTGATATCCAGAATCTTCCACTGTCCATCTCAATGCTCTTCACCTTTCGTGGGGCAAAGATTTGTGCATGATCCCAATAAACAGAGAAATAACTTCTTAGTTATCATTAGTGGAGATGCTGCTAGAAGGATCATATGTATTTGGGTTAAAAGGAGGCAGCACAGTGACTTACATCATTAACAGATTCAGCGCAGCTATGATTTACACTGGTACTTGTATAATATTAACTTGCATTTGTATTTTGCAAGTTTAACAGAATAAAACTCCCAAAATTGGCCGGGATTCTCCCCTACCCGGCGAGGCAGGGTTTCCGGCGGGATGGAGTGGCGTGAACCAGTCTGGCGTCGGGCCTCCCCAAAGGTGCGGAATTCTCCGCACCTTTAGGGGGCTAGGCCCGCGGCGGAGTGGCTCCCGCTCCGTCGGCCGGTGCAAACGGCCTTTGGCGCCCCGCCCGCCGGGGCTGAAAGGCCTTCGCCAGCCGGCGGAAGTCCGCGCATGCGCTGGTGCGTCAGCGGCTGCTGACGTCATACCGGCGCATGCGCAGGGAGGGGGTCTCTTCTGCCCCCGGCATGGTGAAGGCCATGACGGGGCGGAAGAAAAAGAGTGCCCCCATGGCACAGGCCCGCAGGGGGGTTGGAGAATTCCGCCCAAGTTTCTTGAAGGGGAGTCAACAACAACTGAAATTTGTACAGCAACGTTAACATGATTGAAGTGTGCCCAGGTGCTGCACAGCATTCTAAAACAGAGTTTGTCACTGAGCCACATTAGGGCAGATGCTTAGTTCAAGAGTTCTACGGGCACATGATAAGAAGAAAGAGTGTTTCAGAGGTGAAGAGGTTTTAGGGAGGGAACTGCAAAGTTTATGGTCAATGCTGCTGAAGGCATGGCAGTACATCAGAGATTCTCAGAAGGCCAGAATTAGAGGGGCGCAGATTTCTTTGAGTGTTGTGGTGCTGGAGGAAATTACAGAGATAGAGAGGGGTACGACCACGGAGGACTTTGGAAACAAGGATGAGAACTTTAAAATCAAGGTGTTGCTTGACCGGGAGCACATGTAGATCAGCGAGCACAGGGGTGATAGGCCAGTGGACTTTGCTACGAGTAAAGGCACAGACTGCAAATTTTTTAATGACCTCAAGCTGACAGTGCATAGAAGGTAGGAGGTGGCCATTGGAATGGTCAATTCTAGAGATACCAAAGACATCGAAGAGGATTTCACCAGAAATAGTGCAGCCATTATCCATCTCGCTAGATGAGCATATTGCCAGAATCTAGGATAGAGCCAGGGTTACTGTAATCTTAAGACTGAAAGTGCCACGTCAGGGGGTGGAGCATGGCTCAGCAAGTTCAGATCCCGCTGTTTATTTTGCTGATATCTAAATGTTTAAAATTAATGCTAATTCATCCTGATTTTTGCATTTTTAAAACAGGGTGCAAAGCAGGAGCTGCACTTCTGATGGGGTTATTGGACCTCATTCACCTCAGTATTGACATACAGAGGTTCTGTCATTATGATGAGTTGCGGTGCTCAATATACCTTCAATAAACCAATGAAAAAAGAAAGACTTGCATTTCTATTGCATCCTCCAATACCCGATGCCCCAAACAGCTTTGCAGCCAGTGAAGTACCTTTGAAGGGTAGACGCTCTTGTAATGTAGTAAAGAAAACATCTTTGTAGGGTGTGGAGGGCAGGATGTGCCATTGTTTAAATCTTGTTACATGAGTCGGAAAGAAAGGGAGGTCAACGGGAAGCTTAACTCTGCAACAGACCTGTTGTCTCTATTACCCTCACCGGGCACCCCACCAATCAGCCATGATCACACTGAATAGTTTAACAGACTTGAGGGGCTGAATGGCTCATTCCAAGTCCTATAATGAGGACAGGTAGTCTTACCAGTCTGTGTGGCTAGTGGGCAGGGCACATTGGACATTTGAATGTGCTCTGCTCGTGAATTGTAGCCCGTTTGAAGCATTTGTAAATCCTGGAGTAATATTGCATTCACTGCGTCCACAGTCCTCGAGGTGATGAACACACAACAAAAATCAGAATTATTTACTGTTGGGACTAGTGAAATTTATTTTGAGGATCACTGAAATATTGATGGCTTTAAATTGGATTCAAATAAACTGTCTTCCCATTAATTACCCTGTCAAACAAATATAATATTAGAAACTTTAGCATTGTATTAAATATTAATGAAAACATTTCTTCCAGAGCTGTATAAAAGAAATGGAGCCTAATGGAAGATGGATAGAATATGTTCAGATTTGTGACTGCACTCACTTCTGATCGGTGCAGACACAAACGTGGGATAAGCACAGTTCTAACGCGATTGCCTTGTTGTGACTTTGCTTCTTAGGAATTAATAAAATAGCGTTGGCGTGTCAGTGAGGCATATGCATGGTGTCCACTGTCATTTCTGTCTTCCTGAACGCAAACAGGACTGCACCATCTTCAGAACTGGGGAGGTTGCACGAGAGCTTGAGCATTTTCATCGCTGACCATTATGAGGGGAAGCATATTTGAATGACCGGCTGACAGGTCTGTGAGTGGGTAGGTGGGTGGCAGACCAGAAGAACACAGGCCTTTGCGGAAAACTCGGATTAAGACGCGGAAGAGGGCAGAGACAATGTGGGATGTTGCATCCAAAGTAAAACAATCTGTAGACACAGGCGCAGGGTCACCAGATGTGGCTTTGTCCAAGTGGAACAATCCCAAGTAACGTGCTGGGTGAGGGTCACCTACCTTTTTGACTCAATTCCCTCAATTGGCAGCAGGGTAGCATGGTGGTTAGCATAAATGCTTCACAGCTCCAGGGTCCCAGGTTCGATTCCCGGCTGGGTCACTGTCTGTGTGGAGTCTGCACGTCCTCCCCCTGTGTGCGTGGGTTTCCTCCGGGTACTCCGGTTTCCTCCCGCAGTCCAAAGATGTGCGGGTTAGGTGGATTGGCCATGCTAAATTGCCCGTAGTGTCCTAAAAAAAGTAAGGTTAATGGGGGGGGGGTTGTTGGGTTACGGGTATAGGGTGGATACGTGGGTTTGAGTAGGGTGATCATGGCTCGGCACAACATTGAGGGCCGAAGGGCCTGTTCTGTGCTGTACTGTTCTATGTTCTATTGAAGTGATTTCCTTGTAAAGCCTTGGGATACTTAATTGCAAAAGGCATTTTCTAGTAGATTTATCATTTACTTGCAGTTTTATAGGTTTCTGGCTGCTCTCCCACAGTGACGTTGCTAAGTAAATATTTGAAGGAGAAACATTTACAGTGCTGTGGGAAAAGAGGGGAGGAATGGGACTAATTAGATAGCTCTTTCCAAGAGACAGCACATGGCACAATGGACCAAATGGCCTCCTTCTATGCCGCATGATTCCTTGATTTGAAATGCCCCATGTTTTAATTCCTGTAAATCAGTATTTCTGCTCGACACTAAATGTGTGTAAATAAATTCAGTGTTATTTGGTGGGTGTTGGTGTGTCTGATAACGGGGTTCATCGTTTTCAGATTGCGTACCTGTCACCTCATATTTTAATGCCAGTGACTGTGAATAGATACTGGAAATATTAAATAAACAAAGAACACGAGAGAGACTTTAAGGTTCAAACAGAAATTTCCACAGTAACAAAAATAGACCCGAGATTGAATGCGTCTCAGAATATAAATAAACAGGATTTAATTAGCGAGCTCTCTGAACCTGCGGCACATTAACCACAGTGGTTAGCACTGCTGCCTCACAGTGCCAGGGACCCAAGCTGATTCTGGCCTTGGGTGACACTATGGAGTTTGCGGATTCTCCCCATGTCTGCGTGGGTTTTGTCCGGAATGTGCAGGTTAGGTGGATTGGCCATACTAAATTTCCCTTTAGTGTCCAAAGATGTGCAGGTTAGGTGATGTTACAGGGATAGGGTGGAGCTATGGGCCTAGATCGAGTGTTCTTTCGAAGGGATGCGCAGACTCGATGGGCCCAACCCCGCCACTTCCGACGCAGAGAGGTGAGTCCGTCATGTTGCTCGTTTTACTGGAGTGTGATTAACACGCCTCCGTTTAAAGGTCGTGTGCTTAACACTACTATGGCTCTGTATGTGTAATTATGCTCGGAGTCGCCAGGTGTCGTATTGAGACACCGTCACAAGTATATCAAGGTCAGGTTCAAAGAAATAAATCCATACACCGATTAGTAAGTCCAAACGATTGGTGTTTATTATAACAAATATAATAAATACTCATGCATACGCTAAAGAGACTAACTTACTTCTAATAATAAACAACTAAATACTTATCTAGACAGGAACAGGCAAGGTCAGGGAGCAAGGCCTTCTGCACTGTAGGGATTCTATGGATATGGGTATGGAACCTTTAGGTAATTGAAGGCGAAGTGAGTATAACACTTACTTATAGACAGGCTAATGCCAGCAGTGTTTGTAACTATTAGGATTATCTAGAAGTGCTGTGACTCAGGAGGATAACTGATTGCCTAATTTACCAGCAAGTTTTAATTAATTATTTACTCAATCACTGTCTTTTTTACTGCAAAAAGAATCCTCATTTTATCAGTCTGTTGTGAGAGTGTTAGAATGTAGTTAATTCCTGATGACTGAATAAGAAGGCTCATCTTCTGTTTGCTGCCTTGCATTATTCATTTGTCAGCAACCCAGTAAAATACCACAAAGACTTCCCTGTTGAGCATGTTTAATTGTGCTGGGAGATCTTCTGAAGTGTAACAAGGTTCTTGTTTGTTGAAGTGCTCCACCTGATGGCTCCCTATGTAAAGATATTGGTCAGTGCAGCACAACAGAATACTTGCTGAGACATGATTGGCCCATAATTACCTGGTTCCCCGTGTCGAATTTAGGGGGTACCCCTATGAACCGTTGGGGAATCCCTCTAGGAAACTCCCAGCAATTCCTCAAAAGTGCTAACTTCTCCTGGAAAATTGCGCTAGGCTGGGAACGATCCAACAGAAGTGATTTAAATCGTTAAATTTGGATGATTCTGCCAGTTTAACCCTGATAGTTACTCTGAAAAAGTTAGAGGAAAAAACTCATCGCTAACTCCAGAGTAACTATTTAAAAACCCAGACCCAGCCTCGCATAGGACGACCCACCACACCCAGGCGACCCACCACACCACACCCACCCCCACCCCTGTCGCCTCCCCCCCCCCTTTCCTGGCTTGACACCAGACGCCCAAACCCAACCCAACCCCTCCTGGTTCGACACAACCATCCCTGCCCCACCCACCAGCCAGGACTGACACCCCTCCCCCGGCCCAACCCCGCCACTTCCGCCCCAGACAGGTGAGTCCGTCATGTTGCTCGTTTTACTGGAGTGTGATTAACACGCCTCCGTTTAAAGGCCGTGTGCTTAACACTACTATGGCTCTGTATGTGTAATTATGCTCGGAGTCGCCAGGTGTCGTATTGAGACACCGTCACAAGTATATCAAGGTCAGGTTCAAAGTAATAAATCCATACACCGATTAGTAAGTCCAAACGATTGGTGTTTATTATAACAAATATAATAAATACTCATGCATACGCTAAAGAGACTAACTTACTTCTAATAATAAACAACTAAATACTTATCTAGACAGGAACAGGCAAGGTCAGGGAGCAAGGCCTTCATCCCGTTCTTGGTCTGTAACTTTCTGATTGGCAAAGTTGTCAAGAGCTAGCAAGGTCTGGATCACGTAGCGATAATTGTGTTGGCACTTACAGTTCGATGGCTGATGCTCAACGGCCGGTGATGAAACTGGAGCCAGGATGCGATGCAACAGATCTGGGCCGGAGTCTGGAAGCAACAGATCTGGGTCGGAGGCAACAGATCTGGGCCGGAGTCTGGAAGCAACAGACCGAGTCATGTGCTTGACCTTCTTTTTATAGGTCTCAGGAGGTTCAGGCCCCCTTGGGGTGGTTCCCTCCTCTATTGGGTCTTTCCCAATCGATATCTTTCAAACTCCCCAATCCTAGGGTCGTTTCTCGATGTTTGGGGCGGTCTCTACGGCTCTTTGTTTTGGTTGCTTTGCCGCCATTCTGTCTGGGCGTCTATGGAAAAGTATCCATCGATACTTAAATGTTTCTATTGTACCTGGGCCTGGGCCGGGATCACCTCATTAATATGCAGATCTGTTTCCCATTTGCACCTTTGGCTGAAACTCTGCAACTCTTTGGATACTGGTTTCTGTACGTACAAAATGCAAAACAGTCTTTTGCAAGCTGTGTGTCCTCACTATGACTGTTTTTCCCTGTGTTCCTTGCGGTTCTCCATTTTGTAGCCCAGTGTCCATCTTAGATGGCTACAGTCAAGAGCGGCAATCCCATGGAGACTGTCACTCTGAGGAAATTGCGGGGCATTATTTCCCTGACTGTGGAATTTATAACAAGGGATCACAGTTTCAGGATAAGGGGTAAAGCACTCTGGACTGAGGTGAGGAGAAACGTCTTCACTCTAAAGTTTAAGAACCATTGGAATTCCCTACCCCAGAGGGTTGTGGGTGTGCCAATCATGGAAGGTATTTAAGATTGAGGTAGACAGATTTTTGGTCAAGGGATATCGGGAGCAGGTGAGCAAGTGGAGGTAAAGTCCTGGAACTGCCATGATCATACTGAATAGCAGAGAAGGGTTGATGGGCTCCTATTTGGATGGCACGATAGCACAGAGGTTAGCACTGTCGCTTCACAGCACCAAGAATCTGGGTTTGATTCCTGGCTTAGTTAACAGTGCAGAGTCTGCATGTTCTCCCCGTGTCTATGTGGCTTTCCTCGGGTGCTCCAGTTTCCTCCCACAAGTCCCAAAATACGTGCTTGTTAGGTGAATTGGACATTCTGAATTCTCCCTCAGTGACCCGAACAGGCGCCAGAGTGAGGCGACATGGGGATTTTCACAGTAACTTCATTGCAGTGTTAATGTAAGCCTACCTGTGACAATAATAAAGATTATTATTATTGTTATGTTCTGATGTTCTCAAAGTAATGAACACTAGAAGGTCCTAAATTTGATCTCCATTCTTTAGTGAAACAGTTGACTTTCGCTGGGTTAATAATTGAAATAGTCTGTTGGGACCTCCGGTGGCGGCGATGACGTAGGAAGCCGCACATTTGGGAGCTCCCGTTTCAAACGGACTTTTCGGCTCTTTTTGGAGCCCAAAACGGAAATTCTTTGACGTCTCCCGGTGGGAGAAGGTGTGCTGATCGACTTTCCCCGCAGTCCATGACTCGAACTCGGAGTGGAAAGGGGGAAAAAACGGCAGCAGCTCCCCAGAAAAAACGGGGGAAGGAATCCAAGATGGTGGCCGGCGGAGCTCCAGAGGGGTGGAAGCAGTGGGCCCAGGAGCAACAAGCTGCTCTCCTGCGCTGCTTTGCAGATTTCAAGGCTGAGGTACTGAGCTCTCTGCAGGAAACGAACAAAAGGCTCTCGGAGATTCAGACGACCCAGGGTGCTGCCATCAAGGAGTTGCAGACGCAGGCCACTGAACGAGAGGAGGAGGCCGTAGTCCTCGTGAGTAAGGTGGAGGGGCACGAGGCGCTCCACAAGAAGTAGCAGGACCGCTTCGAGGAGTTTGATCACCGCATGAGGCGGAAAAATCTGCGGATCTTTGGCGGAAGGGCTGGAGGGGTCAGACCTGACAACTTATGTGGCTACGATGCTGAACTCGCTAGTGGGGGCCGGGTCTTTCCATCTGCCCCGGAGCTGGAGGGAGCCCACGGGGTACTCGCCAGGAGGCCTAAGGAGAATGTACCCCCGCGTGCGGTGCTGGTGAGGTTCCACCGGTTCAGTGATCGGGAGTGTGTGCTGCACTGGGCCAAGAAGGTAAAGAGCAGAAACCGGGAGAATGGGGTAGTACGGATCTACCAGGATTGGAGTGCGGAGGTGGCTAAGCGGCGGTCCGGGTTTAATCGGACGAAAGAGGTGCTTTACAAGAAGAAGATAAAGTTCGGAAAGTTGCAGCCTGCGCGCATGTGGGTAACTTATTCGGACCGGCATTATTATTTTGATTCCCCGGAGGAGGCGTGGGCCTTCGTGCGGACGGAGAAACTGGACTTGAACTAGGGGTTGGGGGTTGCGGGGTCGGCTGTAATGCTTTATTGCTGGTTTCTGCTGTTGCTGTGTCCTTTTATTTCTGTACTTTTGCAATTTTGATATGGTTATTTATGGGGGTGTTGTTCTGTTTTTTTTTGCTGTGGGGCATTGTTTGAGTTTTGTATCTTGCGATCAATCGATCGATGTGAAGAACCGGGGAGTGGTGATTTTGGTGGGGAAAAATGTGTCGTTTGAGGCATCGGAGGTGGTGGCGGATAAGGGGGGTAGGTATGTTATGGTCAGGGGCAGGCTACAGGGAGAGAAGGTGGTACTTGCTAGTGTGTATGCCCCAAATTGGGACGATGCGGGCTTTATGAGGCGTATGTTGGGACGGGTCCCGGATCTAGAGGCGGGAGGTCTGATCATGGGGGGGGACTTCAATACGGTGTTGGATCCTTCACTGGATCGGTCCAGTTCAAGGACGGGTAGGAGGCCGGCGGCGGCCAAGGTACTGAGAGGGTTTATGGACTAGATGGGTGGGGTGGATCCATGGAGGTTTGTGAGGCCGAGGGCATGGGAGTACTATTTCTTCTCCCACGTACATAGGGTCTACTCTCAGATAGACTTCTTCGTGGTGAATAGGGGACTGATTCTGAGAGTGGAGGAGGCCGAGTATTCGGCCATTGCAATCTCCGACCACACTCCGCATTGGATAGAGTTGGAGATGGGGGAGGTGCGGGACCAGCGCCCATTGTGGCGGTTGGATGTGGGGTTGTTGGCAGAGGAGGAGGTGTGTAGGAGGGTCCGGGCAAGTATTTAGGGGTACCTCGAGGTGAATGATACGGGGGAGGTTCAGGTGGGGATGGTCTGGGAAGCCCTGAAGGCAGTGATTCGTGGGGAGCTGATATCCATCCGGGCACACAGGGAGAGGAGCGAGAGGAGTGAGAGGGATAGACTGGTGGGAAAGATGCTGGAGGTAGACAGGAGGTACGCAAAGGCACCAGAGGAGGGACTGTTGGGGGAGAGGCGCAGCCTGCAGGCTAAATTTGGTTTGCTGACCACTAGAAAGGCGGAGGCACAGTGGAGGAAGGCACAAGGGGCAGTGTACGAACATGGTGAAAAGGCGATTAGGATGCTGGCTCATCAGCTCCGCAAGCGGGATGCGGCTAAGGAAATTGCTGGAGTGAGAGATAAGAGTGGGAATGTGGTGCGGAAGTGGGTAGAGGTGAATGAGGTCTTCAAGGACTTTTACGGGGAACTGCACCGGTCGGAGCCAACGGGGGAGAGGAGGGGAATGGAGACGGGCTTTCTTTCCCAAAGGAGCAGGTGGAGGGGTTGGGTGCGCCGATTGAACTGGAGGAGCTAGTTAAGGGGATCGGGCAGATGCAGTCAGGGAAGGCACCGGGGCCGGATGGTTCCCGGTGGAATTTTATAAAAAGTTTGTGGACCTAGTGGGCCCCTTGCTGGTGCGGACACTTAATGAAGCGTGGGAAGGGGCGATGTCTCGGGCGCTGATCTCGTTAATCTTAAAGAGGGTCAAGGACCCCCAGCAGTGTGGTTCAGACAGGCCCATATCTCTCCTTAATGTGGATGCCAAGGTGCTGGCAAAATTCCTGGCCACCAAGATAGAGGACTGTGTGCCAGGGGTTGTACACGAGGACCAGACAGGTTTTGTGAAGGGAAGGCAGCTGAACACGAATGTGCGGAGATTGTTGAATGTCATCATGATGCCGGCGATTGAGGGGGAGGCAGAGATAGTGGTGGCGCTGGATGCGGAGAAGGCCTTCGATAGAGTGGAGTGGGGGTACTTATGGGAGGTGTTGGGGAGGTTTGGATTTGGTGAAGGGTTTATTAGATGGGTGAGGCTGCTATATGAGGCCCCGATGGCGTGCGTGGCCACGAATGAGAGGAGGTCGGAGTACTTCCGGCTTTACCGAGGGACCAGGCAGGGTTGCCCCCTGTCCCCCTTGTTGTTTGCATTGGCAATCGAGCCGCTGGCGATGGCGTTGAGGGATTCAGAGAGGTGGAGAGGTTTGGTGCGAGGTGGGGAGGAACATAGGGTGTTGTTGTCTGCCGATGGCCTGTTACTGTATGTGGCGGACCCGGTGGGAGGAATGCCGGGGGTGAAGGAGCTGCTAGCTGAGTTTGGGACCTTTTCAGGTTATTAACTAAATTTAGTGAGGTGTTTGTGGTGCACCCTGGGGAGCAGAAGGAGGGAATTGGTAGGCTGCCGCTTCGGAGGGCAGGGGAAGTTTTAGGTACCTGGGGGTGCAGGTGGCCAGGGACTGGGGGACTCTTCACAAACATAATTTCACCAGGCTTGTAGATCAGATGGAGGAGGAGTTCAAGAGGTGGGACATGCTGCCATTGTCGTTGGCGGGGAGGGTGCAGTCCGTCAAAATGACGGTGCTTCCGAGGTTCTTGTTCCTCTTTCAGTGCCTGCCCATCTTCATCCCCAGGGCCTTCTTTAGGAGAGTGACGAGCAGTATCTTGAGCTTTGTGGGGGCACATGGGACTCCGAGAGTGAAGAGCGTTTTCCTGGAGCGAGGGAGGGTTAGAGGCGGGCTGGCGCTGCCCAACCTTTTGGGGTACTATTGGGCAGCCAATTTGTCAATGGTGCGTAAATGGGTGATGGAGGGGGGAGGGGCGGCGTGGAAAAGAATGGAGATGGCGTCATGTAGAGGTACGAGCCTGGGGGCCATGGTAACGGCGCCGTTGCCGCTTTCCCCTAAGAGGTTTACCACGAGCCCTGTGGTGGCGGCGACCTGAAGAATCTGGGGACAGTGGAGACGGCATCGGGGGGAAACAGGGGGCTCGATGGAGGCTCCATTGGGTGGCAATCATCAGTTCATCCCGGGGAACAAGGATGGGGGATTTAGGTGGTGGCAAAGGGTGGGCATCAGTAAATTGAGGGACCTGTTTATTGGCGGGAGGTTTGCGGACCTGGGGAACTGGAAGATAAATTTGGGCTTCCCCAAGGGAACATGTTCAGATACTTGCAGGTAAACGCGTTTGCTAGGCGACAGGTAGAGGGACGATGGACAGAGTGCTTTCGGGGGTGTGGGTCGGAGAGGGGAAGGTGTCTGACATCTATAAGTTAATGCAGGAGGTGGTGGAGTCGCCAGTGGAGGAGCTGAAGGCTAAATGGGAGGGGGAACTTGGGGAGCAGATAGAGGACGGGACTTGGGCGGATGCCTTGGAGAGAGTCAACTCTTCCTCTTCATGTGCAAGGCTTAGTCTTATCCAATTTAAGGTGCTGCACCGGGCCCACATGTCCAGGACTAGGATGAGTAGGTTCTTTGGGGGAGGGGGGAGGGGGGGGGGAAGGGGAGGGGGAGGGGGGAGGGGGAGGGTGAGGGGGGAGGGGAAGGGAGGGGGGAGGGGGAGGGAGGGGGGAGGGGGAGGGAGGGTAAGGGAGGGGGGGGGCGAGGGGGGGGGCGAGGGGGAGGGAGGGGGAAGGGGGAGGGAGGGGGAAGGGAGGGAGGGGGGAGGGAGAGGGGGGGGGGAGATGGGGGGTGTTCCTTACTATAGTTTCTAATTTTTTTTTCCGCTACGGTTATGTAACTTAACATTGTGTTACTTTCAGTTGTTGTTAATATGTTGGGTTGTTCATTGAGGAGGGGCGAAGGTTCATGATTGTTGTCATTATTGTTATTGTTGGTATTTTAGTATGGTTTGATGTTGTTGTACAAATTCGAAATTTTTCAATAAAAATTATTTTTTAAAAAAAGAAATAGTCTGTTGGGCGCTGAGGTTCAAGTAAGGAATCATAAAATGGTTATAGCACAGATGGAGGCATTCAGCCCATCATATCCTCTTTGGCTCTTTGCAGGAACAATTCATTCACTGATGCTTTCCTTTTTCCCTGTAGCCCTGACAATTTATCCTCTTCAGATAATGATCCAATTGTCCGTTGAGAGCAACGTTTGAAACTGCCTCTACTACACTCTCAAGCAGACTCTCAGGAGGCTGCTGCACGGGTGTCATTAATCACGATCTTTGCAGGTCCTTTTGTCCCCAAGGAGACAGCTCTGGATTCTGTGTGGTCCCTCAAAGATTTCAGGGATCTACGATCCACTCATACCATATAAGTCATAGATGCTTCCGTAATATCTGGTGCAAACCTGCAGGATTTGCTTGTTGTGGTCACACACCAGCTTTACATTGAGGTTGTGGATAGCTTTCCTGTTTATATATTGTAGTGACCGCTGTCAGGGAGCTTTGATAACCACATGAGTGCAGTCAATGGCACCCTGCACTGGTAGGCCGGTTTAGCTCCGTTGACTGGACAGCTGGTTTGTGATGCAGGGCGTGACCAGCAGCATGGGTTCAATTTCTGTACCTGCTGAGATTATTCATGAAGGCCCCGCCTTCTCAGCCTGTCCGCTTGCCTGAGGTGTGGTGGTCTTCAAGTTAAATCCCCACCAGTTAGTTAGCTCTCCCAGTCAAAGGGGAAAGCAGCCCATGGTCATCTGGGGCTATGGCGACTTTACACTGAACCTCAGCGAAGGCCAGTGCTCTGTCGTGCTTGACCTCTGTCGAATGTGGGACTTGGAAAAAGGGTGTCTGTGACCTCATGTATGCATTTGTGTGTGGATGCCTGAGAGATCCCGCTTAGATACCCAGTCAAACCTCGCAAGGAGCTTGAAGTTGATTGCGGCTGTTGCTTTCACAGCCAATGGCAAAGGATGCAATTTGTGGAGAATGTGGCAAATGTGAGTTGACAGATCCCTGGACATGTAGAAGCAATAGAACAATAGAATACTTGTTCTCGGTCAGCTATAGATAAGACAGATGTTGGTACACCTTAGGTGTAGCAAGGTGCCTGTGTACAATGTTTCTGTTTCCCTGCTTGAGGCTGCTGGGCCTGGTTCTTCAGCGTTTTGCTCCTATCTTTGGTGAACCAGCCTTTTCCTTTGCAATTGTCTCTTCCTTTTCATTTCTGTCTGCAGTTATGCAGGCAGCAATGAATGTAGGCTCCATCTGGTGGCTTCCTCTCTGCCATATAAATGAGAAGCATGCAGCAGTCGGAACTCGTCTGCAATATTTATTGTTCAATCATTGACTCATGCTTGCCACACAAACGATCTACGCTGCAGTGTGAGCACTCAGGTGATCCCCCTTCACACACCGTGAGCCACGGAGATGAGACTGCTTTGGCCAGGTGCCTGGATGTGCTGCGTTCAGCCCAGGCACTGCCTGTCTCATACACAACAACTTAAAATTACAGTGTATAGAGTCTACAGGAGCCTCAATTTCTATTCAGGCTCTGCAAAATGCTGAGGGTGTGCTGAGGCTTCTAGGAACCGTCCAGCTCCACTAATGCAATATGCCTCAAAAGTATATCTGACTGCTCATTTGCACTTAAAATCATCATCGCTGTGGGGAAATGCCAGGCTGTGAGCAAGGGGTTAAACCCAGGATATTGATTATGCCACTCTGCGCAATTAGTGCCACAAAAATGCAGATAATTGCTTCAGTTTAGTGACTTCCTGCAATGCCATTGAGGGACCACTGACATCTCTCAGCTGTACTGTTGGCTCATGTGGGAATACACGGTACAGTTGGGTGGCCCTTTAGTGCTGCCCCCCCACCCCCAACCCACCCCTCCGCCCCATACCTTGCAGCAGCAGCTGGATTTGGTCTCCCTGACACTTTCCGTCCGCACGATGACGACTGGCAGCAAGATGGCAGCGGTGGTGATCTCTCATTGCCAGACCAGCATGGACACTCCCCATGCCAAATCCCAAACCCCCTCCCCACCTTTGTCTCCGAGGAAGTGAACGTTAAGATTATCACAGACCTTTCACTCCTTCCCTGTATCCCATGACCCCATTGCTCTTGTGGTACTTATCCATCAGTTAATTCATGGACATTCTGGGACTTATGTCCGGAGTCCACTTCAACCCTCAACATTGCGAGGCCAGTATCATGTTCAGATGTTCAGCAAGATCCCCCACCCTGCCAGATACCCTGACATTTTCATCCCCCCCTTTGTCAAACTAACCCTTGCCCTGCAGCCTCTGAATCTGCTCGGGGCTATTTCTGCCCTTTGCCAAGCCAACCATCGCACTACAGCCATTGAGAAGACAGCCACGCCTTTCCGCTGATCTGATGGGATGGGATTTTTAGATAGCCCCCTCAGAAGCCAATGTGACGCTACCACCAAAGGCTGACACTGAATCACGAGTCTTGCCCAGGACAATGCCCTTGTCTTCCTGACTTTGCTCATTAAAGATAAAAAAGAGCAGGAGTCCAAACACCAACCATCAAACATCAGAGCTCCCTTCCTTCCCCAGTTACTGTTGAGTGACTCTTTATAGAAATGATATTGGGATGAGGACAGAATTAGGTTCGATTGTGATGTTGTCCTTAGTTGCTTGGCACTCCTGCAGGTGAAATATTATCACTTGGGTGAGAGCCTGGAAAGCAGTAGATCTGGACCTCAGTTCAGGCCAATACTTGGAGGAAGAGGTTTGGGGAGAATTTGGGGCTAGGATTTTAAGAATGGTGAGCAATCGACGCTTGCGGTTCTGGAGTCGGGGAATAATACACTACTGCCTACTCACGAAATCCCACAACCATCTAACGCTCACTTGAGTATTGATTGGCAGTGAGCAGGACTTCTGTTCACACTTGGAAGGAAGCGCTGCCTGTGAGAGATGTTGGCCAATTTGATTGCCCAACAGCTCTCCAACCTGGCCAGAGGCAGCAGTTCAGTGGCCAAAAGTGGTACTGCAGCTCTCTGCCTGGAACTAAGACCTTTGGAAAGGTAAGTTCCGGAGTTCCTGGGGCAAGAGGCTAAGGGGTCGGGAGGGGCCTGATTTCAACCCCAGGGCGTAGGCCAGGGAGGGATGGGTCTGATGACTTCAAGGTCCTGGAGGGGAGGTCATCCCAACTCAAAGGGGTCCTTCAGAATGAGTCACCCCACCGTCCTGCCGAAATGAGGAAAAGCCCATTCCTGCTCTCACCCCTGCTTCCACCAGCCTAAAATTGAGATTGGGAGGGAAATGGCCCTTAAGTGATCATTAAATGGCCACTTCAGGGCCTTAATAGGTGAAAGGGCGGTTTTCCTGCCTGAGGCCCCCTCCCCCGCTGAAGTGTGAAATTGTGTCTAGGTTTGGGTGGACGAGTGCCCAGGGGGGAGCATTTGAATAATACTGTGTTCACGTAACAGGATCAACACCAAACATTTATTGGATTATAGAATGAAAGTGTCTGGGGCACCGATTTAAGTAATCTAATTGGGCATTTGGGATGAAAGTGTAACCAAAATAAACAAGGCAGGAAGACCGACCTAACTCGCTCCTGAAACCAGCGCTGAAATATAATTGTGCATAAAGTGTGCCAATGCGTTATACATGACGCCTTTGTGATAGATCCTGCTCTTGTGGCAGATCCTGACTTTGTGCGATGGCAACAGTGAGTCATCAGCCCACTTTCCATCTCTCCTGTCTTGCTAGCATGTGTTCTACCAATAGCATAATGTCAAATTCTTATCCCTCAGCCATCCCTCCCCCATAGAAAGAAAACGGATTTGCCAAATATGTTTACATCAGTTTGCTTATTAACACAGAATTAGGATTTATGAGCAAGACCGCTGAAAATAAATACCAGGATGTGATCCCCAAAATACTGGCACAAGTCCCAAAATTCGATAATAAAAACATATACTTCTTCAGTTACCGTAATACAGCAGTATTCAGATCTATAGGCATTCCATTCAGTACAATGTAATGAAACCAGAAAATGTTGTCTGAAAGGATTCTTTCTCTTTCTCAAAATTACCTTTTTTTTGTTGGTCTCAGTGTTATTGCAGGGACACTTGATGTGTTCAGTTGGTTTTCTGTTTGTTTTTGACATGCTTATCTACATTCCATTAGCTGCACCTCCTGCCAGCTCACTGTATAAGGTACGGCTCTCTTCCCTCTCCATGCCCTCCATTTCCTGCCTAGCTCAAGCCAGAATCACCCTCAGGATCTTCTAGTCCCCTTCAATATTGGGGTTGCTTGTCCAAATGTGCCCAGAGTTTCTGCCACTGGGAGCACAATTGGCGAGCATGGTCCCCACAATATTATTGTTGGGGAGCGGTGGGAAACATTCCACTCCACGCTGTGATGAGACGAATCTCCGTGTTCAGAATGCACATTCAGAAACTCAGCCCTCTTGTCATAGGACTCAGATGGCAGCAAATCCCGCCTGTCTCTAACTCTTACTCCTCCATCTGTTTCTATGCTTAGCAGTTTCCCTCCTGCTCATACATTCACCACCTGAGTCGACAGTCTTAACCTCTAGAAGGATGATTGATGCTCCACTCCTTTATCTTTACCACAATATGAGCTATCCACAAATCTCACCACTATATTTTGCTGAATATACAACTTGCATTTATGTAGCAACTTTAACATATTGAGATGCTTCAAAGCACTTCACAGGAGCATTATAAGGCAAAATGTTACCCTAGGTCTTATAAGATATTGGGAGAGATGACCAAATACCTGGTCAAAAAGGCAGATTTTAATGGTTATCTTAAAGGAAGAGAGCGATGTACAACAGAAGCAGGAAGGTTCAGAAGTGATCTCCAGGTCTAAGTTGCAGACGGCATGACCGCCCACAGTCGAGTAGTGGAAATGGGGATGTGCAAGAGGCCTGAATTGGAGGAAGCTTGGAGATCTCAGAGAGTTGTGGAAGAGATCACAAAGATTTGAAAGCAAAGGTGAGAATTGTAAACCGATGCATTGACAGGCTGGGAGCCATTGTAGGTCAGTGAGCACAGGGGTGATGGGTGAATGGGATTTGATGTGAATTAGGATAGAGGCTGCTGTGTCTTGTCTCGGTGACCTCTCTTTTCCTTCACCTTGTTGTTTGTCTTGATACAGCTGATTGGTCTAAGTACAGTATGTAAAGTCGCCATAGTCCCAGATGACCATAGGCTGCTCTTCCTTTTGAGGGGAAGAACTGACTGGTGGTTATTTAACCTGAGGATCACCACACCTCAGGATGAAAAGGACGGGCCTTCATGAATAACCTCAACCGGCACAGGAATCGAAGCCACGCTCTGCCACACGAACTAGCTGACAAGCTATCTGAGCTACACATTGGTACTGCCAGATATTTGTTGAGTTTTGCAATGAGTGTAATCAGAATTGTGCATGTCTGCTTCAAGTTAATAGATAGCAATGAGGAGTAGGAACTACCTCTTTCTACATGACCCAGTGCAACACAGGCTGGGGATTGAAACGATTACCTTCATTACCGGTTCAACCCTTTGCCCCAGCTGTAAAATGAAAGAGATTACCGCACCCAAAAGTAAAGGGTTGCCATGTTACCAAAAAGAATTGTGAAATTGAGGATTGGGAGAGTTTTTGGATTAGCAAAGGATGCCCAAGAAATTGATAACGAGAGGGAAAACAGAATACGAGAGTAAACAAGCTGGACATAGAATCTATTTCTATATGTGAAGAGGAAGTGATTAGCGGAAGTAAGTGTCTCTTAGAGGCAGACGCAGGATTGAATTTTAATGGGGAATAAGAAAATGACAGAGATTAAACAAGTACTTTGTGTCTGTCTTCGCAGTAGAAAATATAAAGAACCTACCGGAGATTGTGGTAAACCAAGCGTTTAATGAGAGTGAGGCACTTGAAGTAATTAATATGAGTAAAGGAAAATTAATGGGACGAAAATCCAACAAATCTGCTGGATTTGACGGTCTACATCCTGATGTTCACATGAGTTGCCTGCAGAGAGCATTGATGTATTGGTTTGGTTATCTAGAGTTAGGGAACTAGATTCTGGAATGCTCCCTGTAGATTGGAAAGTAGAAAATATAACCTCACTATTACAAAAACAGGGAGAAAGAAAACAGGAACAATAGGCTAATTGGCCTGATATCTATAATAGGGAAAATGCTAGAATCCATTGTTAGGGATGAGATAACATTTGGAAAATCTCAATATGATTTGGCAGGGTCAACACCGTTTTATGAAATAACAAAGCTATTAGAGTTCGTTTTGAAGATGTAACTAGCGTGATACGTAAGGAAGAAGCTGTGGATGTAGTGTCTTTGGATTTTGATTAAGGATACATACGATAAGGTATCACAGAAGAGGTTGTAGCATGGCATTAGGGCTCATGCGGTTGGGAATAATATGTTAGCATGCATTGAGGATTCGTTAAAAGAGGAGAAAACAGAGAATAGGAATAAAAGGGTCGTTTTGGACACAGCGATATATATTGAAGTGTAATGTATCCAGGTTTGCTAATGATACAAAGTGAGGTAGCACACTGCGCTAGCACACTGAGCTGCATGGAGGATACAAAGGGATATGGAACCATTAAGTAATTGGGGATTTGTGGAAAAGTGTGAAATTTCCATTCAGCTAGAAAGAAAGGAAACACAGAATATTTTTTAAAACATTTTATTTAGGCATTTATGATTTTATAACAATAACTGATGCAAATACAAATGTACACATAATTCAGTGCGTAACACATCCCTCCATCTCCCACTGTTCCTGCCTACTCTAATCACAACACAGAATATTTTTTGAAAGCTTAGAAGCTAGTAAATGGTTGTACTCAAAGGAATTGGAGATCCTTGCACACAAATCCCAGAAAGTTAATATTTATGCACAGAAAAACAATGAAGAAGGCAAATAGTAGTGATGAAAGGTCACAGACCTGAAATGCTAACTCTCTTTCTCTCTCTCTCTCTCTTTCTCTCTTGGGAAGCTGTCAGAACTGCTAAGTGTTTCCAGCTCTTTCTGTTTGTACTTTGGGTAAATAATATATTGGCCTTCATTGCAAAGGGGGTGGAGTATAAGAGTAAATAAATCCTGCTGCAATTATGGAGAACTTTGGTGACAAAACACTTGGAATATTATGGAACGTTTTGGGATCTTAGGGCTGGATTCTCCAGTCCCCTAATGGCGACTGTTTTCGGCGGCGTCACGTGTTCGCTGGCAGCGGGATTCTCTACTCCCGCTGCTTGTCAATGGGATTTCCCATTGAAGCCACCCAACGCTTCTGGGAAACTCAGGAGCGTGGGTGCACTGCCGGTGGGAACAGAGAATGCCAACGGCCAGAGAATTCCGGCCTTAATTTAAGAAAGGACTTGCCGCAGTGAGGTTGCAATAAAGATTCACTCGATTGATTCCTAAGTTGAAAGGGTTGTCCTTTGAGGAGAGATTGAGTAGAATGGGCCTATATTCTCTGGAGTTTTGACGAATCAGAGGTGATCTCATTGAAATGTTTAAAAGTTTGCGAGCACTTGACATGTTGGTTATTGGTGGGCCCAGTTCCCTGGCTGGAGAGCATAAAATTCAGGATAATGTCAGGATAAGCACTCGGACTGTTTAGTGGCGACTTGAGGAGAAATGTTTTCTCTCAGAGGGATAAATGGTTCGTGAAGTGGAGTGAGGTCAGTAGCACGGGTTCAATTCCCGTACCGGCTGAGGGTATTCATGAAGTTTCCGCCTTCTCAACCTTGCCCCTCTCCTGAGGTGTGGTGATTCTCAGGTTAAATCACCACCAGTCAGCTCTCCCCCTCAAGGGGGAAAGTAACCTATGGTCACCTGGGACTATTTTACAAAGAACAAAGAACAATACAGCACAGGAACAGGCCCTTCGGCCCTCCAAGCCTGTACCCGTCATGATACCAAAACCTTCAGCACTTCTTTGTGCCGTATCCCTCTATACCCAACATATCCATGTGTTTGTCAAGATGCCTTTTGAACGCTGTTAATGTACCTGCTTCCAGAACATCGCCTGGCAACGCGTTCCAGGCACTCACCGCCCTCTGCGTAAAAAACCTACCTCACACATCTCCTCTAAACTTTGCACCACGGACCTTAAAGCTGTGCCCCCTGGTGACTGACCCCTCCACGCTGGGAAAGAATGTCTGGGAAAGAGTACCTCCAATTTTTGGAATGTTCTACTGCTGTGGATGCTTTGTCAATTAATAAATTTAAGGCTTAGACCAGGATGCTAAGGAACTCAAGGGAAGTAAAGGTGCAGCAGGAAAGTAGAATTGATACTGATGTTCAGCCATGATTGAGGGATGACCTGATTGAGGTCTATAAGATTCTGAGGGGCATGGACAGGGTGGATAGGGAGAAGATGTTCCCCTTAGTTTACAAAATAAATAAATTTAGAGTACCCAATTCATTTTTTACAATTAAGGGGCAATTTAGCGTAGCCAATCCACCTAACCTGCGCATCTTTGGGTTGTGGGAGTGAAACCCACGCAAACACGGGGAGAATGTGCAAACTCCACACGGACAGTGACCCAGAGACGGGATCAATGTTCCCCTTAGTTGAAGGTTCAGTTACGAGCGGACGCAAGTTCAAAGTGAGGGGCAGGAGGATTAGGGAGGATTTGAGAAAATATATTTTTACCCGGGGGGGGGGGGGACTGTTTGGAATGCATTACCAGGCAGGGTGGCAGAGGCGGGTTACCTCATATCCCTTAAAAGTACTTGATGAGCATGTGGTATGTCATAACATTCAAACCTATGGGCCTCGTGCTGGCAAATGGGATTAGGTAGGCAGGTCAGGTGTTTTTCATGCATCAGCGCTGACCCAATGGGCTGAAGGAACTCTTCTGCACTGTATTATTCTTTGATGATTTTATTGAATGGCAGAGCAGACTCGGGCTGTGGTGTGGTCTACTCCAGTACCTATTTCTTACGTTCTACTGAAATTGTTTTTCTGGAAGGATCAGATCAAGAACTGACAAGTTCTAACAGTCAGGAAAGATTGAACTAACTGGGGTTTTTTCTTCTCCGGAAACTGCGGGATGAGGGGGACCTGAAAGAGGTCTTTAATATGGTGAAGGGGTTCAATAGGGTAGTTGTAGAGATGTTTCCAACTGTGGAGGGAGCCCTACATGGGAGTCATGAATGTAAGATAGTCACGCATGATTTCACTGAGTAATTCAGGACAAACCTCTTTAGCCAGAGAGTAGTGGGAATAGGGCACTCACTATGGGCTGAGGTGCAAGCATTTAAGAGGAATTTCGGTAAGTACACGAGGGAGAATGGAATTGAAGGAAAAGGGGATAAAGTGGGATGGACTAAGGCAGGAAGAGGTCTGTGTGGAGCATGAACACCAGCAAAGAGCTGTTGGGCAGAATGGCCTGTTCCTGTACTGTAAATTCAACAGGCAGGATTAACTCCCCTCCCCCCACCCGCACACCTCCGCTGGGGTGTGGTGTCCAGCAGCAGAGGCGACTCGCCATTCGATCTTCCAGTCCCGCCGATGTCTGTGGCGTTTTGCCTGGCTCGCCTGTATGACCGCCGGGGAATGTGCTGCGGGGGGGAGAGTGGGGGCGGGGAGTGGGGGATCGGAGTGTCGTCTTCGGCGGGAAAGGCCAGAAAATCCCACCCGATGTTAGTGTTTTCCAGAGTATAGTAGTATGGGACCTCAGAATTTTGTAGTCTTTTATTTAGTCTCTGCTTTCCCTGGACCCCTCCTTTCTCTTTTCTCCACCCCCCCCCCCCCCCCCCCCCCCGCCCCCCGCTGAATTGTGTGTCTGTGCTTTGCTTGCAAAAAAAAAAGCTGCAAACTTTTTATAGGTTTATGAATCCTACCAGAGTTACAAGAGCATCAATCGTGCAGTGCAGCCTTTGAGAGAGGAGGAAAAAAAATTCTTGGGAAAAGTTATGCATTTTCTCCAAATGCTGTCATCTTTTCTAAACATGCAGTGCTCTTCTGTAAATCACAGTCAGAAGACAGCGAATCTCTCGGATGAATCCTGAGTATGGTTCAGGGGCTGAACAGAGGGGTGGGAAGAAACGTTCTGGCTGCTGAAAGCTTGCTGTGCAGCCAGCTCTGAAGTGCAGTGAAAGTGATCGCTTTTCAACAACCTGTTTTTCAGGTGCCTGGCTCAGGAGTGGAACCGGGGTGATTAAGAACGACGGAGGGCAGTTCACCTGGTCATACATCGCTCCGCAGCTAGGCTACTGGGCTGCAGCCATGTTTCCGTTAACCCAAGGTAAGCTGCGACAGTTTGTCTAAATCTTGCTTTTTATTTAATGAAGGGAAGTTCCTCCTTTAAGCAAGCAGACCAGGAACCAAGTATTGATTCCTGAGTAGTTCCTGCTATCGAACACGGTCATCATACAGAATTCTGTTTGCATCCAAAATTCCATAGATTCCTTACAGTGCAGAAGAGGCCATTCGGCCCATTGAGTCTGCAACAACCCTCTGAAATATCACCCTATCCAGGGCCACTCCCTGCCCTATCCCTGTAACTCCACCCACCCTGCACATTTTTGGACATTAAGGCACAATTTTAGTATGGCCAATCCACCTAACCTGCACATCTTTGGTCTATGGGAGGAAACTGGATCACCCGGTGGAAACCCACAAAGAATATGCAAACTCCACACAGCCAAGTCACCCAATGCCAGAATTTCACCTGGGTCCCTGGCGCTGTAAGGCAGCTGTGCTAACCACTGTGCCACCATACCGTCCAAATCATGCTTCCTGTGCATTTAATTCGTAAGTGTTTGACTCCAGGGTCATGCTCCCATGGCTGAAAGGGAACAGCAGGACCTCCTATCAGTGATAGGTTTACTGGAATAAGGGGAGCAGTAAAACGTGAGTCAAATGCAGAGGAGGTCATCAAAAGATAAATCAAAAACCTGCATCGGGGAATTTTGGGCATGAATAGGAAAGGAAAACCTGTGTTTATATAGCATCTTTCACAATCTCAAAACATCCCAGAGCGGTTCACAGCCAATGAAGTACCCTTTAAAGTGTGGTCGCTGTTGGAATTTAGGAAACGCAGCAGATGTGTTATGCACAGCAAGCACCCACAAACAGTGGTGTGATAATCATCAGATAATCTGTTTTTAGTGATGTTGATTGAGGGATTAACTGGCAAGGAGATCAGGGACCTACTCTTCTTTGACATGGGATCCTTCACATCTACTATAGAAGTCTAACGAGGCCTCAGTTTACATCTCATCCAAAAATGGCACCTCCGCCAGTGCTGCACTCCCTCAGTACGGCATTGGAGTGCTCAGGTCTCCTTTCTGGGGATGCTAGTCACTGAGCCATGACTGAAGCTTTGCCAAGTAAGTGAGATGTACAGTATCGCAGCTATAGATTCTAAAATTAAATTAGGTCCTTGCACACTACACTGCAATAAAATCTCTTGGGAATTAAGGGGATGAGGAGAATCACAAAACCTTACAGCATTGAAATGTGTCATTTGCCCCATCAAGGGCAGCCCACTGCTCATTGTACATAATGGGCTGAACCTATGGCCACAGCAGAGGCCCCGTCCGCTTGTCAAAAAAAACCCTGGCAAGCCTTCCACAGGAATTTCCAGGCACAAATGGGATCTGTCAGCAATGGAGGTGGGGTTTCCGTGTACGGGTCCTGCCTGCCATTTTGAACGGTTTCCCAACTCGCCCCGACACGGCGCAAATCCAGACCAAAATCTTGAAAATAGATTTGAGTTCAGATTTTCCCCAAGTGGCTTTTGAGTTCCTAAATTACAACTGTGATTGCTGTGCGAAAGCACCTCATTGGCTGTGGAACCGCATTCGGGCATCCTGTAGGGTGATCAGCCCTACATAAATGCAAATCCTTTTCTCACTTTGGACCAAGATTTGCAGAAATCTCTGGTGATACTTCTTCCAAAGCACAGCCGGATGCTGCAGGGGAAGGGAGGAGTGCGCTTGAAGGCCTTTCTGGCTGGAAGGACTAAGATGGGCCAAATGGCCTTCCTGAGTCGTGTTGAGCAGGGTTATTTCTGATGTTGGTATTCTGGTCAAGGGAGCTAAACTGTCGCACACTTCAGCGTCCTATGACAATCCTCATTTCAACTTATTTGACTAAATTCATTAAATATGCTGAACTTCATAAGCCGATAGTGAGCAAACCCAGATGGTGGGTGGATGCGACATTGAAGATTCGCCAAGTGGTTGGGGATTTAGGAGCGAGGCTGCTGGAGGCAATACGTTCGCAGATCTGCTCTGTTTTCAATCATGACTTTTGTGTTGCAGTTTCAAATCCACAATTACACCAGAAATTAAGAACGGGGTTGAAAAACATCTTGAAAATAATTCAGATGGATCGTGGTTCACAAACAAACACTGTCGGTGATGTTAATGATTGGAAGCCAAACGGATTTTCATTTATACTTTGAAAAAAAAGATCTAGACATGGGTTTGGGCCCAATGGGACAGCCCTTTCAATGAGCAGTCACGACAGAATGAGCCGAATAGTCTCCTTCTGACCTGGAAGATGTTACAATTCTAGATTTGAACGACAACTAGGTCTATCTGTTGTGTTCTATTCCTCCGAGATACGAAGAGACAGCACACCAGTTTTTATGTCTGAACAGAAGCTTTATTAAAATGTCCGCATTCATGCTTACTGCTTGTTTAGCAGTTTAGCTTCTCTTCCTCAGCCCCCACATCCAGGCTTGACCAACAGCACACAGAGCAGAGAAGAGTCAACAGACACACATAATCAAATGCTGAGCATAGAACATAGAACATAGAACAGTACAGCACAGAACAGGCCCTTCGGCCCTCGATGTTGTGCCGAGCAATGATCACCCTACTTAAACCCACGTAACCCGTATACCCGTAACCCAACAATCCCCCCATTAACCTTACACTACGGGCAATTTAGCATGGCCAATCCACCTAACCCGCACATCTTTGGACTGTGGGAGGAAACCGGAGCACCCGGAGGAAACCCACGCACACACGGGGAGGACGTGCAGACTCCACACAGACAGTGATCCAGCCGGGAATCGAACCTGGGACCCTGGAGCTGTGAAGCATTGATGCTAACCACCATGCTACCGTGAGGCAATTGAATACTACATGATGTTAAACTTAGACAAATGGATGTCAATTGTGATTTCCATTTCTTTATTAGACTTTGATCAATTTATTTGACTTTATGTAAAATTTGCACTAATCAAGATAAGTAGTTACTGGAGGATGGAATCCCTTCGCTCAAAGCATTCCCGGGGTAGGTATAGTATTCACTGAGGAAAATACGACCTGTAATTATCTTCAATGGGACAGCATTTTAAAGCCCTATCACCTCAGGGGCAGGGCCGCAAAAAGTGGTGACCCATTTAAATGACCATTGACTTCGACGGGACTGGAAAATCCTACCGGCAGGAGGAGTCATAAAATCCAACCTAAGGTATCTCACAGCCCCTTCAGCGAAGGAAAATTTCCATTTCCCACACAAACTGCTGAGAGTGAGGAAGGTTACCTTGTAGTGAGCACCAGGCATGAACTCACACTCACCACAGATTGAGTTTGAAATGCCCAAACATATGTTATGTATGCAGGATGCTGCATGGTGGCACAGTGGTTAGCACTGCTGCCTCACAGCACCAGACACCCCGGGTTCAATTATGGCCGCGGGTGACTGTGAGGAGTTTGCATGCTCTCCTTGTGTCTGCGTGGGTTTCCTCCGGGTTCCTCCCACAGTCCAATGATGTGCAGGTTAGATGGGGTTATGTGGATAGGGTAGGGAAGTGTGCATAAGTAGGGTTCTCTTTCAGAGGATCGATGCAGACTCAGTGGGCCAAATGGCCTCCTTCTGCACTGTAGGAATTCTGTTGTAACAGTCACAGATAGAAACCTTTAATCTCATCAGTATGGGCTGGATTTGTATATTGAAAGGTTTACCAACAATATTTCACAGGAACGAAAGAGTTAAATTGTTCTTGACTTTCCACTTTGGTGTTCTTCATAGAATGTAACAACACTATTCAGTCCATCATTAGTATGCCAGGTCTTTGAGAAAGCTATCTAATTCATCCCATTAGCCCACATTTTTTTCCCTTAGCAAATATATGGTTCTAATTTACTATTAGAAAGCTATTATTGAATCTGCTTCCATCATCTTTTCAGGTGATGCATTCCAAAATATAGCAACTAGCTGAAATATCTTATTACTCATTCCGCCCCCTTACCTTAAGTTCAGGTTTGATTCCCAGCTTGGGTCACTGTCTGTACGGAGTCTGCAAGTTCTCCCTGTGTCTGCCCACTGAGTCTGCATCGATCCTCTGAAAGAGAACCCTACTTATGCACACTTCCCTACCCTATCCACATAACCCCATCTAACCTGCACATCATTGGACTGTGGGAGGAACCCGGAGGAAACCCACGCAGACACAAGGAGAGCATGCAAACTCCTCACAGTCACCCGCGGCCATAATTGAACCCGGGGTGTCTGGTGCTGTGAGGCAGCAGTGCTAACCACTGTGCCACCATGCAGCATCCTACATACATATCATATGTTTGGGCATTTCAAACTCAATCTGTGGTGAGTGTGGGTTTCCTCCGGGTGCTCCGGTTTCCTCCCACAAGTCCCGAAAGACATGCTGTTAGGTGAATTGGACATTCTGAATTCTCCCTCTGTGTACCGAACAGGCACCGGATTGTGGCGACTAGGAGTTTTTCACAGTAATTTCATTGCAGTGTTAATGTAAGCCTACTTGTGACAATAAAGATTATTATTATTTACTCTATCAAAACCCTTCATAATTTTGAACACTTCAGTAAAATCTTCCCGTTATCTCTAAAGAGAACAACCCCACTTTCTCTAGTCTCTTCAACATAACTGAAATCTTTCATCCCTGGTAATATTTTTTTCTTTTTTAAAAATAAATTTAGAGTACCCAATTCATTTTTTCCAATTTAAGGGGCAATTTAGTGTGTTCAATCCACCTACCTTGCACATCTTCGGGTTGTGGGGGCCAAACCCACGCAAACACGGGGAGAATGTGCAAACTCCACACGGACAGTGACCCAGAGCCGGGATCGAACCTGGGACCTCGGCGCCGTGAGACTGCAGTGCTACCACTTTGCCACCAGGCTGCCCTCATCCCTGGTAATATTACTGGGATTGTCACAGTAAAATAATAAAACAGCTGATGAGCTCATCACGGGTCTCAATAGCCTCACTCCCTTGGAGTTCGGGAGGGAAAAATCAGCCAAGGTTCAATCCTAATAGGACCTGGAAAGTGCAATTCCTGCAAATGTGAACTATTCTATTCCTAATAAATGCCTGGACAAGATTATCTGCACAACATCTCGAGTGGGATTACTGTATCACCATTCTCAGCAGCTTTTACTGTTAATGTTTAAATGTTTCTGACACATTATTAGTCATTCACAGGGGCTGAGAGGCCTTGGGTTTTGCCCCAGTTTCCTGTTGAAATCCCTTTTCCACATTTGGCTTGTGAGAAGCACACAGCTGCAGAAGGAAATGCTGGAAACTCAAACCGTAGCTGTGTAAAACTGGCTGCGGCCATCCAGGAATCTGGCTTTAAGTGTTGTCTTGACTTGAGAGAATACGCCTTTTAGAGAATCGTAACGGAAATCTGAAGTTGGCCGCTTGTAACAGAGAATCACCTGTTGTGGACGAAACCTAACAGACACCAGGGCTGGATTCTTCACTTCACAATGCACACTCTCGTGCCAGAACTGAGTGCAAAACTGGCAATTTGTCTGAATAACCTTAGTTGACAGAATAAACAATGTTTCAGCTGAATTTAAATGGAAAAGTACCAGATTTGACAACATTAATATCTTAATTCTGGTGGTCGACTGTGCATTTACTGGGAAAAATATGATGCGAATGGTAGAATTACTTTCTATAAATAGTATTCTGGCAAACTCCGACCTCTACTGTACTGCATATATCCTATGTAACATTATGATTAATGTCCCACTGTGCAGTAAGTGCAAATACTTAAGGCAGGCTAGAGCTATTTGTAAAACACAAGGAAGGGATTTGGAAGTATTTCTGGGTGTAGTCACTTTTATCAGCCTTCCCTCCTCCCAACCCCTTCGGTTAAAAATATTCTTAAACACCAGCCTGCAATTCACTCGTAAAACATAAAAGTTAATGATTAAGAAATTAAGAACAAGGAGGCAAAATGGCCAAGGGTTTCCCACCCAAAGGTTATTAGAGGATAGACGAAGCAAAAGTTGCAAATGGTTTTAAGATGTGATTATGTCTTTCTGGGATATGGTGGGAAGGTGGGATTTTTCTACCAAAAAGAGAGAGAGGTTTGTTTTGGTCCTTCCCTGTTACTTAAAAGCTCCAATGTTCATCTTCTGGCAAGTAAGAATGTACAAGGGCATAATGAGCGTTTTCAAAGGCCAGTGTTGAATAATGGTTACATTTATGTCTACTTCTGTCGTACTGGCTACCTTTTGAAGTTTATTCATGATAACTCAGATTTTTACTGTTTGTTTACAGCTGCTGTCAACCCCTCAAGATTTGGAGATATCACAACCTACCACACTATATTTCTGCTCACCATTCTTGGAGCCATGGCTCTTTTGGTTCTGGTTCTTCTGTGCTTGCTTCTCTATTATTGCAGGTAAACCTATTTGTTTTCTTCTACCTCTTAACCCTTCATCTCCATTCTAGGATCATTTGCTCCTTGGGCCCCTGACATCCAACAGGCTAGAACATACTGGGCCAAATATCATACTGATTGATTTTCAATGGGCGGGATTCTACGTGGCGGGATGCTCCGTTTTGCCGGCAACCCGGGCGGCGTGAGGCTGCCCCGCCATGGGAAACCCCATTGACCAGCCGGCATAACGGAGCATCCCGCCGGCATGGTGAAACAGAAATATGCCGCGGCGGGGCAGAGAATCCAGCCTATGGTCTTTTGGCTTAGCCATGTTAGAGTCGATAGAGCAAGTCGTTATTGTGATCTCTCCTCGTCAATATGAAATGCCTGGCTCAGATCAGATACATAGCTGAGAACTGACAACATCTACCTGACTGAGGCCCAACAACCTAAATATGCAACCAGCCAATTGGCTCAGCCTGAAGCTACTGTTGTTTGTGGATGTCAAATTAACTTTGTAGTCCTGGACAGGCAATTTTCACAAGAACTATTGGTAACCCCGTGAAGTTTATTGGGTTTTGTTTTGCAGCCAATGTTCGCTCTTATAACTAAGTGACAAAAGCGTGCTCCAACATCCTCCACTTAACAGTTCTTAGTATCATAGATCATAGAGTGGTATCATAGAATTTACAGTGCAGAAGGAGGCCATTCGGCCCATCAAGTCTGCACCGGCCCTGACAAAAAGCAACTCTATCCCCGCAACACAGCAACACCCACTTAGCCTTTTTGCACACCAAGGGCAATTTAGCATGGCCAATCTACCTAACCCGCACATCTTTGGACTGTGGGAAGAAACCGGAGCTCCCGGAGGAAACCCACGCGCACACAGGGAGAACGTGCTGACTCCGCACAGACAGTGACCCAGCCGGGAATCGAACCTGGGACCCTGGAGCTGTGAAGCAATTGTGCTAACCACGATGCTACCGTGCTGCCCGTGTTGGCAGTATAATTACTACGGGCTGAATTTTATGGCCCCACCCACATTGGGAAAAACTACAGGCGGGACTGGAAAATAGAGACATAAGCCGGCCTGCTGATATCCTGACAGTTCCTGGCGCTGGCCATTTCGGCAAGGGTGAGATTGGGGTCAGCAGAGCTACCCGCGCCCATAAGGTGGGCAGCCAAGTGGGCTCATTAAGAACCCTCGGGAGCAGTCTGAAAGGACACCAACTGGGATTTTCCTACTGGCATCCAGTCCCTCCCCCTGGCATCCTGCCACCCTGCTGCCACCTCCCACAGTGGTGGCCTGACCGTTTCTTCTGTTTTTTTCCACTTAAACTTTTGAAAATGTCGGTGAGAGGTTGCTTCCATGTTAAATAACCTCTCAGTTATTTTCCATCCATCGCAGGCCACAGCTTCTCTCAAGCAAGAGAATCTGATAGGGCCTCCAGCTTTGAGAGTCCACTCATCGCCTTAATTGGATAGGGAACCCATCTCTAAGCTAATTCTGGGGCATCGCCATTAACATTCCAACTATTTTGATCGCCATGGAGTTCAACAAACCAAAAAAAACGAATTTTACAAACAGCCCTCGAACAAAGAAACCATTGGATAGGATTTCACTGTTTCCAACATTTGCTTTAACAATCCAACCAAAAGCAACGTAAATTTACCTAGATTTAGCAGACAACCAAGTGTCAATATATATTATTAAGCGGCACATTAAATAGCAGATACTATAAAGATGGCTATCACAGATTTACCAGGCAGTCTTGAGAGCTCAGGTGTGGTTGCGAACAAAGGCCGCACTTTAGGGGAACTCCACCCAAATCCCCATCAGCCCCCCCCCCCCCCTCAGCATTTCGAGCACCAATTTCCTTCAAGACTGAATTTCCTCAGGTAGAATTACAGCTCCTTTTCTTCAGAGATACAGTCACCAATTCTCAGTCAACAGCAGTTTCCACTCGACCTCCGGTGATGGCCATGAACTAAGAGGTCGCTCATAAGAGTCGCTCATAAGATGGCTCCTGCCTGAGGACTTGATTATTGTCCCTTTTCGCCCGTTTAGCGGGTGCTGTGCAGGTGAAAAAGTGATATAGTGAAAGGATTAGGATTCCTCCTCTGTGTGGGGTGTCTAAAAGTTATCAAAGGACGAGTGTGACGAGTGAATGGCTCTCTTCGGATTCAGAGGACCCATGTGGGGAAAACATGACGGAGTGACCTGTGGCGTCGTTGCCTGCCCAGTGGATGACTGAGAAGTTGACGGCATTCCTGACAACAAGCCGGCAGTCAGGAACGTTCTGGGAAAAGTGACTGAAGCAGTTTCTGATCAACCCAGGGCCAGTGGCACAGTCTTCAACAAAATTGTGATACTTTCTGGAACATCCTCAGCTCTTCTTATAACAATTGATAGCAGGTGTCCACCAGTATTACCTATATCCCAAACTATCCGTGACAGCCCTGTGTGCTGTATGGTTGGGTCTGGTCAATCAGTCCCTTAAAAGTAATTGAAAGAGCAGCAGATATCATCCTTTTCTTTACCCCTACTCCTACATGCAGCCAGCATTCTTTTCAAACTGTGTTACAACCTCTTCGTCTCTTGAACCTCGTCAATATGGACCAGTTTGTGTGCTGCAACCCCATTTCCATGTTCTCTGTCCCTTTTCCATGCAAACGCACAAGCTGGATGCCCTCGAAGAGCCCATCCGGGTCAGCCTTACTGGCCTCTTGCGTGGCCGTGATGGCCAAGCTCTTCAAGTGCAGGTCGGTCCAGATGTCCCAGGTGACTCAACGCCCCCGGGGCGGCGATGGTGCAGCTTCTTCACATCACCGATGGCCATGGTATTCTGGCATCTCGGTGGTCAGCTGCTTGTTCCCCCAGACCCTGCCTGCTGCGGACTCCACAGGTTAGTGCCAGTTCCCCCGCCCCCCCAATCCCAGGGGTGGGTTCAGACCTGGAAACAGCCACAGCGCCTGTTTCTTACCTCCAGAGGGACATTCCAGCTTGATTTGGCATTCTGTATTCGGTTTTGGTGCCCAGCCCACCCCCACCCTTTTGAAAGAGATGCTGGTCATGGAGAAGGTCCAGGAATAATACACCAATGATGATCCTTTGGATGAAGGGGCATGGGTATGGTTGAAGACTAGATAACCTTGAGTTTTAGCTCCCTGGAGGCAAGGAGGCTGCAGGATAATACACTTGATGGGTTGAAAGAATGAAGAGGATTTAAGCAAACACAAAATGTGTTTCTTCACACAGTGTTTTTCTCTTCACACAAGAGAATGTGCAAACTTCTGCCCAAGAAGGCCATAGATGCTAAATTAGTTAGTTACTTGTGTAAAATAATTAAGGAATATGGAGAAATAGTGGGATTAAAGAAATCAAATGGCTAACAAAATGACAGCTTAAACACAAATGTTTTAACTCTGATCATATTTTATTAAACGCTTGAGCACCATGGATTCATGGAGTCACAGAGATTCACAGCACAGAGAGAGGCCCTTTGGCCTGTGATAGCTTGGCCCCTTTAAAGGGGAGCGCTCTGCTGACCATGTGACCGATTTAGGACCAATCCTGGCCAATTGGGAGTCTGCAAGGGGGCCCTGGGAGCACGGTATCAGGCAGTGCGGATCAGGCAGCTGAAAATACCTTTGTATAGTGTCTGTGCCTATTATCTATCTGCCTTTGCCTTTCATCAATAAACCCCTTTGTTCAGTTCTGGAAGCCATCAGTGTCTGTCCCGGGCCACCACATTGGCGACGAGGTAACAATTTTTGATCGCAGCCAACAGACATCGTGAAACGAGTGGGGGGGGGGGGGGGGGGGGGAATGCAGGAGCAACTGGGAAAACAGAGAAGTTCCAGTAAGAGTCAGAATAATTTAAACCGTAAGTGAAATGCTCAACATAGGAAAGCTAGACCAATTGACCAAGGTGTTGAGTCATGTACATTGAATGATTCCATTTCTTCATTAGCGCGAATGAGAACACAGGCGAGGACAAGCAGAAGGTGAAGCTTCTGACAATTTGTGGGCCCCAGGCCTATAACTTGATTAGGAACCTTGTGTCCCTGGACCCAACTCAGACTTTTGACTGAATAGTTGAACTGATTCAAGAATATTACAACCTAAGGCCCTCGATTATTCTCCAATGTTACAAACTTAACTCTGCGGTGAGGGACCATGAAGTGTCTAGCTCAGCCGTCATAGCCAGGCTTTGCCAGCTAGCTGAGCGCTGTGAGATTGGGACTGCGCTCAGCGATATGTTGCACAACGGGCTGGTTTGTGGGATCCATCACCTCAGTATCTAGAAGGAGCTTCCAGCAGAGAAACCACTATTACATTGAAAGAAGTGATCAAGAGAACTCAGGTGACAGAGTGCGGTGAAATGTGAAAAATGTTTCTTTCAGGCCTCTGAAGTGACATACCCAGGATTTTGAGTGATGCAACAATGTTGCTTGCACCTTTTGGAAGAAAAGGTCAAGGCCATACATGATGTCCTTACACCCAACCTATCCACAACATTGGCACCATTACACCAGTTATTAAAGAAGTATCAGCGGTGGCAATGCAGGGAGCCTTGAGAGGAAGCCTTCCGAATTGTGAAACAAACATTACAGTCTTCAAACTTCTTGGTTCATTTTTATCTGGGAAAATCAATTGTGCTCACATGTGACACGTCCCCTTATGGTACAGGGGCTGTTTTATCCCACAAAATGGGAGATGGTACAGAACGCCCTGTCGCTTTGCCTCAAGGACCCTTTCTGAAGCAGAATGAAACTACGCCCAGATTGAGGAGGGTTTCGCCGGTATATTCGGTTGGAAGAAATTCCACCAGTGTTTGTATGGTCGAAGGTTCGACATTGTGACTACCCACAAGTTATTGCTGGGCCTGGTAAGAGAAGATGAGCCCATACCCCCCCCCCCCCCCCCCCCCCCCAAGAGCCTCGGTGAGGATGCAGCATTGCCACTGCTGTTGGCAGCTTACATAGAACAGTACAGCACAGAACAGGCCCTTCGGCCCTCAATGTTGTGCCGAGCCATGATCACCCTACTCAAACCCCACGTATCCACCCTATACCCGTAACCCAACAACCCCCCCTTAACCTTACTTTTTTAGGACACTACGGGCAATTTAGCATGGCCAATCCACCTAACCCGCACATCTTTGGACTGTGGGAGGAAACCGGAGCACCCGGAGGAAACCCACGCACACACGGGGAGGACGTGCAGACTCCACACAGACAGTGACCCAGCCGGGAATCGAACCTGGGACCCTGGAGCTGTGAAGCATTTATGCTAACCACTATGCTACCGCGCTGCCCCATACAACTGCTTTTAAGCATCAACCTGGGACACCAATTGCTAATACGGATACGTTAAGTCGCCTGCCTGCCTCTACCTAACATCATTCATCCTCACCATTACCCCAGGGGATCATTCTAAGCCTAAACTTTCTAGATACCTTGTCAGTGTCCGGGCTGGAGGGGGGGAACATCCACAGCTGGACTCAAAGAGACCCTCTTCCTAAGGCCAAATTAAGTCTGGCTGGCAATACGGGAAGTCTGAATAGCTGAGGCCCCACTTCACTCATCAAGACGAGTTGACATGTGACTACCGAGTGGTTCTCTGTGGATCATGGGTGGTCATCCTGCCTCAGGTAGGGGGCCTCTCCTTTAAGAGTTACACAGCGCACACCCAGGTCAGACAAAGATTAAGGTGTTGCCGTGCAGTTATCTCTGGTGGTCAGGAATAGACAAAGTCATTGTAGAGATCGTACAACAGTGCCACCCTTGCCAAATACATCAATCATTGCTACCTTCGGCCTCACTTCACCCTTGGGAATGGGCAGGTTGCCCGAGGAACAGAATCCACGTGGATTATGTGAGCCACATTTTGGGCAAAGATATTTTTGTTACTCTTGGATGCCCACTCGAAGTAATTATCAGTCCAGGAGATGGGGATCACTATCTCGGCAGCTATGGTAGAGGCTTTGTGCTGTGTGTTTGCCATTCATGGGCTTCCCAAGGTAATTGATTCAGATAATGGCATCCCCTTCACCAGCGATGATTCCCAGCACTTTGTGAGAGCGAATGGCATACGACGCATGGGACTAGCCCCTGTCACCCAGCGTCGAACGGTCTGGTTTAACAGGCCATTCAAACTTTCACAAACTCAATGAAAAAGCAGTCAGATAAGCTACTTCGCCAGAGGTTGGTTAATTTATTGTTGCTGTACAACTCAACCCCTCATTAAACCACAGGGATCACATCAGCTGAACTGCTCATGGGCCGCCGGTCGAGAACCCGATTGGATCTTGTATTTACAACTTTTGTGGGAAGGTGGAGGCACGTCAGGCCTCTCAAAAGACTCAGCAGACAGAGGACTGGGTGAGAGACTCGGTTTTGGTCTGAAATTTTGCAGCAGGTCCACCTTGTTTAGAAGGACAGGTTGTGGCCCAGTTGGGGCCTGTGTCTTATGTCATCGATGTTAACGGGAAGACCGTTAAGGAACACATTGTCTACCTAATGGGACGCTTTCCTGATGGTCACTGTTAACAATTGTGACTTTTGTACATAGTTTTGGGTTGTGCATTAGGGATCTTAATGTGGGAGGGATGTGGTAGTGTGGTCCCTTTAAGTGGAGAGCTCCACTGACCACTAGGCTTGGGGCCAATTGCGCGGGCGCATTAGAACACCAGCCAATGGGGAGTTTGTGTGGGGCTCTGCTAGCAAGATCCCGGGCAGTGTGGACTAGGGAGCTGAATAGTAAGGACCTGTGGTGGGATTCTCTGTCGGCTGAAGCCAGAATTGGGAAACACGATTAGGTGGAGAATCGGTTCCAATGCCAAAATTGCAACAGGCGCCGATTTCACACCAAATCGCAATTCTCCGTTGGCTCGACAGTGACGTTAATGCGTTCCAGACCGCACGTACAGTAAATGCTGTTGGCATATCAGTCTCCAGGGCCTCTTTGATTCTCCACCTCCAGTGGGACAAATGCCCGACGGTGCGGTTCACTTGTGCTTTTAAAAATCTTGAAACAGGCGCAGTGGCTGCTGAGGGAGAGAGTGGGTACAAAATGTGTCCAACATTGTCATAGTGTGCTGACAGCTGTGCCGCTGGCCAGGGGCTTCTACCAGGGCTTGTGGGAGTCACAGGGGATGGCCAGGAGGTGGGCTGTGGGGTCGGGGTGGACAGGCATGGAACACCATTGCCACAACCTGCAAGGCAGCCATGCAACTGCACACTGACTGCCCACTGTGAATTTAGTGCCACAGGTTATATGGGTGTCTCCTCAGGCCCTAGGTGTTCTCTAGCCTCGTCTGACCCATCAGCTTTATGGGCGCGTACCAGCGCAACCTGTGTCATCTTGTTGGTAGGGATGAGTGTGTCTGGGGAGTGAAGTGCATATATATGGCTGCAGCTTGTTGGCCCCCTGACTGTCAACCGCAAATCCGGCACCGTTTCTCATTGGAATTGATTCCGCATAGCGCTGGTGCTAGCCTATTAACAGTCGCTGAATCGGTCCAATGGCGTTGCCAGATTTGCTGTCGTGGAAATCCACGAATCCAACCCCGGAGTCAACACTTAGTCTCAACTGGTGTTGTATAGTGTTCTGTGCCTGTTATCTAACTGCCTTTGCCTTTCATCATTAAATCTCTTTGTTTATTACTGGAAGCCTCTAGAGTATGTCTCAAACCACCACATGGCCCATTGTGTTGGCACTGGCCTTCAAGCACCTATTTATTCTTATCCCATTTCCAGCATTTGGTCCGTAGCCTTGTATGCTTTGGTGTTTCAAGTGCTCACCTAAATATTTCTTAAATGTTGTGAGGGTTCCTGCCTCTACCTCCCTTCAGGCAGTGAGTTCCAGATTACCACCACCCTCTGGTAACGATGTTTTTCCTCAAATCCCCTCTAAATCTCCTGTCCCTAACCTTAAACCTCTGCCCACTGGTTATTGACTCCTCTACTAAGGGGAAAGGTTTCTTCCTATCTACCGTATCTGGCCTTCATAATTTTATACACTTCAATCAGGTTCCCTTCAGCCTCTCAGCTCTAAGGAAAATAATCCCAACCTCTCTTCACAGCTGAAACACTCCAGCGCAGGCAACACCCGGGTGAATCTCCTCTGCATCCTTTCTCGGGAAATCATCTGCGGGATTCTACTCGGCGGGATCCTCCGCTTCACCGGCAGCGAACCTGTGTCCGCGGGTATCCTGACCTCGTGGATTGGCAACAATGGGAAACTCCAATGGCCGGCTGCCGAATGGAGGATCCTGCTGCTGGCGGGTGCACGACCCGCTGCAAATGGGGGTTGGTGGGATGGAGAATCCCACCCCATATCTTTCCTATAGTGTGGCAACCAGAACTGCACACAGTACTCTAGCTGTGGCCTAATGGGCATTTTATACAGCTCCATCATAACCTCCCTGCTCTTATATTCTATACCTGGGCTAATAAAGGCAGGTAGCCCATGTGCCTCCTGAACCACCTCATCTACCTGTCCTGATGCCTTAGGGATCTTTGGACATACATCCCAAAGTCCCTCTGGTCCTCCCAAAATGCATCCCCTCGCATTTACCAGGATAAAATTCCATTTGCCACTGTCTTCGTGTTAGATTTCAGAGTTGTAAAATTTCGCAATTATTAAAAATATGAATCCGTTATAGAACATAGAACAGTACAGCACAGAACAGGCCCTTCGGCCCTCAATGTTGTGCCGAGCCATGATCACCCTACTCAAACCCACGTATCCACCCTATACCCATAACCCAACAACCCCCCCCCCCCCCAACCTTACTTTAATTAGGACACTACGGGCAATTTAGCATGGCCAATCCACCTAACCCGCACATCTTTGGACTGTCGGAGGAAACCGGAGCACCCGGAGGAAACCCACGCACACAGGGGGAGGACGTGCAGACTCCACACAGACAGTGACCCAGCCGGGAATCGAACCTGGGACCCTGGAGCTGTGAAGCATTTATGCTAACCACCATGCTACCCTGCTGCTGTTATATTCCTAAAAATAATTAATCTCACTTGACCTGTCTTCCTAAAACAGCCTCCTTCCAAACACTTTGGGCCCCACTGGGAGTGAGCACAGAGACAGGGTGGCACATAAACTCACGTCACCAGCTAGCTTGACGGTTCCCTGGCTCCAATCTGCTCCCGTGCCATTCTCCGAGAGGCAGAATGCAGGGAGTTGGTGCGGTAGGACTACTCATTTGCAGCGGGTGGCTAATTGACCTTGTTAAAGGCCACTCCAGGACCAATCTCAAGAGGCCAAATAGAATTTGCCAGTCAGCCTTCGGTCTTTGGAGGCAACAAGGAAAATTTCAGCCGATTGGAGGCAGCCTGCTGGCGGCAGATCAGGAATCAGTGCTGCCGGCAGGCCTAGAGGCCTTCTTTTCTCCAGTGTTGGCATGCCCTCCCCTTCAGTTGTTTGAAAAGGCAGTCTGATGCTTCTTCAATGCTGGAGGGTTTAAAGTACAACATTTTATGTCGTTTGATTTAGAACCCTGTGTAAAAAAAATATTTTCCCGTTGGGCATCCACAAAATCTCTAACCTGTATTTATGTAAATAAGATTGTGCAGCATAGTTTAAGCTAGAAATAACTGAGGTGTTTTAAATTGGATTGTGTGTCCCGCTCCTTGAGAGAATCATTCAAATGGTGGCATTTATTTTAGTTCACTATCAGCACATTAAGAACAGAGAGAAATACTCCTGAGGGTTTCAGACATTGGACACCAGGAGATGGGGTTCAAAACCTGTTGGATCTCTGTGCTGGTAGCTCAGGCTCCACCTGCTGGGAGCTAGTGCTCACTACAACATGGAGAACTGAACAATAGGATTTACTATCAAACATAAGAATTATTTTCCTACTGGCTGGCCTGTCTGCCAGTCTTGAATGTTAGATAAGTGTGGGTGTGTTGCAGTGCTTTTTTTTCTGTTGAGGGAGAATTCTGGTCCCTCCATTTCCCAGTACGATGGCAAGAATGAGTAAAATCAGCCCCAATTTATTGCCATTGGCAATGTTGCCTTTTGCAACGTAGAGTTTAAAGTGTACCAGGGATTCGCGTTTGATCTTCAGCATACTGAATTGGCCATTTCAGCCGCGCTGTTACATGCAAGTGACAAATTGAAATCCTTTTCCTTCTGATAGGGTGGTAAAGAGAGTGACAGGGCAGCACGGTAGCGCACAGGCTAGCACAGTTGTTTCACAGCTCCAGGGTCTCAGGTTCGATTCCCGGCTTGGGTCACTGTGCGGAGTCTGCGCGTTCTCCCTGTGTTTGCGTGTGTTTGCGTGGGTTTCTTCCCAAAGTCCAAAGATATGCAGGTTAGGTGGATTGGCCATTCTAAATTGCCCATAGTGTTCAAACAAAAGGTTAAGTGAAGTTACTGGGTTGTGGGGATAGGGTGGAGGTGTGGGCTTAGGTGGGTTGGTCTTTCCAGTGTGGGCTCGATGGGCCAAAATGGCCTCCTTACTCCATAGTAAATTCTATGTCTATGTGTATCCTGGACCACTTTTGAATGGTGATGATGACTGTGCAGTATCACGCCTGGAACAGGGCAACATAGTAAAGGAAATAAAACCCTTTTCATTTTAAGAATGGCGATTAGCTGATAACAGTGTGATAAACCGATTGAATAAGGCTACTCAGTGGATCAGTAGTAGATTAAGGTTGATTTAGATTGATGACACTGAGGTCCAATTGTGTCAGTATTTTATGATTTTATTGTCATTTTATATTCTGCTGGATATTTTGGTTTCAATGTGTCTTAAAGATTTGCATTATTGGTGCAAATCAATAATCAACCAGGATCTACAAACCTGAAGATCTCTTTGTCAGTCTCTGCAACAATGCATTTCAGGACATAATGAGCAGGTACTGTTTTTCCCCTGTATCAGTGCATACTGTGTCGGCAGTCCTCAAAGTGTTTGACACAAAAGTTATCGTTCACATTACTGATGACGTGTTCTCCATCTCTCCCTGGCGATAACAGAGTGTGTGCCAAATGTCTTTGTTCTGATGCCCAACAACTATATGGGGTGAGATAGCTGGATTAGTGGTCTTTTCCTCGCAATCATTTATGTACATTCGTATGTGGCTGCTTGTTTAAGATTTTTAACAGATCGTTAAAGTACAGTGTCTGCACGAATTATCCAAACACTGCACAGTGCAACGAACAGACATGCCCACAAGTGTGGAAAAGGGGAAGCAGTGGTTTTAGCTTATTACATGTTGGATTCCGCAGATGGATAAAATGATGTTACTGATGCACATGCTGCATATTAATAGTCTATTCAGCTGTGAAGAGGTGAGCTCAAATACTGCTCCTACTCCACACAGATGTGCCATTTCAAGCAAAGGCCACTGAATCGTGCTCAAGAGTTTGGAGAGTTGATTTGTGTTTCCCACTCGACTCGCCCTTGATGTCCCCTTGCTCAAGGAGCTAGAGCAGTGGTGGGCCACATGCGGTATATCTGGGTTCTGAGGATAATCGACAAGACCTTTTAGTTGGCTGTTGCCCATGTGCACATTTGCCTCATTCTGCTGATTTCCATCTGTGTAGCTTTGTATTCCTTCCAGTATGACTGGAGTCATACACACACAAAGCAAGGGCAAGTGAAGTGAGGTGCGTGCTGATGGTGCATACATTGCGAGAGCCCAAATATTAAATATTTCTTTTGATTTTACCATTTGAAGTTGATGGCAGTGCTATTAATTTTTACGAATGATTAAACATTTTCTATAACTTGTTCTGAAATATTCAGTGTGAATTTTTTTTAATTTAGAGGAGCCAATTATTTTATTTTCCAATTAAGGGCAATTTAGCGTGGCCAATCCACATACCCTGCACATCTTTGGGTTGTGGGGGTGAGACCCAGATACGGGGAGAATGTGCAAACTCCACACAGACAGTGACCCGGAGCCGCGATCAAACCCAGGTCCTCAGCACCGTAGGCAGCAGTGATAACCACTGTGTCACAGTGCCGCCCTATATTCAGTGTGTATTAAATGCATTTAATCTTATTCATGTGTTCAGGGTTAGTCAACAAGCCTGATTTCAAACTTTTTTAAAAAAGTATTTTTATTCAGATTTTGCAGAATTTTTCATAAAAGAACAGTAATAACAACAATAACAAAACTAACTAGAGTGAATATTAACATAGTGTAAAAAGAAAATATAGAATAACAATTAAATAGACATTACCCCACGCGACCCAGTCTTCCCACACCATCCCCATGAAGCACTCACCCCCTACCCCCCCCCCCCCCCCCCTCCCTACGGTGCCTAGCTTTATCTTTTTTCTTTTTTAAAAAATATTTTTTTTGAAATAATTTTTATTCAAGTTTTCAACAACAAATTTTATCACAATAGAGAAAAACAGTAACTCCTCCCCTCCAATACAAAAACAATAAATTAACAAGAAAAAGAAATAAGCATAAAACCATGAGAACATACCCCCATAACGAACCCATAGCCCTCCCCCGGCTACCTTCCCCCGATTCCCGTCCATTTTCCCTTGATTCTTGGCCACCCGGCTATTCTTCTTCTTGTTCGTTGGCCACAAACAGGTCCCGGAACAGTTGCATGAATGGCTCCCACGTTCTATGGAAGCCGTCGTCGGACCCTCGGGTGGCGAATTTGATTTTCTCCATTTGGAGAGATTCCGAGAGGTTGGACAGCCAGTCTGCAGCTCTGGGTGGTGCTGCTGACCGCCAGCCAAACAGGATTCTATGGCGGGTGATCAGGGAGGCAAAGGCAAGGGCGTCCGCCCTCCTCCCCAGGAATAGATCTGGCTGGTCTGAAACCCCGAAGACCGCCACTATCGGGCATGGCTCCACCCTCACCACTTTGGACATAGCCTCGAAGAAGGCTGTCCAGTACTCCACAAGTCTGGGGCAAGACCAGAACATGTGGGCATGGTTGGCTGGGCCTCTTTGGCACCGTTCACATCTGTCCTCCACCTCCGGGAAGAACCTACTCGTACGGTTTCTTGTTAAGTGGGCTCTATGTACCACTTTTAGTTGCGTCAGGCTGATTTCAATTTTGCGGCCCACTCATTAGCTGAGGTTACCTGTTCACTGGGCTAGAGTCAGTTTAACGCCCCAACTGCATTTCCTGGCTGAGATGAATAGGCCATTGCTTGAAAACAAAAGATCCCCCAATCAATTGGAAACATATTTTCAGGACTGTACTGTCTTGTTTTAATTCACTGTATTAAATTGGGTTTGAAATGTAACTTATGTTCAGTTGTATGTTTGGAAATTTTTACCTTGTCCTGTCTTTTTAAATGCGAAAGTCTTGATTTTAAGCTTGTCAGAGTTTCATTAATAGAATTATTTTTTTTTAAACAGGAGAAGATGTCTAAAACCGCGCCAACAGCACAGAAAACTACAGATCGCTTCCACTTTAGACAGCTCCACTAAGGACCAAGCCACCTCCATGTCTCATATTAATTTGATCAGTACCAGCCACTTGGAATCAGTGTCCTCCAATGGGGATATGGATATTCACACACCCATCCTGAAGTCCGCCTTCAGTACATCCCGAGAGTTTGAGAGTTCTCGAGAGGAGTTCTTCAAGCAGATCCCATTTCGGGATTCAGGTCAAAAGATGAGGCACATCAGCAAGGCATCCACTGATACTTTGGCTCATCGTGGAATTTCAAAAGAAGACTACCACAGACCGGTGGAGAGCTTTCCATTGAAAGTTGCAAGGTCCATGGATGCTTCCGGAGAGTTAGAACCACCTTTAATGGACGACTACCACCGGAGCTACAGTTCAATGGTTTCACAACAACCAATGGATGAAAAAGGCAGAGAGGTTCATGCCAGACGCATTTTGGCTGAAAGTAAACTTTGTGCGAATGATCCACCCTCACCTCCACCATTGCCACCACCTTTTGAATCCCTCATGGGCCACAAAATGGATAATAAGCCCTCAGAGTACATGATGTCCCAGTCTGTTGATCACCTGGCCAGGCCTACAACATTGTCCCAGCCAGGTCAACTGATCTTCTGCGGTTCTATCGATCACATGAAGGACAGCATGTACAGAAATGTAATGCCTACTTTAGTCATACCTGCCCATTATATGGGATTAACTTCCGATTATCCTTGCATGGATCAGTCAGCGGGCGGACCAACAGACCAGCTGGAGATGAAGGGGGCTCCCATGGCCCACCAGCTTGGACCTCAGCAGTATCAACATCAGCAAGTGCAACAACCGACCCCCCAATCAGATGATGGCGAAGGCAAAGGATGGGGACCCCATTCTTCCTCTATGAGTGGCCCAATGGCAGTATTACTGAACGAGTCAGCAATGGCACAGATGAATGGGGAACTGCAAGCACTCACCGAAAAGAAGTTCTTGGAGCTTGGGGTAAAGCCTCAACATCCCAGAGCATGGTTCGTATCATTGGACGGGCGTTCCAACGCTCACGTTCGGCACTCCTACATTGATTTACAGACAGGAGAAAGAATCGGAAGCAACGATGCCAGCTTAGATTCTGGCGTGGATGTGAATGAAACAAAGCCAGGCAAAAAGATGAAAGACGACCGCGACAGGCATGTTCCTGGAAATGTGGCCTACAGTAAACTTGTCTACATGGATGACACTGAGCAGAGCAGCAGTGAAAGTAGAACAGCCGTCTGTTCCCCAGAGGATAACTCGCTCACCCCTTTGCTCGAAGAGACCTCCGAACACAGGGAAACACTTCACCGGCGGGATCGCAGCAGAGGTAACAGCATGAGGAGCAGCACCAGCGAGATCCACAGGGATTCCGCCACCAGCCCGGAAGAGGAGATGCAAGACCTTTCTGAAGGGGCAGATGACCAAGGTGAGAATAAAAAGAGTCCCTGGCAGAAACGAGAGGAGAGGCCTTTGATGGTTTTTAACCTGAAGTGAAAAAGCGGACTTATTTTCCCCGAGACCTTGAATAAACTCTTCACAAGTGTTTGAAAATGCATCAGCATCCTGACAGAAAATTTGAGCACAAACAAAATAAAATTACAAAGTCTGAAGCAACATATCTGGTGACCTTTTATTAAAAAAAAAACTTTCTCAAGAGAGAATCCAAATGGGAAGAGGAGATGAAAGCAGCAACTAGTTTGTCCAGAATTTGTGCATTTTTGTTTTGTTTTTGCAAAAGCTGAAGAAATTGCTGCGGGAGAGAAATGAATCCCAGAGACAAAGCTGCACGTTTGCACGTTGGAACATGCTGTCTTTGTCAATGTTGTCTTTAGAACTTAATACTGAGTTTTTGTAAAAATAAAAATGTCAGTGTGGTACCAACCCACACAATAAACTCAGTAACTGTTTTTCCTGAGGAAGATGAAAAGACTATATAAAGGTTAGGTCCTTTTTGTTATTTTAATTGGAACAACCCTACCAAATGAAGCATTTTCTTGCTTGAGGAGCAGTAATTTTACATGTCACAACTTTTTTGAATAGGAGCTTTTTTTTTGGAAGGTACTTTTTTGTTTTCTTTCTCGTATATCGTACTTTCCTTAACTTGACCCGAAACTAATCCCAGTAGCAGACCATATAGATCTGGTCCAGTACTCTCCAAGTGCCTTCTTTATGTCTAAGTTGTGCAAAAAGGAGGGAAAGCAACATTTTGTGCTGATGTAAAGCGGCAGGCGATGACAAAGAGCCTAAAATTAGGAAGTCAGAATTTATACATATTTTGTAAGTGTGACATTCGATATGTGCAGAAACAGCTAAAGAACCGTAGCCCAGTTACAATTTAGCACTGTGATTTTTGCTAGCCAACCTGCTAGGTAGGAGAAATAATCACAGGTACAATTAATTCAAGTGCTGTTTTATATTTAAATATATTAGTTTGCGTCGAGATGAATTGTTCAATTAATATATGTGGAAGAGAAATGACCAGTAGCCTGAGGCCTATAGGGATTACCTGGTAAATTAATGATGCATTTGTATGATTTCTTGTGTAAATCGGCTAATATACATAACGACTTATGTTAGATTGCTGCAGAAGTCTAAACAAAGTACCTGTCATGTACATTACCTGTTACAAGGGATGTATCTGGCCATGTAAAGTGTAGGAGAGCCTAATTCACTTGAATTATGGGCAGCCTTTTCAGCCCTCCTGTCTGAGTTAGGAACAGGAGTTTAGCACCCTGAAAGTTATTTGCATTCACCAGTGCCCCATTACCTTGGCAATGTTTGGTGTTACCTACAGGGAAGCAGGCCCTGGACTCTGGGATTAGGCTCATTTCGGATGCGGGTACTGTGATGTCAATGGGACAACGCCTGTCATTTTATTGAGCTGGCTGGATGGGACAAGTAATAGTTAACAGCCCGGCACTAGACAACCCCATTGATAGCTTCCTAGGTCAGGCCAGGATGAGCAAGAGTGCCTCCACCAGGGATCCACAAATTTAACCTGGGCCACCTCCGTTGTGGCATTCTCCCTGCTCGCCACTACCCCAGCAAACTTCCTTTCTTCAGCCCAGAGATTGACAAAGCCACCCCTGGTCACCCAAACTCTGGTTACAACACGCCAGCCAAATGTCAATGGGGTCCAGCTCTCAAAATGGCCCATCCTATCAGCACCATTGTCAAGCATCTTATTGGCACATTCAACCAGACAGGCACTAGAAAACTTGCTAGCTGAGGGGGAGCTACATCCTAATGACTGTAAGTAAAAGATTGCCCATCCAGTGTATTGTCAATCTATATCAAATGATTATCTTCACCATAAAACATGAATTAGCTGAAAAGAAATCAAAGTGAAATAAATGATCAGATACTGCTATGACTATTAATGCCCTGTAGTTTATTGGATAACGTGAACAGTATATCTTACTGAACATGACTCTCTGGGTTGTGATATAAATATAGCAAAGTATTTAATTCAGGCCCTCTAAACAAGTATTCACTGAACACAAATTTTCAGTGGGAATTAAACACATTGCTTAGCTGCAGAAATTGCTTTTCACATTTTTGTTTTCCTTTTGTGGATCAGCAACGTCAAAATGAGTAAAGTAACAGTCATAGAATCCCTACAGTGCAGAAGGCGGCCATTCAGCCCAGAGAGTCTGCACTGACCCTCTGAAAGAGCACCCTATCTTAGGCCCACTCCCCCACCCTAACCCCTGAACCCAACAACCCCACCTAATCTTCTGGACACAACGGGACAATATAGCAGAGCCTAACCTGCGCATCTTTAGACTGGGAGGAAACTGGAGCACCCGGAGGAAACCCACGCAGACACGGGGAGAACGTACAAACTCCACACAGACAGTGACCCAACGCTGGAATTGAACCTGGATCCGTGGCGCTGTGAGGCAACAGTGCTAACCACTGTGCCACCATGCTGCAAATTAGTTATGCAGCATATTAGTACACATTGCCTTTTCACCTGAGAGACTTGGGTTCAAAACCCAGCCTTGGCCACCTACTCAGCCAATTGAAATGAATCCAGGAAGTATTTATGTCCAACTTGAAAGATGGCCCCCTCCAGCGTAGAACTCACTGTAATTGGACGGAAGTAGCAAATCCCAATGAAATGACTGGAGGGAAAAATGGAAATCATCAGGTTAACGTTAAGCCTCATTGCTGGGACTAATTATAGACCTTTCTCTGTACCTCACCTTGTTAAAGCTGAGGGTAAAGAAAGAGGGTCGGCTATTTCAGTTATCATCATTGACGTCTCTTTATGTTAAATTTATAAAAAAATGATTGTCAGATATCAGAAATGCAATGCATCATTTTAGGATATTTAGTTTAAAAAAAGCATCATCACCGTATCAGACAGATACAAGAATATTATTACTTTACTAATTCATATCTAGTAAATACTTTATATATTTCTTTTGACATGAATGTCCCTATATGCACACCTTACTGTTGGCTAAGAGCAGGCAAATGTTAACTGATATCCCAAGTTCCAACAGGCCTGTGAGTGAATGAATGATACACAATTTTCATTAAGCTTAGACTTCTTATTCTATATGACACAAAGGAAGCAGAACCTATGAACCTGTTCTTGCAATAAAGAAGCTCATTGATAAAAAATGCAAAAAAAATTAAACATTGCTTTCAGGTATTAGCAAGCACCCAGAAGCCCAGTCACCCAGCCCCAATATTGATTATACGCTTGATGATCGCAGCTCCGGGAATATTTAAATGAAGTTTTACAAAAAAACTAAAGATGGGATTTGATGTTGAATGAGGCCAGCCTATATCCAGACAGGTTATGAATTGGAGCCCAACCTGTATTACCACTTCCACCCCTCTCACCCCTCCCCCCCCCCCCCCCCCCCCAACACATTTCTGCTGACATTATGAACCTGCGGAAAATGACAGATGGTAAACAGCATTCTGGACCACCTGATTTGTCTCTCTCATAATTTGTACATCACAATATATAGACTCCCCACTGCACCCAGAAGTGGCCTAACCTCATGGGGTTCCAACAAAGAAGCATGAGGCAGAGGAGCTGGAGGGGGGAGCAATTTAGGCTGGGCTAAATTAAAAATTCAAACCAAATTAGGGAGAGTACAACTCTCATTGAGGAACTGGATTTTAATTAACTACAAATGATGAAGCAAACCTTTTTGGGGTGGAGGGGAAGTGGAATTTAATAAGCTACCGGATAAGATTAGTCCTTGTTTTTCGACATTCAACATATTTTAGCCAATAGATTTTACACCTTAACGGGTCCTTATTTTTGCAACCTAATAATCCATCTCAGAACATGGGTGAGCCAAAAGCTGACAGAAAACTAATCCTGTTTATTTGTGTGCTAGGTTCTTTTTCAAAACTTCAATTGCATTCAGTTTATTACTGCGTCACTCATGCTGAACGCATGATCATAGACAATATATGACCATTCGCAAAAATGTTGTCCAGCAGCAAGACAGTGGAGCTTCTTTACAAGGCAGGGACCCAATAGAGAAGCGCATGGCTCATCTGTAACCAGCCAGTTACTTTTATAGCCCTAGTTTGAACCCACACCTCGAGTGCAGCATCATAAGATCACCTCGTAACAACCTAAATTAGACCAAAAGTATATTAAGGAATGCAATCTTTTTTCATCGGTTTGAAAAGCCTATTAATTGAGGTGCCAGCATTTCCTGTTAATGCACATATTAAACTATGTAATTTTAGGCTCAAAATAAGAACTACTCTAAGGGTTATTAGTATTGTAATTGTGGACTTGTTGCATTTTTTAAACCTGATAGACAGTTGTCTTGTGCCACCAGTTCGCATCTCCTTTTGGGGCATTCATGTCATTGTTTCAGATGTTGTACCACAACTGAGGTAGGATGAATGACCTGGACTGATTCTGCTGGTCGTAATATGCGTGTGGCTACATTTTGAAATGATTATTAGTGCTAGTGACTCGGTGTCTTTTGTTTGACTCTTGGCCACGTTTTTTTTTACGAGGTGGTCTTAAACAGAAATGTGTGCTTGGCATCGAGTTTGCTCTTTTCAAAGAAAACATGGTCAAAAATGCTGTGCAATCTTTTTTGCTTGTTCCTAAAAGTTGTTAATACAAAGCTTATTAAAAATGTTTGAGAAATGAATCCAGCTTTTCTGCATTATTGAACAAGTCATTGAACTGGGGTTGAAAATTAATGTGTTGCAAAATTATGTTGATTAAAATCACAATATTAAAATCACAATACCTAAAGTTCTGGGGTCTAATCCCCTCCTCACCTTCCACTAGACCCGAGAATGCAGGCCTGAAGGGTTTGAGCCCGCATCTGTGCTGAATTAGTTCATAATTTCCTGGGCCAGGTAGGGGAAAACCACCAAGTTGCCTGCTTTTGGGATGTCAAGATATGTATGTGGGACTGGTCTGAATTTATCAGTCATGCCTTGCCTGATTAAATAGCCAATGGAAAGTAACTATTTCGGCTTTTAAGCACAAACAAATCATCATTTGCTCAAAGGCCTTCAGGACAGGAAGGAAAAATGGGGACAAGAAAAATTCTACTTTGTAGTTGCCATTCAGATAAAAACGGAAGTTCATACAGCAATCTGTTGAAACATCTTGACTCACTCATTGCTCCATAGGCTAGCATTGTCCCTCTCTGGAAAACAACCGAGGGAGTGACCTTATGCACTGGGATGTGCACTGGAATGAAAATAAAGGGAAAAATGAATTTAAAAAATGCAAAATACTCATAATTTAAAATACGGAGGAAGGGACAGGTACAGCATGCTTGATAAATTGTATTCGATGAAAAGAGCTACGGGTAGGTAATCCCCACCATCTTTCCCAATTAATAATCAGACAAATGCCACAGTTGCACAAAAGGACGGCAATTTCAAGATCGGCTTTTCAAGACAAATGCAATGAATCATATTTGTTTTGAATAGTAAATTCAGATGTTAGTTTTCAGTGATGATGTGAGAATTGCTCATTACCCTTTTTACAAATAGAATTGAGTGATCCATTTGCAACTGATCCATGTGACGGCAGCATCCTGGGGCCTACCATTGATCAGAAACTGAACTGGACTAGCCACATTAATACTGTGGTTACCAGGGCTGGCCAAAGTCTAGGAATTCTACGGCGAGTAACTCACCTCTTCACCCCCCCAATGCCTGTCCTCGATCCACAAGGCACAAGTCAGGAGTGTAATAGAATACTCTCCACCTGCTTGGATGAGTGCAGCTCCCAACAACACTCAAGAAACTCGCCACCATCCAGGACAAAGCAGCCCGCTTAATTGCTCCTCCTTCAACATTCAAACCCTTCACCATGAAATGAAATGAAATGAAAATCGCTTATTGTCATGAGTAGGCTTCAATGAAGTTACTGTGAAAAGCCCCTAGTCGCCACATTCCGGCGCCTGTCCGGGGAGGCTGGTACGGGAATCGAACCGTGCTGCTGGCCTGCTTGGTCTGCTTTATAAGCCAGCGATTTAGCCTTGTGAGCTAAACCAGCCCCATCCGCCCCACCACCGATGAACAGTGGCAGCCGTGTGAAAAATCTACAAGATGCACTGCAGTAACTCACCAAGGTTCCTTAGGCAGCATTTTCCAAACCCACGACCACTACCATCTAGAAGGTCAAGAGCAGCAGATACCTGGGAACCCCACCACCTGGAGGCTCACCTCCAAGTCACTCAGGACCCTGATTTGGAATTATATCGCCGTTCCTTCGCTGTCGCTGGGACAAAATCCTGGAACTCCAACCTCCACCAGCACAGTGGGCATACTTACACCTCAGGGCTGCAGTTATTCAGGAAGGCAACTCACCACCACCTTATGAAGGGCAACTAGGGATGGGCAATAAATGCTGGCCTAACCAGCGATGCCCACATCCCGTAAATTCATTTAAAAAAATGATAATATTGAAGTAACATTTTGGAAAAAAGAGAACTACCCCAAAGCTAAGTGATTGACTTCTTATAAATAGAGGAGTTTGTTATTTTAAAAACTCAGACGCAGGCAGGTGGACTGTCCTACACACATCCTTTTTCCATTATCCGATAGTGCACTATCTAGATCTTTTCTTCCATTCATTACATCACGATTACATTATTCCCTCTTTGGGCACCTCATCACTATTTTTCTTTGTCTTTTTAACAGGGAGATCTGTTCCAAATTGTCATTGAGCACTCGCGCTGGCCAGAACAATTCCCCGGTGCATAGAGGAAATTGTTTTATTTTGTGAATCAGTTGAGGTATAAAGGGAAGCATGAAGGGAGTCAAACCCAGGAGAATGCTGCCACTCCCTCAGACAAAGGCAATCCAGTCCTTCAAATCCACAATCTGTTTTTTTCCTGGTTTATAGTTTGTGCTCCCAAAAAACGTTCATTTCCATCCTGAACACTTCCCTCATTGGTGTCTAAAATTTAAAAATCCCAGCACTTGGCTCAGTATCAGTAACTGAAATAGTTTGCAACATCCATAGAAACATTATTTTACTTATTATCCACTGTCCCTATGCAACAACAAAAAATGGACAACCATGCAGTGCATCTGTTCAGGAAACTGATTCAACCCTACAGAGGAATATGTCTGAGTCTAAATTACCCTTAGGAGACCTAGAGGCCGAGCTGCTTTGGGCCATAGCCAGAAAAAGACAGAAATAAGCACAAAATACAGGCAGCTCTCGACTTTTAAGGTATTCAAGTTACGACGAGCGGCACTAAAGATTATGCATGACACGCCATTTAGACTTTATGTCGGGGGAGACACGTTCACAGCGCTGAGGACCCAGGTTCGATCCCGGCCCCGCATCACTGTCCATGTGGAGTTTACACATTCACCCCCTGTTTGCATGAGTCTCACCCCCACAACCCAAAATGTGCAGGGTAGATAGATTGGCTATGTTAAATTGCCCCTTATGTTAAATTGCCCCTTAATTGGAAGAAACAGAATTGGGTACTCTAAATTTAAAAAAAGACTTGAAGTCAGTTTCGACTTTACAGCTCCTTGCCAGAACCTTTATACACGCGCAGACATTCTGTGCTGCCCATTGTAATACTGGACAGGTTCTTTATTAGGTTGGACACTGATGTTTTTATTAAGTTAAAAATATTTGGTACAACCATTGCCATTTTAATGCATTTGTACACTTACATTGTATTTAATATGTGCAAAGACTTGCAGAAGTTCAAAGCTACACAGTAGCATAGTGGTTAGCACTGTTCCTTCACAGGGGTAGAGATCTGGGTTCGATTCCCAGCTTGGGTTACTATCTATGCAGCGTCTGCACGTTCTCCTAGTGTCGGTTTGGGATTCCTCTGGGTGCTCCAGTTTCCTCCCACAAGTCCTGAAAGACGTGCCTATTAGTTGAATTGGACATTCCGAATTCTCCCTCATGTACCCGAACAGGAGCTGGAGTGTGACGACTCGGGGATTTTTGCAGAAATATCATTGCAGTGTTAATGTAAGTCTATTTGTGACAATAATAAAGATTATTAGTCGACTTCCGGTGGCTATGATGAAGTAGGAAGCCACACATTTGGGAGCTCCCGTTTTAAAAGGACTTTTCGGCTCTTTTTAGAGCCCAAAACGGAAATTTTTCGACATCTCCCGGTGGGGGAAGGTGTGCTGAACGACTTTCCCCGCAGTCCATGACTCGAACTCGGAGTGGAAAGGGGGAAAAAGCAGCAGCAGCTCCCCAGAAAAAACAGGGGAAGAGATCCAAGATGGCCACCGGCAGAGCTCCAGAGGAGTGGAAACAGTGGGCCCAGGAGCAACTAGCTGCTCTCCTGCGCTGCTTCACAGACTTCAAGGCTGAGGTACTGAGCTCTCTGCAGGAAACAAACAGAAGGCTGTCGGAGATTCAGACCACCCAGGGTGCTGCCATCAAGGAGTTGCAGACGCAGGCCACTGAACGAGAGGAGGAGGCCGTGGTCCTCGTGAGTAAGGTGGAGGGGCACGAGGCACTCCACAAGAAGTGGCAGGAACGCTTCGAGGAGCTTGATCACCGCATGAGGCGGAAAAACGTGCGGATCTTGGGCCTTGCGGAGGGGCTGGAGGGGAAAGACCTGACAACCTATGTGGCTACAATGCTGAACTCGCTAGTGGGGGCCGGGTCTTTCCATCTGCCCTTGGAGCTGGAGGGAGCACACAGAGTACTGGCCAGGAGGCCTAAGGACAATGAACCCCCGCGTGCGGTGCTGGCGAGGTTCCACCGGTTCAGTGATCGGGAGTGTGTGCTGCGCTGGGCCAAGAAGGTGAAGAGCAGCAATTGGGAGAATGGGGTAGTACAGATCTACCAGGATTGGAGTGCGGAGGTGGCTAAGCGGCGGTCCGGATTTAATCGGATGAAGGAGGTGCTTTACAGGCAAAAGATAAAGTTCGGAATGTTGCAGCCCGCGCGCCTGTGGGCAACTTATTCGGACCGGCATTATTATTTCGATTCCCCGGAGGAGGCGTGGGCCTTTGTGCGGATCGAGAAACTGGACTTGAACTAGGGGTTTGGGGTTGCGGGGTCGGCTGTAATATCTTAGCGCTGGATTCTGCTGTTGCTATGTTCTTTTTTTTTTGTACTTTTGCAATTTTGATATGGTTATTTATGGGGGTGTTGTTCTGCTATGTTTTTTCTGCTGTGGGGCATTGGTTGAGTTGTGTATCTTGCGGGGAGGGTCGGGGGGGTTTGTTGTATTCTATGTCGGGTTGGGGGTATGGAGTGGGGCTGTTATTTGGGAGCTGCATCAGAAGGGTGTGGTGGGGCAGTGCGAAAGCGCGGGCTTTCCTCTGGTTTCCTGCAGGGCGGAGACGGTGATGGGGGAGGCGGGGCCTTAACTGGTTCTTCCCCACGCTGGAGCGGTGCCTGGAGGAGGGATAGATTGGGGGATGATCCCACTTTGGGAGGGTCGGGTTATTGGCGGGAGTTTCCGGGGTCAGCAGAAGTTAACTGACCCACGGAAGTACAATGGAGGACGGTTCGCAGCTGGGAGGGTTCCTAGCCTGGGGGGGGGGGGGGGGGGGAGGGAGGGGGGGAAATGGGAATACCGGGTTGCTGCTGGTAGGGTCAGGAAGGAGCTGGTGGGGGCTGGGGGGACAGAGGAGAGGTGTTGTCGCTGTGGGGACTGGGTCGGGCAGGGTGTGCTGGCCTGGGGCGGGCAGTCGACGGGCTATGGCTAGTCAACGGGGGAGGGGGGCGGGACGCCCTCTGATCCGGTTGGTCACCTGGAATGCAAGAGGGTTGAATGGGCCGATGAAGCGGTCAAGGGTACTGGCTCACCTGAAGGGGCTAAAGGCAGATGTGGCAATGCTTCAGGAGACCCACCTGAAGGTGGTGGACCAGGTCCGCCTGAGGAAGGGATGGGTGGGGCAGGTTTTCCACTCTGGGTTGGATGTGAAGAACCGGGGAGTGGCGATTCTGGTGGGGAAAAATGTGTTGCTTGAGGCGTCGGAGGTGGTGGCGGATAAGGGGGGGTAGGTATGTTATGGTTAGGGGCAGGCTACAAAGAGAGAAGGTGGTACTGGCTAGTGTGTATGTCCCAAATTGGGACGATGCGGCTTTATGAGGCGTATGTTGGGACGGGTCCCGGATCTGGAGGCGGGAGGTCTGATCATGGAGGGGGGGGGGGGACTTTAATACGGTGTTGGGTCCTTCACTGGATCGGTCCAGCTCTAGGACGGGTAGGAGGCCAGCGGTGGCCAAGATACTGAGAGGGTTTATGGATCAGATGGGTGGGGTGGATCCATGGAGGTTTGTGAGGCCGAGGGGACGCGAGTACTCTTTCTTCTCCCACGTATTATAGGGTCTACTCTCGGATAGACTTCTTCGTGGTGAGTAGGGGACTGATTCCGAGAGGAGGCCGAGTATTCGGCCATTGCAATCTCCGACCACGCTCCGCATTGGATAGAGTTGGAGATGGGGGAGTGCGGGACCAACGTCCGTTGTGGCAGTTGTATGTGGGGTTGTTGGCGGAGGTGGAGGTGTGTAGGAGGGTCCGGGCAAGTATTGAGAGGTACCTCGAGGTGAATGATACGGGGGAGGTTCAGGTGGGGATGGTCTGGGAAGCCCTGAAGGCAGTGATTCGTGGGGAGCTGATATCCATCCGGGCACACAGGGAGAGGAGCGAGAGGGATAGACTGGTGGGAAAGATGCTGGAGGTGGACAGGAGGTACGCAGCGGCACCAGAGGAGGGACTGTTGGGGGAGAGGCGCAGCCTGCAGGCTAAATTTGATTTGCTGACCACTAGAAAGGCAGAGGCACAGTGGAGGAAGGCACAAGGGGCAGTGTACGAACATGGTGAAAAGGCGAGTAGGATGCTGGCTCATCAGCTCCGCAAGCGGGATGCGGCTAAGGAAATGGCTGGAGTGAGAGACAAGAGTGGGAATGTGGTGCGGAAGTGGGTAGAGGTGAAGGACGTCTTCAAGGACTTTTACGGGGAACTGTACCGGTCGGAGCCAATGGGGGAAGAGGAGGGGAATGGAGAAGTTCCTTGACGGGCTTTCTTTCCCGAAGGTGCAGGAGGAGAAGGTGGAGGGGTTGGGTGCGCCGATTGAGCTGGAAGAGCTAGTTAAGGGGATCGGGCAGATGCAGTCAGGGAAGGCACCGGGGCCGGATGGATTCCCGATGGAATTTTATAAAAAGTTTGTGGACCTAGTGGGCCCCTTGCTGGTGCGGATACTCAATGAAGCGTGGGAAGGGGGGACTTTGCCCCCGACGATGTCGCGGGCGCTAATCTCGTTAATTTTAATGAAGGATAAGGACCCCCAGCAGTGTCGTTCGTACAGGCCCATATCTCTCCTCAACATGGATGCTAAGGTCCTGGCAAAAATCCTGGCCACCAGGATAGAGGACTGTGTGCCAAGGGTTGTGCACGAGGATCAGACAGGTTTCGTGAAGGGAAGGCAGCTGAACACGAATGTGCGGAGATTGTTGAATGTCATCATGATGCCGGCGATTGAGGGGGAGGCAGAGATAGTGGTGGCGCTGGATGCGGAGAAGGCCTTCGATAGAGTGGAGTGGGGGTACCTATGGGAGGTGTTGGGGAGGTTTGGATTTGGTGAAGGGTTCATTAGATGGGTAAGGTTGCTATATGAGGCCCCAATGGTGTGCGTGGCCACGAATAGGAGGAGGTTGGAGTACTTCCGGCTTTACCGAGGGACCAGGCAGGGTTGCCCCTGTCCCCCTTGTTGTTTGCACTGGCAATCGAGCCGCTGCCGATGCCGTTGAGGGATTCAGAGAGGTGGAGAGGCTTGATGTGAGGTGGAGAGGAACATAGGGTGTCGTTGTATGCCGATGACCTGTTACTGTATGTGGCAGACCCGGTGGGAGGGATGCCGGGAGTGATGGAGTTGCTAGCTGAGTTTGGGACCTTTTCAGGTTGTAAATTAAATTTAGGCAAGAGTGAGGTGTTTGTAGTGCACCCTGGAGACCAGGAGGAAGGATTTGGTAGGCTCCCGCTTAGGCAGGCCGGGGAGAGCTTTAGGTACCTGGGGGTGCAGGTGGCCAGGGACTGGGGGACTCTTCACAAGCATAACTTCACCAGACTTGTAGATCAGATGGAGGAGGAGTTCAAGAGGTGGGACATGCTGCCATTATCGGTGGCGGGGAGGGTACAGTCCGTCAAAATGACGGTGCTTCCGAGGTTCTTGTTCCTCTTTCAGTGCCTGCCCATCTTTATCCCCAGGGCCTTCTTTAGGAGAGTGACTAGCAGTATTTTGAGCTTTGTGTGGGCACATGGGACTCCAAGAGTGAAGAGGGTGTTCCTGGAGCGAGGGAAGGATAGAGGCGAGCTGGCGCTGCCCAACCTTCTGGGGTACTATTGGGCAGCCAATGTGTCAATGGTGCATAAATGGGTGATGGAGGGGGGAGGGGCAGCGTGGAAAAGAATGGAGATGGCGTCATGTAGAGGTACGAGCCTGGATGCCATGGTAACAGCACCGTTGCCGCTCTCCCCTAAGAGGTTTACCACGAGCCCGGTGGTGGCGGCGACCCTAAGAATCTGGGGACAGTGGAGACGGCATCGGGGGGAAACAGGGGGCTCGATGGAGGCTCCACTGGGTGGCAACCATCGGTTCATCCCGGGGAACAAGGATGGGGGATTTAGGGGGTGGCAAAGGGCGGGCATCAGCAAATTGAGGGACCTGTTTATTGGCGGGAGGTTTGCGGGCCTGGGGGAACTGGAAGATAAATTTGGCCTTCCCCAAGGGAACATGTTCAGATACTTGCAGGTAAAGGCGTTTGCTAGGCGACAGGTAGAGGGATTCCCTCTGCTGCCGTCGTGGGGGACGATGGACAGAGTGCTTTCGGGGGTGTGGGTCGGAGAGGGGAAGGTGTCTGACATCTATAAGGTAATGCAGGAGGTGGAGGAGTCGTCAGTGGAGGAGCTGAAGGCTAAATGGGAGGAGGAACTTGGGGAGCAGATAGAGGACGGGACTTGGGCGGATGCCTTGGAGAGAGTCAACTCTTCCTCCTCATGTGCGAGGCATAGTCTCATCCAATTTAAGGTGCTGCACCGGGCCCACATGTCCGGGATGAGTAGGTTGTTTGGGGGTGAGGACAGGTGCACCAGATGTTCGGGGAGTCCAGCGAACCATGCCCATATGTTCTGGGCATGCCCAGCACCGGAAGAATTCTGGAAGGGGGTGGCGGGGACGGTGTCGAGGGTGGTTGGATCCAGGATCAAACCAGGGTGGGGACTCGCGATTTTTGGAGTTGCGGTAGAGCCGGGAGTGCAGGAGGCGAAAGAGGCCGGTGTCCTGGCCTTTGCGTCCCTAGTAGCCCGACAAAGGATTCTGCTACAGTGGAAGGATGCAAGGCCCCCAAGTGTGGAGACCTGGATCAGTGACATGGCGGAATTTATAAAATTGGAAAGGGTCAAATTTGCCCTGAGGGGATCAATACAAGGGTTCTATAAACGATGGCAGCCTTTTCTGGACTTCCTGGCTCAAAGATAGGTAACTTGGTCAATAGCAGCAGCAACCCAGGGGGTGGGGTGGGGGGGGGGGGGGGGGGGTGTGTTCCTTATTGTAGTGTCTATTCTGTAACTTTATATTGTGCTAATTTGCATTGTTGTTAAAATGCTGTGTTGTTCATGGAGGTGGGGCGAATGTTTATGATTGTTAATATTATTGTTATTTTTGGTATTTTACTATGGTGCGTTATTGTATAAATTCAAAATTTTTCAATAAAAATTATTTCAAAAAAAATAAATAAAGATTATTAGTCTAAAACAGGCAATTGACATTGATCTGATGGCTTCATTATATCCCCCACACTGAGGAACCTATGCTAAGGCATGCAGACATCAACAGTTGCCTCAGCGACTTAACAAAACAGACTCGAGGGCATTTAACACCCCATGAGTGATTTCCAGCCTTGGTTCAGGAACCAATCCGCCATCTGTACCCTTGTTCCCATGGGAAAATCGGTTCCAACTTCCCATGTTTTGCTTACAATGTGGTTTTCAGGAACATTGTGTTCAGTCCGAGGACTGCCTTTACTGAAAGCACTCAGGCGTTTATTGAGAATAAAGACTTATAGCTTCAAGTCAATGATCTTTTGAGATAACATTTTTTTAAAAAAAAGTACAGGAACAGGTAAGAATCAACAAAGGGGAATGCAGAATTGATTAAATGACGAGAGAGTTACTCTCAGCTATAGCATTTGGAAAATTAGAAATTTTGTCTTCCATGTGCATTATTTATTTTTGAAATGTTGCGCGCTGATCAAGGTGAGATATTAGTGGCAGAGAACTTGAATACTTCCCCTTTCAGATATCCAGTGTCAACATCAAGTATTCTTGTCAGGTGGTAACCAACAGGTTACCTGTTGTTAAACCAACAGTAATAAAGACACCTTCACTCGGTTCCCCAACCAGCTGTTGAAGTAGTGCCCATTTCTTCCATTTTCACAGCAACAGTTCATTAAATGAATCTTATGTTCTCTGACAGTATTAAAGGATGTGGGGCAAAGGTGGATAAATTAAGTTAGGTTGCAGATCAGCCATGATCTCGTGAATGGAGGAACATGCTGAAGGGGCCAAAGGGTCTCCTGTTCCTAACCACCTTTTGACCTATTCCAAGCAACTAGTCCCGAGTTATAGAGTTTTATGGTGTGGGCCTACTCCCAGTAAGCACTAGATTAAGATTATTCAAATTTACAGGGCCTTGCAGCCATTAAAGCGAAGAGCTGTGGCAGACCCCAAAAGAGAAAGACTATTCTCTAATGTACTGTAACATCCAGTTTCACTCTATCTAATGGCAATTCCTTTGAAAAGGAATCTATGCGTCCTCATAAAACAGGCACTCCCAATGAGGGAATGTGAGCATTCCCATAAAGCTGGAGAATGGAGTATTGAAAGGATTATGTACCATCTTCTGTTCAGCTAGTTTACCACCAGGGACCTTTTGGCATTTAATGGCACAGAAGTCTCTTCTGCAGCTACGATTTCAATTTAATTTCCACGCAAAACAGGTTAGCAGGTAGAACCAGGCTAGAAAGACTGCCTCTCAAACTCTTTGAAAGGGGCCCAGGTCATTCATATTGATGATTCTTACCTAAAGTCTTCTTCTTGGGGTTTCTTTTTCCAACATGATGCCAGACAACGTGGTTTAGTAACTCCTTACAGGTGCACAGTTTCACATTCAGGTAGCTTGTGAAGCTTCCGTTGGAAATACTTGACGTGTTTCTCCAAGTTCCAATGCACGTAGGCAGTGCATTGCATGAAAAGTGCTGACAAAACACAGGATGGTGATTGGTGAAGACACCAATCACGTTTTCAATTTCCAATTTTATTCCTCAGGTTTCATTGCACTCTTGCTGTTACTTTGACACCATGTGATTGGAAATAACCATTACAATTCAGAGTGACAGCTGTGGCCCAGTTGGTAGTACTCTTACCCCCTGAGACACAAGGTTCAGGGTTTAAGTCCCCTTTGCAGTGTTTGAGCACCAAGATCATGGCTATGATTCTAGTGCACTGCACTATCGGAGTCTTTTGGTTGAGACATTAAACGGAGGTCCAATCTGCCTCCTCAGGTGGATGTGATACTGTGGCATTATTCGAAGACGAGCAGGAGAATTATCCACAGTGTCCTGACCATTATTTACCCCTCAACCACAAAAATGGTCATTATCATTTTGCTGTTTGCAGTAGTCAGTCGAGTGAAAACTGCCTACCGCCGTGCCAACATTATAATACTTCAAAAGTGCTCATTGGCTGTAAAGTGCTTTGAGATGTCCTGTGCTTGTGAAACTACATCAAAGAATGACTTTGTTTATTCCTGAAATTTAGTGTCAATTTCTGGACCAAGAAATATTAATAACCGAATGACTTGAATTAAACAAATAACATAGCGAGAGTGGAATTTAGACTTACTATTACATAGAATTTACAGTGCAGAAGGAGGCCATTCGGCCCATCGAGTCTGCACCGGCTCTTGGAAGGAGCACTCTACCCCCTACCCAAGGTCAACACCTCCACCCTATCCCCATAACTCAGTAACCCCACCCAACACTAAGGGCAATTTTGGACACTAAGGGCAATTTATCATGGCCAATCCACCTAACCCGCACATCTTTGGACTGTGGGAGGAAACCGGAGCACCCGGAGGAAACCCACGCACACACGGGAAGGATGTGCAGACTCCGCACAGACAGTGACCCAAGCCGGAATCGAACCTGGGACCCTGGAGCTGTGAAGCGATTGTGCTATCGACAATGCTACCGTGCTGCCCGCTGTATTGTAGGCAGCAAACCAAAAAGAGCACGGATGTTATATTTTCAGGCTAGCAATTTGGATGCAATTTATCTTGCCCCTTTTGTAGAGGTTCAAATAAAAGTGGAATATTCTTATTAATGTGCAACAAAGCAGCACCCATTGTAACTTAAAATAAAAACACAAAATGCTGGATAAACTCAACAAATTGGCAGCAAAAGTGGAGAGAGAAACAGAGTTAATGTTTCGGGTCCATTAACCCTTCTTCAGAACCTTTAGGTTCTGGGAGAGACAACATGCAAAATCATTTGGAATGGAACGGCACAGTAGAAGGTGCCAGTTGTTAGCACTGCTGCATAGGAGTGCCAGGGAAACCAGGCTCAAATATGACCATGGGTGGCTGTTTGGAGTTGGCATGTTTTCCCCATGTTTGCACAGGTTTCCTCCAAGAGCTCCTATTTCCTCCCACAGTCCACAGATGTGCTGGTTAGGTGGATTGGCCATGCTAAAATTGCCCTTAAGTGTCCAAAGAGGTGTATATAAGGATTGGGTTACAGGGATAGGGTGAGGGAGTGGGCCTAGTAAGGATGCCCTTTAAGAGGGTTGGTGCAGACCCGATGGGCCAAATGGCCTCCTTCTGTACTGTAGGGATTCTATAGAATTAAAACGCAAAAATAAGAAAGGACAATTTATTTCTGAAGTGATTGAAATCTTAGCAAGATCCCAATAGCGCAAGAAGCAAAGAACATAAATGGTTTGAGGTAGTGTAGATGGAACAAGGAAAGAACCATGTGCAGATATTCCGCCAGCACAAGATTTTATGTGCATGGTACTCACATAGCTTCCCAAGACCAAACAAGCCTCTAATGTGTGGTGGAACACAAGACACCAGTTTTACTGGAGTCCTAAGTTTAATTAAATAAGCAAAAACATTTCAGTTTAATTTTTTTTATTTATAGCAAACATTAAAAAAGAAACAGGATCATTGCACAGTACGAGTGATTTGATTTCCATCATTTAGTTGCAAGAATTCCCTTTCGGTAATGCTAAAGCAATATTGCAGTGCCATCCTTTCAATCATCGAATGAGCATACGGTCCAACTGCAATGGTTGAAATGCAATGAAAGGATTACACAATGAAGCGGTTTTAAATGGTGGCCACTGTGGAACTATGGTGTACATATTGAGATGCATTATATAGTGGATGCGAGGATTTCAAAACACAGAACTTACCGAAACTCAAAATTGAAAGACTTTATACAAATGCATGAGCTATCATGGAAATTTATACTCGAGTGGAAACTCATCTCAAATTGAATATTCTACTTTACTGAAAATAAACCGCCCAAATATTTGCTTGAGAAATCCTCTCTCATGCGCACAAAAGCCCCATTAGAGGTGCTCAGAAAGAAACTATCAAAACCTAATGATTAATCATAAAGTCACTCCATCGCTGGTTCAGTAGCATGACTTCACCCAGAAATAAGCAGGATTGCGCAAGGCTAGGCTTTTGGATACATATGTCCATGATAACAGTAAATTATAACACAAATTAAATCCATTAAAAGTGAACTGACATCAGATATGCTTCTGATGAGCAAAACAAAAAGTTTGGAAAGGTTACTGCAATCGCACCACCTGGCTGTTTTAATCATCACCATTACTACCACCACCTCACTGAAGCTGTCTTTTGCTAATTCTACAAGCAACCAACACCTTCAAAATGAGCTGACAAATCTTTTGCCTCCTCATATCTTTAAAGAAAAGCATTGGCCAGAGATGAATTCCAGTTCAATCGGGAAAAAAATGGATGAACTGAATTTAAGTTAGGAATCAGTAAGAATTTAACAAGTCCCAACAAAATAGTTTTAAAAATGTCTTTACCATTAAAAATTAGAACTCATTTTGCAATTTGATTGAACAAAGAACTTAGTAAGCATGTTAATAATAATAAAGCCCAAATCAATGAATTTTTGAATTAGTACTTAAAACATTTTAGTCTCAACTATCTCAAAGACTATCATTTTAAGAATGATTCTCAAATTTACCTGTTTTGTCTTGTTTTTATATTAAAATGTTGCTGTAGGAGGCTGGTTTGCAGCCTGATGTGGAGCAAGATCAGGTCACGGCTCCACAGAATGACAAGTTCAGCTGGTTGCAGCTAAACATACGTCATACAAATTCAAGAGTAATACTCACAGATAAAGAAGCGTGCTTTGGAGTGGCAAGTGCAAGGAGAGGGAAATGCACATCAGGTCCATTCTATTTGGGAGGGAGTGCAGCATAATCCAGGCCAGACCACAAAAATGGAGATACTTTCTCCTTCTCTCCTAATCAATGGTTGCACCTGTACTGGATCAAGGTTCATCCACATTTTCAAACGACCTTCAGTGTTTTCACAGATTAAACAGTCAAGAGTATCACCCTGAGAAACGTACTCAGTGCACATTGAATTAAAGGGCTTGGATTTGAATGATTCTCAGACAAGAGATAGGTCATCTATGTATCTACTATGCCTGCATAAAATCAATCTCCAATCAGGTTAGTAATTTATCGGATAGGTTGTCTGCTTGTATTACTTTACGTCAAGGTGGTTGATAAACCTGCAGGTTTCCATTTTGCAAGAGAATCAAGCAGCTGGGTTTCAATTTGGTGCAATTTTACATTCAACATCCATGTAATGCACAAAAACAGCATCAATACAGTTTACAGAAGAGGTTCCTAAAAATGATTTTATAGTAAAGAGGATTAAAATCTTTAAAGAAAAATATTCAAGACTTAACAAACCAGATTTTGCTGCGCCAGAACTGTTCTTTACTATTTTAGGAACTTGTTTTATGCCTGACTAGAAGATTTACCATATAAAAGTAACTCAAAATGTTATTTTGTACAAATCCTGAGAGTTCATACTGTAGAGTTTTGTTTTGGTGCATTACACAGTTCAAGTAGATTAGAGGCACAATCACATTACAGCCATTCAAAGGCCTTTTTTTGCTTTGGAAAGAAGAGGTCCCATCTCAGCTGAGGCCGCAATGTACATGCTTTAGCTTTTCCATTGCAAGTGTAGCCATTTGGGCAACAGTTCAGCCTATCTTCACAGCAAGTAGCCTGCAAAGTAATTAAAATCATACATTACAACAATTAAGGATGAGGGGTACATTCATTGTGATTCTGAATCTTTGAAGACAAACAATGAATTCATTATGGCATAAAGGAAGCTATTCGATCCATCAAGTCCATGCCAGCATCCTCTAAAGAAACCCAATCAGGCCCAGTCCCTTGTTCAATCTGCATAGCTCTGCAAATGGGCAGCACGGTAGCATGGTGGTTAGCCATAAATGCTTCACAGCTCCAGGGTCCCAGGTTCAGTTCCCGGCTGGGTCACTGTCTGTGCGGAGTCTGCACGTCCTCCCCGTGTGTGCGTGGGTTTCCTCCCGGTGCTCCGGTTTCCTCCCACAGCCCAAAGATGTGCGGGTTAGGTGGATTGGCCATGCTAAATTGCCCTTAGTGTCCTAATAAATAAGGTTAATGGGGGGGGGGGGGGGGGGGGGGGGGGTGGTTACTGGTATAGGGTGGATACGTTGGCTTGACTAGGGTGATCATTGCTCGGCGCAACATCGAGGGCCGAAGGGCCTGTTCTGTGCTGTACTGTTCTATGTTCTATGTCTATGTCTAAATGTATTTCCCTCTAGTGCCCAAATCACTGATTGTCTCTGCTTCACCGCCCTTGCTTGTAGCAACGTCCAGGGCATTACCTCTCGCTGCCTAAAAAAGTACTTCCTCATATCACATGCTTGTCATCTAATGTGCAGTGCCAGAGCTGCTACTCTGCAGCTGAGAATCAGTGATGGAAAGAAATTTGCCTGGATAACCAAGATCAAACCCCAATCCAATGAACATTTGGCATGTTTTAGAATTTCTACTTGTCCAGGTAAAACTGAACACCAAAACAATAATTTATTGGATCTAAATGTGTAACGAGCCGAGTTTGAGAAAATGTCTCCTATTGTCAAGTCTTCAAACTGACAAGAGGCGGCATTTTTACACCTTGAACTGTTCAGTTCCATTTCACAAGCAAGCGGACGTATTTCACAGATTCACTTTTATACATTTGGAACTAAGTGTCATGTTTTCGCTTAACTGACCTTCTCATTTCCATATCACAATTTCCAAATTTATGTTTAGAAGACACTAAATCTTTTAAAATCATTTGTTCATGGGGACCAGGTAATAATAATAATAATAGCTTGTTGTCACAAGTAGGCTTCAATAAAGTTACTGTGAAAAGCCCCTAGTCGCCACATTCCGGCGCCTGTTCAGGGAGACCGGTACGAGAATTGAACCCGCGCTGCTGCCTTGTTTAGCATTACAAGCCAGCTGTTTAGCCCACTGTGCAAAACCAGCCCCAATACTGGCAACGTTACATTTATTACTCACCTCTCGCTACCTTGAGGCTAACAGCGACTTTAGGTAATAAAGTGGATTTTCCTATTCATAATTGGCCCTGTGAATTCTTTTTTATATTGCTGAATGAAGAGACACATGCTGTGGGGAGAACCAAGTAATGCCTTGACCAATTAATGGACCTGCCTGCTTTTAGTTTAAACAAAAACTCGGCAGTTGGCACATGCCTCTGCCAACCAGAGTCCAACTGTCAACCAATTGGCAGACTCTTTTTATACAGTATAAATTGTTGTTCCCATTAGATTTGGTATTCTTGAGAATTTATCCTGATGAGTTGTAAGTCAAGTTTCAATGGCAGACCTCAAAAATCAATGCCCAACTTATTTTCTATGTGATTAACAGCAAGGCTGCTCTGTGCTGACTGATATTAGGCATATTTGAAATGATGTTGGTTTCAAAAAGAGAGATTCACTTAAACTTGAGGTTACTTTACCAGGATCATAACCGGGGTCTGCCAACCTGAACAACTTGACTCTGAAGCTGGGGACCTTTGTGGCAGAAACACTTTTACTATGTTGAAGTGTAGTCCTTTCATTAGAAATGTTTAGCAGAGAGTAACCTGTTCTGTGAAAGGTCCGGGAATCATTTTATATGTCTAAATGAGGATTGTTATTCCTATGTTTCGATGAGCCAGACATTTCCTCAAATACACTTGCACTGTCAGATATTTTAAATTGATTTTTTATGGATTTATCTCCCTAGAAGGACATTTTCAGCAAAAATTAAGAGCTTGTGACGTGTAACTGGAGAAAATAGATTACCTCTCTTATTAGTGATAAATCATCTCATGTTACAAATCTGACCTTCAAAACCAACCAAAGAACTCTATAACTATTCTATCTTTGCTTGTCTGGTGTACTTGAACTTGATTATGAAGAACTGAATTTGCTTAAACTCAGGCTATTAGTGTAATATCCAAAGAAAACCACCAGCTCAATATAGGACTAGGGATGGAGAACTTGCAAAGCATTAAAAATAATCTCATGGTATGCAGTTTAAAGATTCTCAGTGCGACATTCAACACTGTTCCCCAGCACGGAGAAACACTCATGAGTTGATGTCAAAGCAAGCCACCAAACATCTCATGACTTATAGCAAGAGCTTAGTTGGTGAGGGAACATTAAAATCATCTGCAAAGAGAATTGTACTTTACCAAAAGATATTTGGACAGTGTTGAAACCTCTGCCCCATATTCTTTCCTCCTTCAATAAAGGCATCTCCAAATGTTAATGTATCGTTTCACACTTCAAGAATAGGGCATTTGAAATTATAGGATATCACAACTGAGCTTTGTCCTGTTCTCTTTCAATGTCCAGCAGATGTCACTAGACAGCAAATAAGATTGAGAGCCTTAAGTAAATGTCGTGCATCTGAAGGGCACTAAACTCCCAACTGAGCATCTTCATCATCGATCCAGCTCTGACTTGGCAAATTCATCATTGAATACATCAGCTCTAGGTCCCTATTGTCCATTACAGCCTTAGATGGCAAAGTCAACCCCCGGGGGGACCAAAGTACAATTTCTGAAGCACTTACCTTTTCATATGGGCAGCAAGCCCAGCCCCCTGAAGCAACCTTGCAGCAGGTGGCTGGAGACTGGCAGCTGAATTTGTCGTCACATTTTACTTCAGAAATGGGTGAATGCTTGACCTCCCAAGGTACAGAAAGGCTTTGCTTGACACAGGTTCCAAAGCTCAGGTTGCAGGTGTAACCATTTGGACAGCAGTGTTCATGATCCTTGCAGCACACAGCCTAGTGGAAATACAAGAAAATTTTCAGTAGCTTCTTGAAGGTCCCTTCCAAGTAAACAGTTGGTTGCAAACCAAGCTAAATCTACAGTTCATATTATATGGGGAGGAAACATTAAAACTGTAAGAGCCAAAAGGTCTAGAGTGTTAATACATCCAGTCATGATCAGAAAATGGACTAAACAATTACTGGACTTTATATAAAACGTGGATGAATTCACTGTAGTGGTTTATAAGAATTGAAACTTGCGTCCATAGGCATTTATGGTGATCCTTAGGCGATATCACCACCAGTCAGCTCTCCCCCTCAAAGGGAAAAGCAGCCTATGGTCATCTGGGACTAAGGCAAATTTACTTTTATTTGCTTTTGCAGGCATTATATTAAGTAACGGAATATCTGAACTGTGGCCTGTGCAAAGTCCAGGCAACTTCACCCCACTCATAGTTCTACTTAATGCTCAGTGGTTTCACAAGTGCAGTGCATTGGAAACAATTGAGCAGAATAACTCTAAATTGATAGCCAGCAGTCAGATAAGAGGGTTTCCATAACTTTAACCACCATTTATCATGACCTTGTATCCAGCTAGCTGTACAAGCAGTAAACTGACAATTGTCCAGCACAGTCCATCAGAGGCAGTTTGGGAAAAGAGCCCGTCATTTGTCCATGTCAACAAACAAAGCAATTAACTGCAAAGCGGAGTTTAAAAAGTCAATAGCAAAAAAAAATCCGGGTGAACAGAAGGCGAGATGGGTTCATTAACAGCCCACCCTCACTCTGCTGTAATCAGTGAGGTTTATGATCTTTATGGCAGCAGAAATCCATCAACCTGATTTACTTTCAGAAATGCTTTAAGTGGTGAGTGAAAATAGGCAAAGGCTAGGGAGAAACAACAGTTGCACTTGCATCCTATAGAATCGTGTTGGGCATGTGGGAGGAGGGGAAAATGTAAAACTAAAGATTTCCATTGTCTACAAACTCCTCTATCAACTTTAATAAAGAAACAGCACACTGGGCTAAATCGCTGGCTTTGAAAGCAGGCCAGCAGCACCGTTTGATTCCCGTAACAGCCTCCCCGAACAGGCGCCGGAATGTGGCGACTAGGGGCTTTTCACAGTAACTTCTTTGAAGTCTACTCGTGACAATAAGCAATTTCCATTTCATTCATTTCACGTGTTAAGCAGGGACCAGAGGGCAAATAGAATTTAAGTACATTGAGTGTTGTCCTAAATGAAAGGTTCTAAAGCAACTCTTTCACCACCGCCCCCCCCTCCCCCTCCCCACATTCTTTTCCATCCCTTAATCAGCATCTAAACTAAAATATTGCACATGCAGATTAGAAGTATTACAGAACTTTTAGTGACTTCCAATGAATTGACTAGTGTTTAAATGTCAACCAGTTTTCTAAATAAATTTGGACATGGGCAAACAATGGCAAAACTGCATTCACTGCAGATCCTCCTTTTGTTACATGTCAATTGTTTCTGCTACAGCTGAGTGGCTTGCTGGGCTACTACACTGGGCTAAATCGCTGGCTTTTAAAGCAGATCAAGGCAGGCCGCATGGTTCAATTCCCGTACCAGCCTCCCCGAACAGGCACCAGAATGTGGCGACTAGGGGCTTTTCACAGTAACTTCATTGAAGCCTACTCGAGACAATAAGCGATTTTCATTTCATTTTTCATTTCACCATATGTTCTGGTCTAGAGTCAATTAAGGGCTGACTCCCTTCCCTTAAGTGTTTTAATGAACCAGTTGTGATTTTGCACCAATTGTAAACTATAATTGTTTTGTTAAGAAAATATTTATTTAAAAATGTTCATATTAAACAAAACCATCTAAAACAGTTAACCAAAATAACACAATAGTAAGAAGAGACGAGCAAGCAAAAACACATTAACTTTTTTAAATAATTTAGAGTATCCAATTCATTTTTTCCACTTAAGGGGTAATTTTGTGTGGCCAATCCAGCTACTCTGTACATCTTTGGGTTATGGGGCAAAAACCATGCAAACATGGGGAGAATGTGCAAACTCCACATGGAGTGACCCAGAGCCGGGGTCAAACCTGGGACCTTGGTGCCATGAGGCTTCAGTGCTAACCACTACGCCACAATGCTGCCAAAAAAACATTAACTTTAACCCCAAAATCTAAAGCCCCTAACAGCTGACGGTGACCAGCTGCCATCATAAGTAGAATCCTTCTGCCGACCCTCTACTGGTGTACTTAACCCTCTCCAAATGTACAAAAGATATTAGGTCACCCAACCAAGTAGAGACACAAGGAAGAGCAGGAGAGCACAATCCAAGCAGAACCCGTCTCAGGGCTTTCAACGGAGAAGACATCCGCCTTCACCTCCAACTGAAGCACTGGTGAGTCTGACACCCCAAATATGGCCACCAATGGCCATGGAGCTGGATCCAAATCTACATCGAGTATGTCTGACATGGTGTTAAAGAAAGAGGCACAGTAGCTTACCAACTTGGGACAAGTCCAAAACATTTGTGCAGTGCTCACACTTATCATCCAGCCCAGAGAAGAATCCACTCTTCCGCGCATTAGCCAGATGCGCCCTGTGCACAACTTTGAATTGAATAAAACTTAGCTGAGCACATGAAGACATGGAGTTGACTCTGTAAAGGGCCTCACTCCATACCTCTCCATCCAGAATGGGACCCATTTCACCCCACCCTCTGATTTTATCCTCGTCTCACTCAACGGAGCAGACGCCACTGAGCGCATCTGGCCGTTTATCCCCAAAATAGTTCCCCATAACCCTTCTGTAGACAAAATCCTCTTCAACAGGAAAGAGGATGGCACCACGGGAAAAGGGGTAAAAAATTATGAATCTGAAAATGCCTGAAGAGAGTGAAACCAGGCAGTTGGAATTTCCCTGCCAGCTGCTTAAACAAATCCTTTCCCTCCCATGACTTAAACACAGACTCCCAAGCTGCTGGCAGAAAAAGATGGTTTTTGCAGATGGGGGCTAACGAGGGCAGTGGACAGAGCTCGAAATGCAGCCTGAACTTTTCCAAATTCTCAGGGTGAAGATCACCACTGAATTCAGGGTAAACCTCACTGGTTGGAAAGGCAATGATGCAGTAATTATTGCACAGAAACAGTGCAGGAGCTCACTTCCATTTGTCCCCGTGTGGAACCAGGATCATTGAACCACAAGAATATCTTCTGAATATTGGCTGCCCAATAGTAAAACAATAAATTGGGTAGAACCAAGCCCCCTGATTGTCTGTCCCTCTGGAGCAAAGCCCCATGGATCCTTGGGAGTCTTACCCGCCCAAATAAAGGACAACATTAATTTGTTGACTTTACCAAAAAGGACGTGGGGAGGAAAATGGGGAGACACTGAAAAATCTCTCCATGGGCTTTCACGGCTTCATTGGTTTTTTCCATGAGCTGCTCGGATGGGGGCCGAGGTCTCCTCCATTGATTTCCAGAGGTTCACCGACACAATCCATCAAGTGTTTTTTTTTTATATATTTTTTTATTCTCCTTTTTCACATTTTCTCCCAAATATACACCCAACAATAATCAGTAACGAATGTAATGTCAATCCCCATATCAATAATAACGATCCCATCCTCCCACCAAACCCCAGACATAGGTCTGTATGTTAACATAAACAAATGACAAAAAGGAATCAGGAATCATCCATAGTCACCATTAACCCCCCAACCCTCCCAGCCCCCACCCCTCCTAAAGTTTGATGCGATCCAATTCTCGAAAGTGCATAATGAATAACGCCCATTAATTGTAGAACCCCTCCATCCTTCCCCTCAGTTCAAATTTGATCTTTTCAAGCAGTTAAGAATTCCAACAGGTCTCCCCGCCAAGCCAGGGCACAGGGCGGAGTGGTTGATCTCCACCCTAACAGGGTCCCCTTTCGGGCGATCAACGAGGCGAAGGCGACAACATCTGCCTCCACGCCCGTTTCCAACCCCGGCTGGTCCGACACCCTGAATATGGCCTCCCGAGGGCCCAAGTCCAGTTTCATGTGCACCATTTTAGAGATTACCCTAAACACCTCCTTCCAGTAATCCTCCAGCTTTGGACAGGACCAAAACATATGAACGTGGTTTGCGGGGCCTCCCCCGCAACATTCACAGACATCTTCTACCCCCTCAAAGAGCTGGCTCATCCTCGCCCTTGTAAGGTGCGCTCTATACACCACCTTCAAATCCATCAAGTGTTTAACAAATTCCTTTTCCAACGTACTCGAAAGCACCTCGGCCGTTAGTGGAGTTGCCGAAGCCAAGGAGACTGCCTCTGCCATTTTATCTGCCGACAGACTCTAACAGGCCCTTAACTCCGTCGATGAACGTCTGCTGTCCGCCTTCTTTCCCCTGACTTTTCCAGGCATTTCAATCGTACAGGATCCTTACTCCATTACTTATGTGGGTGTTCAAAAGAAAATACCCGTGATACTGAGAGAAATGGGCAAAAGGTGCAGTACTGTAGTGGGAGCCACCTCGTGCGCACCTTCTCTCTGCATTACGCCACCAAAAGTATAATTGTTATTTTGACGGGTGTCAGCTCATCAGATTTATTAAATTTAATTGCACATTTACCATGGAGGGATTTACATTCATGACCCTTGTTTACTAGTTCAGCAACCATTTTCCATACCTTGACTACTGCTTGATTCTTGATGGAAAACACGTATGGATGTAAGAGTACAAATAAAAATCTGACTATGCTGTAATGCCCTCCACATTCAATCACATGGGGGGGGGGGGTGAAGATGATGAAGAATTAAAACACCACCTTTGGAATCACACCACAACACCAAACAGTGACCTCAGGACAGAACATTATCGGTGGTGAAGACGGAGAGGAAAGAGTATGCGCAGGAAGGTGGGGGAGATGAGCCGAGGGGCAGGGATCGAACCTGGGTCCTCAGAGCCATGAGGCAGCTGTGCTAACCACTGCACTGCAGTGCTGTCCATCAGCCATTATTTTGAATAGTTATTTTTACATCTTTTTTCGCTGGTGATTTTAACTGTTTTCAGTTGCATCTTCCTTTTCCATTCTTGGTTTCAGAGTATTTCTGGGATGTTAAATCATCGGAGGCCATTTTGAACTCGCACGAGATCGGCAGCACTGGCGGAAAGTCCCACAAGAGTCTGTAAATGAGATTCTTGCCGGGAAGATCATGTTTCCATGTCACAAGATTCACGCCCGGGAGTGAATCACATTTTAATACATGTGCATCGATTTACATATTATTTTTGTTTTATAAATTTAGCGTACCCAATTATTTTTTCCAATGAAGGGACAATTTAACATGGCCAATTCACCTACCCTACCTTTTTTGGGTTGTGGGGTGAGACCCACACAGAAACAGGGAGAATGTGCAAACACCACACGGACAGCGACCTGGGGCTGGGATCGAACATGGGTCCTCAGCGCCATGAGGCAGTAGTGATAACCACAGCACCACCGTGCTGCCTTGATTTACATAATTATAGCCCCCTGCCACGTGATTCCCCCCTCACTAAATATTCAAACCTCGCCTACATGACACCACACCGGTGGAGCTACCAAACATGAGGCAGTCAAGAGACCCCTGAGGGGGTGCAGAGGTAGGTATAGTATATATTTGAGGTGAGTGAGGGGGGGGGGGGGGGGGGGGGGAGAAGAGAACATGCCTGGGCATTGTCAGGTGCAGGTTGACACTGTTTTAAGCTGAGTGTCGACCTATGCCAGGGGCAGGCCCCAGTGAGAGCTCTATTGGAAAGGGCGGGGGGCATTGAGATGTGGTGTGCAGGTAGTGCAGCTACGGTGTTGGGGGTGGGTGTGTGTGTGTGTGTGTGTGTGTGTGTGTGTGTGTGTGTGGGGGGGGGGGGGGGGGGGAGGGAGACCTCCCTGGGGACCGGGGGCCATTAGGCTTCACCGCTGACCGGGATGCCCTTTAAAGCTAGTGTCCTGATCTCTTTTGGAGTTTGTTCACAACTCCATGACATCCCACCCAACCAGAGTGACAGCGTACATCATGGCCACTCATTTTCTTTTAAAGAGGTTCAGGATTTGGTGAGAAAACTGGTCTGCAACTGGAGAGTTACACACCAGTTTTCTGTCTGCGTCGGACACTTTGCCAAATTATTTTTTTTAATATAAATTATAGTACCCAATTATTTTTTTTTCAATTAAGGGGCAATTTAATGTGGCCAATCCGCCTAACTACACATCTTTGGGCTGTGGGGTGAAACCCATGCATACTTGGGGAGAATGTGCAAACTCCAGACAGACAGTGACACGGGGCCAGGATTGAACCCTGGTCCTCAGCGCCGTAGGCAGCAGTGCCAACCACTGTGCCACCGTGCCAACCACTTTGCCAAATTCTGGTAAGATTCCGCCCATAGAAATTTCTCATCTGTCCTAAATGGTTTACCCCGCATCCTTCGACTGTGACCCCTGGTTCTGGACGCCTCCGCCATCGTGCACATCCATCCATCCTGCATCGACCCGGTCTAGTCCTGTTAGAATTTTATAGGCTATTAGATTCCCCTTCATTCTTCTAAACTCCAGCGAATATAATCCTAACCGACTCAATCTCTCCTCATACATCAATCCCACTATCCCAGAATCAGTCTGGTGAACCCTCGCTGCACTCCCCCTATAGCAAGAACATCCTTCCTCAAATAAAGAGACCAAAACTGCACACAATACACCACAGGTGTAGTCTCACCAAGGCCCTGTATAATTGTAGCAAGGCATCCCTGCTCATGTACTCAAATCCTCTCACTATGAAAGCGAACATACTATTTGCCTTCTTTACTGCCTGCTGCACCTGCATGCTTACGTTCAGCGACTAGTGTGCGAGGATACCCAGGTCTCATTACAGAGTCCCCTCTCTCAATCTATAGCCATTCAAATAATAATTGCCTTCCTGTACTTGCTATCAAAGTAGATAACCTCACATTTATCAAAATTATACTACACCTGCCATCTCACTCAACTTGTCCAACTCACAGGACGGCACAGTGATTAGAACTGTTGCCTCACGGTCCTGAGGACACGTGTTCGATCCCGGCTCTGGGTCACTGTCCATGTGGAGTTTGCACATTCTTCCAGTGTCTGCGTGACTTTCACCCCACAACCCAAAGATGTGCAGAGTAGGTGAATTGGTCACTCTAAAATTGCCCCATAGACCACAAATCATAAGACATAAGAAAATTGGAAAAAATGCATTGGGTACTCTAAACTTATCAAAAGAAATATGTCCAAATCACACTGAAGCATCTCTGCATTCTCCTCACAGCTCACCCTCCCACTGAGCTTTGTATCATCTGCAAATTTAGAGATATTACATTTAGTTCCCTCTCCTAAATTAATATATATATATATATTGTGAATTCACTGTTACCTGCGGTACCCCATTAGTCACTGCCTGCCATTTGGAAAAAGACCCATATATTCGTTCTGTTTCCTGTCTGCTAACTAGTTTTCTTTCCATCTCAATACATTATCCCAATTCCATGAGCTTTAATTTTACATTCTAATCTCTCATATGGAACTTTGTCGAAAGCCTTCTGAAAATCTAAATAAACCACATTCACTGCCTCCTTGTCAAATCTACTAGTTATGTCCTCAAAGAATTCTAGTAGATTTGTCAAGCATAATTTCCCTTTTGTAAATCAATGCTGACTCTGTCCAATCCTGCCACTGTTTCCCAAGTGCTCTGCTATTAAATCTTTTATAATGAACTCGAACATTTTCCCCACTACCGATGTCAGAATTCCCTGCATTCTCTCTACCTCCCTTTTTAAATAGTAGGGTTACATTAGCTACGATCCAATCTATATGAACTGTTCCCGAGTCATAGAATCGTAGACCACCAATGCATCCACTATTTTTCAGACCACTTCCTTATGTACTTAGGGATGTGAGTTTTCAGGCCCTGGGAATTTATCGGCCTTCAATCTTATCAATTTCCCAAACACCATTTCTCTAACAATACTGATTTCCTTCAGTTCCCCTCTCTCACTAAACTCTGTGTTCCCCAACATTTCTGGTTTGTTATTTGTGTTATCCTTTGTGAAGTCAGAACCAAAATATTAAATTAGTTGGTCAGTCATTTCTTGATCACCATTATAAATTTTGGTTTCTGACTGTAAGGGGCCTACATTTGTCTTCACCAATCTTCTTCTCTTCACATACCTATAGAAGCTTTTACAGTCAGTCTTTATTTTCCTTGCAAGCTTATTTTCGCATTCTATTTTTCCATTCTTAATCAATCCCTTTATCCTCCTTTGCTGAATTCGAAACTACTCACAATCCTCAGGTTTGCTGTATTTTCTGGTCAATTTGTATGCTTCTTCCTTGGATCTTATATAATCTCTAATTTCCTTTGTAAACCAGGGTTTGGTCACGTTTCTCGTTTTATTTTTGCGCCAGACAGGAAGGAACAATTGTTGTAGTTCATCAAAGTGCTCATTGAATATTTGCCATTCCCCCACCATCATCCCTTTAAGTAACGGTCCCCAATCCATCAGAGCAAACTCACGTCTCAAACCATCGTAGTCTCCTTTAGTTAGATTCAGGACCCTAGTCTCAGAATCACTCTCCACCTTGATGAAGAATTCTATCATATTATGGTCACTCATCCTCAAGGGGCCTTGCACAACTAGTTTGCCAATTATTCCTTTCTTATTACACTATACCAAATCTAGGATGGTCCATTCTCTCGTGGATCCTCAACATATTGGTCCAGAAAACCATTCTGTAAACACACCAGGAATTCCTCCTCTACGTTATTGTGACTAATTAGATTTGCCCAATCTACATGCAGATTAAAATTACCCATAATTACACATGTTCCTTTATCTCATGCATATCTAATTTCCTGTTTAATACCATTCCCAACATCATCATTATAGTTTGGAGGTCTATTTACAACCCCCACTAACCTATTTTGCCCCTTCGTGTTTCTCAGCTCCATCCATACAAATTCCACATTGTTGGAACTAATATCTTTCCTCGCTATTGTGTTAATTTCCTCTTCAACCAGTAATGCAACCCCACTGCATTTTCCTTTGGTCTGTCCTTCCTAAATACTGACTACCTTTGAGGTTCAATTCCTATCCCTGATCACCATCCTCAATCCCGACTGTATCATACCTGTTTACATCTATTTGCAGGATTAATTCATCCACTTTATTGCAAATGCTCTGTCATAAAGGCACAAAAGCCTTATGGCTCATCTTGCCCCGTTTCCATTATTTTTCACTGTGGCTCTGTTTGATTCTGGCCCTTTATTTCTCTGCCTTTCAGTTTTCTTATTTCCCCTTTGTCTTTTGTTCTTGGTCCTGGTTTCCTTCTGATTCCTTGCAGAGTTTCCCATCGCCCTGCCATTTGAGGTTAAACCCTTCCCAAATATGTTAGTAAATGCTCCCCCTTGGACATTAGCCTAGGTCCTACCCAGGGGTGACTTGTCCAGTTTGTACCACTTCCCCCAGAATCAGTCTCAACGTCACAGGAATCTGAAACCCTCCCCTCTCACCATCTCTTCAGCCATGGATTCATCATATAATATCCGGCTATTACTGCTCGGACCAGCACGTGGCACTGGTAGTAATCTGAGATCACGACCTTTGAGGTCCTAATTTTCAACTTACTTCCTAACTCCCTATATTCGGCTTTTAGGACCTAATTCCATTTTACCTATTTCGTTGGTACAAATGTGTACCACGACCACTGGCTGTTCATCCTCCCCTTCCAGAATGCCCTGTCGCCACTCTGGGACATCCTTGAGTCTAGCACCTGGGAGGCAACATACCATCCTGGAGTCTTGTTTTTGGCCTCAGAAAAGCCAATCTAATCTCCTTAAAATTGAATCACTTATAACTATTGCATTCCCACACTTATTACTCCGATCCTGTGCAGCAGCGTCAACCGTGGTGCAACAAATTTGGCTGTTGCTGCTTTCCCCTGAAAGGCCATTCCCCAACAGTACCCGAAGCGGTGCATTGGTTTTGCAGGGGAATGGCCACAGCAGATCCTGCACTGCCTGGTCACCCATTCCCACCTGGGGAGTCTTAGCTTGTGGTGCGACCACCTCGCTGTACGTGATACCCATGATACTCTCTGCCTTATGAATGCTCCACAGAGTCCCTAGCCACCGCTCCAACTCCGCAATCTGGACCTCCAGGAGCTGCAGCTGGAGACACTTCCTGCACACAAGTTGGGGCTGGTCACTGGAAATGTTCTCGCTTCCCACATCAAGCAGGGCATTGAATACCAAGTGTGATGTTATTTGTGTCTTTTCCGGGCAGCACAGTAGCAAAGTGTTTAGCATTGCTGCCTCACGGTGCCGAGGTCCCAGGTTCGATTCCGGCTCTGGGTCACTGTCCGTGTCGAGTTTGCACAGTCTCCCCGTGTTTGCGTGGGTTTCGCCCCCCACAACCCAAAGATGTGCAGGGTAGGTGGATTGGCCGCACTAAATTGCCCCTTAATTGGAAAAAATGAATTGGGTACTCTAAATTTATATTTAACATTTTTTTTAAAAAATTGTATCTTCTCAAGTGAAGACAACCAAAATATCTGCTCAATGTGTAATGATGATGGAGGGGAAAATTGAATTGTACACAGAAATATTGGACTTTAAAAGGACCAAATTTTATAAGTACACGCCCTGAAGATAGCTGAGAATACACCACTAGCCACTGGCAGGAATGGATGCAGGGCCTATCTCTCGGGAACAACGGAAACCCTCCTTGTGGCTCCAGGCAAGGTAATTCTAAAAGAATCCAAACACTGATTGCTATTTCTGGTGAAGACAAAGAAACATAATGGCTATCCCATCCTAAGACCCAGGGTACCTCCTGGGTATAATTGCCGCAACCGACTAGTGACAGTTCAAATATACAAAGACATTGGTTAAAAGCTAGCCAGCTGATAGAAATGCCCGCGGCCTGAGGGAAAAGTAGTTGGGCGTTTGCCACATTGATGAATACAATAAGAGAAGCATGACCCCTGCAAAGATAGCCAGCTTCTGCAGGATCATCCAAAACACTCGCTCTCAAATCAATCAGCCAGCAGAAGGATTGCAGCTGGGAAATGAATGGAAATCTCCCCCAAAATACCGAACACCTGAACTGAAGAATCAACTATTCACCAGCAGAGGTCAGTTACTGGAATCCAGACGCAACACTCATCATCTATTCCTCGCAACTGGGGAGCTGTTCGGCATAACTTTGTTATTTACATACTATTGGACACAATTCTGTATAAATGCAGATGCATGTGTTCACCATTTCTTCTAATCTTATCAGTTAATAAACTATAAACTTACCCCATCCTAACACAAGAAAGCCTGGTAAATTGGCTCCTTTTTAAGCACAATTCTTTGGGCTGTAAAAGGTGTCCAAGAGAAAGGGAACCTGGTTAGATTAAACCTTTATTATTACCAGCAGAGGGTGGGTTGAATAAAGACACAAAGCCAGTCATTCCTCCTCACTCAGGTTTATATAATTTGGGGGTATCCCATCGGATGGTGACAAATCGAGGGGTCTTGCCCAGATCAACAACTTTTGGGGAACCTAACCTGGGGCTGGTATTAACAAAAGCTTCTGCATTTCATTATTTCCTATTTTAATTCCCCAGACTCTCTCTGGATGACCAACACTCACTTTAGCTACTCTTTTCCTTTTTAAATACTTGGCTGACGATCTGTATGTTTCCAGCTAGCTTCCCCTCATACATTTCTCCTTCATTTTTTAATCATCCTGCAGTTTCTTGCACCATATTCTGCTAAAGTTTAGCAGTTTCAGTGTAACACATTTACACAAAATGTTGTTCAACTCTGCAAGGTAGTTATTTCTTCCAATTTCCAACTAGTTCATCAGAATGGTTCTCCTGGATTTTACCAACTTTTGAAAGGCCGACAAGATACACAAGAAATTTTCAAAACTTATAAAAGCTTGACATGCAAAGTGAAATACTGCAGATGGAATAAATTTGAAACAAAAATTTAAAATGCAGGAGAAACTCAGATCAGGCATCATCTGTGGAGAGAAACAGTGTTTCATGTCAAGGCTGAGTTTTCATCAAAGCATTAGCAAGGGTTGGCATGCTAGTCATCCTAGCAAATAGCAAAAATTACTATACAAGGTATAAAGAAGAAGCAACTGTGGAGTTTTGTAGTTTACATGTTCCTTGCCCTCCACAGAAATATTTGGTGACAATATGTTTTTTAAATTTTTTATATATATATATATATATATATATAGTGCCCAATTCATTTTTTTCCAATTTTAGGGGCAATTTAACGTGGCCAATCCACCCAGCCTGCACATCTTTGGGTTGTGGGGGAGAAATCCACGCAAACACGGGGAGAATGTACAAACTCCACACGGTCAGTGACCCAGAGTCGGGATCGAACCTGGGACCTCGGTGCCGTGAGGCAGCAATGCTCACCACTGTGCCACCCTTGGTGACAATATTTAATTGAAACAAATTTTCCACATAACAGATCTAAACAGGGGTACAAACATAACTTACCTCAGTCAGAGGACAACAGCCCCAGGCTCCTGAGCGACGCTGACAGCAGGTACTGCCTGTAGGACAGCTCTTGGTGTCATCACACTTGGTGTTTAATGACCTGCTCTTCCCCAGAGGTTTCATGTTAGTTGCTTCATTGGTAGCCCTGGGGAAAGATAATGGCTTCTTCGTGCAGCCCTCATGCTTAACATCACACGTGTAGCCATTGGGACAGCAGTAATCTGCGTCTTCACAGCAAACCGCCTGATAGAAGAAATGCAAATAGTTTGGATCTGTTTATCTGGGCACGTTTCATCCACCATAATCAAAATTGTTCAGCGAATGTATAGCTTTACACTGTTCTATCAACTAGGAACGGGTTCTCTGTGCAACATGCCCCACCCTCTTTAACACACTATAAGGATGCACCTCATAAGAATGTGTTCAGAAAAGAAATTTCAAATTGTAATCAGATACATGGAGGCTGTGGTGAAGTGGTATTGGGCGAGATTCTCTGGCCTCCCCGCGGCGTGTTCCTCAGCTGTTCCACCACTGTCAATGAGATTTCCCATTGAATCCACTCTACGCCGCTGGGAAACCCGCAGGGGCGGGGGCGCTGTCGACAGGAACAGCAGGAATATGGCCAGCATGATGATGCAGTGGTTGGCATTGCTGCCTCACAGCACTGAGGACCTGGCTTCTATCCCGGTCCTGGGTCACTGTCTGTGTGGAGTTTGTGCATTCACCCCATGTCTGCTTGCGTCTCACCCCCACAATCCAAAAAATGTACAGGGTAGGTAGATTGGCCACACTAAATTGCTCAATTGGGAAAATAAATAATTGAGTACTCTAAATTTACGGGGGAAAAATGAATAGCAGCAATATCGTGCCCATTGTCACAAGACTAATAATTCAAATACCCAACGTAATTTCTGGGGACCCTGGTTCATATCCCACCGCAGCAGATGGTGCAATCTGAATTCAATAAAAATATGGAATTTAAAGTCTAAATAATGACCATGAATCCATTGTCAATTATCATAAAGGCCCATCTGATTCACTAATGTTTTCCAGTGGAATGAGATCTACTATCTTGATAAGATTCTAAGTCCACAGCAATGTGGTTGACTCTTAAATCATACAATCATAGAATTTACAGTGCAGAAGGAGGCCATTCTGCCCACCCTTGAAAGAGCACCTTACTGAAGCCCACGGCTCCACCCTATCCCACCTAACCTTTTTTGACACAAAGGGTAATTTAGCATGGCCAATCCACCTCACCTGCACATAGAATCATAGAATTTACAGTGCAGAAGGATGCCATTCGGCCCATCGAGTCTGCACCGGCCCTTACAAAGAGCACCCTATCTACCCTATCCCCGTAACCCAGTAACCCCCACTTAACATTTTTCGGACACGAAAGGCAATTTAGCATGGCCAATCCACCTAACCCGCACATCTTTGGACTGTGGGAGGAAACCGGAGCACCCAGAGGAAACCCATGCAGACACGGGGAGAATGTGCAGACTCCGCACAGAACCAAGCCAGGAATGGGACCCTGGAGCTGTGAAGCAATAGCGCTAACCACTGTGCTACCATGCCGCCTAAAAGACAATAAATGCTGGACCATCCATCGATGTCCACATCCCATGAAAGAATATAAAAAGAAAACAATCGTAATGTTTAGTGGGCTGGACAGCATACTGAATTCCACAAAGGCTTTAAGCCCTTTCATACAGTTGTATCAATCAATAAGATCATGGCAGATCTGTGACCTAATTGGCTGGTGCCGATAATCCTCAATACCTGAGGTTTACAAAAATCTGTCAATTTAAAATTTCCTGCACAGCCCCTTGTAGAAACAATTCCAAACTTCTGCTATCCTTTGCACATAGAAGTGCTTTTTTTCTTTATCAATTTTTATGGGATGTGGGCTTCACTGGCTAGCCACTATTTGTTGCCCATCACTAATTGCCCTTGAGAAGGTGGTGGTGAGCTGATTTCTTGAATCACTGCAGTCCATGTTGTATAGGTACACCTATGTGCTATTAGGGAGGGAGTTCCAGGATTTTGACCCGCAATAGTAAAGCAATGGTGATACATTCCTAAGTCAGGATGTTGAGTGACTCAGAGGGGAACTTCTAGTCGGTGGTGTTTCCATGCATCTGCTGCCCAAGGAACTTTGGCGAGTTCCTGCAGTTACAGTGCGTCAGTGGTAGAGGGAGTGAATGTTTGTGGAAGAGGTGCCAATCAATCGGGCTGTTTTTTCCTGGATGCTGTCTAGCTTCATTTGTTGGAGCTGCACTCATCCAGGCAAGAGATGACTTGTGGCTTGTAGGTGCTGGGCAGGCGTTGGGGAGTCAGGTGGTGAGTTACTCGCCACAGGGCGGCACAGTGGTTTGCAATGCTGCCTTACAGTTCCAGAGACCCGGGTTTGATTCTGACCTGGGGTGACTGTGTGGAGTTTGCACATTCTCCCCATGTCTGATTGGATATCCTCTGGGTGCTCAGTTTTCCTCCCACGATCCAGGTGTGATTACGTGAACTGGCCACGCTAAATTTGCGCTTAGTGTCCAATGGTTAGGTGGGGTTACAAGGATAGGGCTGTGAATTGGGCCTACTTAGGGTGCTGTATCGGAGCAGAGGCTGGCGCAGGTTTGATGTTCCGAATGGCCACTTCTGCACAGTTGGGATTCTTTGATTCTATTCTATGAGGATTCCTGGCCTCTGATCTGCTTTCAGAATCATAGAATCCTTACACTGCCGAAGGAGGTCATTCTGCCCATCAAATCTGCACCAGCCCATGGAAAGAGCATCCCACTTAAGCCCATGCCACCACCCTATCCCCGTAACCCTACATAATCTTTTATACATTAAGGGGCAATTTAACACAGCCAATCCACATCTTTGGACTGTAGGAGAAAACCAGAGCACCTGGAGGAAACCCACGTAGACACAGGGTGAAAGAGCAAACTCCACACATGTAGCCACAGCGTTTATATGGATACTCTAGGTCAGTTTGTGGTCAATGGTAACCCCAGTGTGTTGATAGTGGGGGGTTCAGTGATAGTAATGCCGTTGAGTGCCACTGATGGTTTGATTCTCTGATTGGAGATGGTCATTGCCTGGCACTTGTGTGGTGCGAATGCTACTTGCCACTTGTCAGCATAAGATGCATATTGCCCAGGTCTTGCTCAAGTTGGACATGAACTGCTTCAGTGTCGGAGTCATAAATCCTGCTGAACATTGTGCAATCATCAGTGTGAAATCATCAGTGTACATCCCCATATCTAACTAAACTCCTGAAAGTCTATGCCCTTTTCACCTCAGGGTGAAATCTGGATGTCTCAGATTCTCTACCCACTTGGCTAGAATGGCATTATGCAAAGTGAGCTTGTGAATCATTCGGTTTGCAGTTGGCATTAGCATCATAAAAATGCACCCAATTTGGCAATTTTAATTAGGCATGCCAGAGGATGGCAGGTGAAGGAATAGGCAACAGAAAAGAGAAACTGGCATGGGAGGGTTTGATTCTTTGATCTTGTTTCTATTGAACAGTTGAGGCAGAGGAGAGAGCACTTTTCTCTACATGTATAACAATTATATTACAATAACTACTAACATTTAAATAGTGTGTTTCACATAATGGAACACTACAAGGCACACACGAAGGGAGTGAGACTTATGGAGCATGAATTAGCAGCAAAATCTGCAAGCCAATGGTTTTGGGAACTAAATTTGGAAAATAGGCATAAACGAGGTAAGAGACCTTCTAAAACTTCAGGCACGGGGTTAGGAAATACTATTTCGAAGTTGAAATGGCTGCTGGAAATTCTTGGAAGATATTAAAAGGGCCTGGGGAAAAACAACACATATGAAAGTCCAATTGAAAGTACTGCACGGACATACCCAGATAAAAGAAATACAAGCTTGTATTGTCTAGTCAAGGTCAGGATTATAGCTTGCTGTTTGGCAGTGATCCAATTTGAATTCTTCAAACAAGTTACAAGTGAAATGTTAAGATTTATTTCAAATTTGGTTAAGTAACTAAATTGAAATTAGTTTAAAGGAAAAAAATAAAGGTTATAGAAAAAAAATTAGAGCACAGAAGGTAACTATTTAGCAGGCAATGGATTGATTTTTAAATTGCCCAGAAACTTGTGTCTAAATTACTCGATACGAGGTGTTGATTTATAAGAACTCAATGACGGCAGTTAAAAGCAGAAATTTTAAGCACGCTCTAGAGGAATTTGGAACAAATAGGAGAATTTATTGTGCTATCACATCATCTCCATTAGGGAACAGAGGTCATAATGAGTTTGGGTGAAAATGTCTTTGAGATCTGAATTTTCCTAGGTCTCTTTAAAAATCTGTAGCATTGAGAGAACGCTGATGATTAACTGTTTGAACTTTAAGAGCAAATTAATATGTGGGTGTTCGTAGAATCATGTTACCATTAAGTTTTATCTTTATGGAAATTAACCATGTCTGGAGCTTTTAATTACAGACATTCGTGGCATGTTACAATAGAAACAAAAGGACATTGACGTAATTCATTTGTTGTTTTAAAGCATTTGATATGTTTCACTGCTTGTGTGTGAATGATATCAGTGTGCGTCTGTTTCAAGTGTCAGTATTTTCTGTTGAAATTGTAATCTTTGAGCAAACAGCTAACAAAATCTGGAATCATGTTTTTCTGGCCAGAGAATTCCAGGATGAGAGATCAAATTGTGGGAATTTTAATCTGGATACAAATTCACACATGTAAGAGTGAGATCATTTTAATTGAATAGGATTTATTGGAATTTGGGATATCCAAAATGATTATAGCCAGTCTGTGTTGGATTGATCTTGTGTTAAAATTCATCAGGTTCAAAAAAGAATTATTCCCAACACAACTGACACAAGAAAGACAGAAAACATTGAGATCAGGCAGAAAACGATTACTGAAGAAAAGGGGTCCCTGATCATGTTTTCTCCTTAGGTCGAAACAAAGAGGTGGTGACGTAATGATGTCCAGTTGAAAACTTTTACTCCTCCCCTTTTCCAAACGAGCAGAGAATCAACCCTTTCCTGTTAACAGCTGAAGATGTATTTGTATTTTTACAGAAATTGGGAATAACAAACTTTTAAGTTTCGATTAATTAACCCATTTTGCCCCAAGTAGAATGGATCTTTTGTGTTTTACTTTACAGGTAACTGCAAGTGGAACAAGATTTGCAGTTAGCTGGTGTCCATGGACACAAGGACAAAACCTCTTTTGAAGAAGAGACTCTACAATTTAAGACAAAGGGGAGATGAACTGGACATTAATAAAAATCTGAAAGCCAATAACACTGTTGTTTGAATTTGGGACAATTCTGGGATGTAGAAAGGCAATGTAATTTAGTAAGTTACGTTTAAAAAAAAAGTAATTTAAGACAAAGAGCAAGCAATCAAATGTTACTGCCTGGAATCAAATGGAAATATTTGATTTCTGTTTTAAATATGAAGATATTTTATTAGACTGCAAGATTTCTCCAGGGCTCATGGCTAGGATAGGATTAAGTAACTGAGGATAGACAATTGAGACAGGAAATGAAAACAGGAAATAGGAATTGGAATATATCATCAATGGAATATATGGGCAGGACTGGAACTGATGTCCTGGGGGGGGGGGGGGGGGGGGGGGGGCTATTTGCTGGAGCAGTTGGGGAGGGTTTAAACCAATATGCCAGGGGGGTGGGAACCTATGCAAGGAGTCAGAGAAAGAGGGAGCAAGGACAAAAACAAAAGCTAGAAACGTGAATAAGAAAAGTGATAGGTGGAGAAACCAAGGGCAAAATTCAAACAGGACAATAGAGAAAAATATTGGGAGCAAGACAATGTTAAAAAAGACAAACTTAAAGGCTCTGTGCATTATGCACGGAGAATTTGCAATAAAGTGGATGAACTAATCGCGCAGATAGATATAAATGGGTACGATATAATTAGGATTACGTAGACATGGCTACAGGGTGACCAGGGATGGGAAATTAATGTCACAGGGTTTTCAGTATTTGGAAAGGACAGGCATAAAAGAAAAGGTGGTCTCGTGGCACTGCTGGTTAAAGAGGGAATTAAGACAGTAGTGAGAAAGGATATTAGCTCTGACAATGTAGAATCTGTATGGGTAGAGCTGAGAAATAACAAGGGACAAAAAATATTAGTGGGTGTCATAATCAGACCCCCATCTGCAGTGGTGAGGTTGGGAATGGCATTAAACATGAAATTAGAGACGCATGTAATAAGGGAATATCGATGATCATGGGTGATTTTAATCTTCACATAGATTGGGCAAATCAAATTAGGCACAATGCCGTAGAGGAGTAATTCCTGGAATGGTTTTCTTGACCAATATGTGGAGGAATCAACTAGAGAGCCGGCCATCTTAGACTGGGTACTGTGTAATGAGAAGACAATCATTGCCAATCTGACTGTACGAGACCCCTTGGGGATGAGCGACCATAACATGATAGAATTTATCATCAAGATGGAGAGTAAAGTACTTGATTCGGAGATTGGTGTGCTGAATCGTAATAAAGGAAACTACGAAGATATGAGGCATGAGTTGGCCTTGATAGATTGGGGAGAGTTACTTAAAGGGATGACAGTGGATAGACAATGGCAAACATTCAAGGAACACATGGGGGAACTACAGCAACTGTTCATTCCTGTCTAGCACAAAAGCTAAGGGGGTAAGAGGGCCAATCCATGGCTTAAAAGGAAATTAGAAATAGTATCCGGTCCAAGGAAGAAACATACAGATTGGCCAGGAAAAATAATACATCTGAGGATTGGGAGCAGTTTAGAATTCAGCAAAGAACGATGAAGGGATTGATTAAGAAGGGGACAGTACAGTACGAAAGGAAGCTTGCAGGGAGCATGAAGACAGACACGAGGAGTTTCTACAGATATGTGAGGAGAAACGTAGGCCCCCTACAGACAGAAACAGGGGAATGCATAATAAAGGACAAAGAAATGGCTGAGCAATTGAATACATACTTTAGTTCTGTCTTCACAAAAGAGGACACAAATCAGATACCAGAAATGTTGGAGAATTAAAGGTTTAGTGACAGGGAAGAATTGAGGGAGATCAACATTGGTAGAGAAATGGTGCTGGGAAAATTGATGGGATTGAAGGCAGATAAATCCCCAGGGCCTGAGAATCTGCATCCCAGAGTGCTTAAGGTGGCAGCTCTGGAAATAGTGGATGCATTTATGGTCATCTTCCGGGATTCTATAGATTCTGGAACTGTCCCTGAAGATTGGAGGGTAGCGCACGTCACTCCAATATTCAAAAAGGGAGGAAGAGAGAAAGCAGGGAATTATAGACCAGTAAGCCTAACATCGATAGTGGGGAAAATGCTTGAACCCATTATTAAGAACTTTATAGCAGAGCATTTAGAAAGCAGTGGCAGGATCAGTCAGAGTTAGCATGGATTTATGAAGGGAAAATCATGTTTGACAAATCTGTTGTTGACAAGGGGGAGCCAGTCGATGTGGTATATTTGGACTTTCAGAAGGCGTTTGACAAAGTCCCGCATAAGAGATTATTATGCAAAATTAAAGCGCATGGGATTGGGGGAAATGTATTGAGGTGGATAGAAAACTGGTTGGCAGAGAGGAAACAAAGAGTCGGCATTAATGGGTCCTTTTCAAATTGGCAGGCAGTAACTAGTGGGGCACCACAGGGATCGGTGCTGGGACCCCAGCTATTCACAATATATATTAATGATTTGGATGAGGGGATAAAAACATAACATCTCAAAATTTGTAGATGATACTAAGTTAGGTGGGAGGGTGAACTATGACGAGGATGCAGAGATCCTATAGCATGATCTGGACAGGTTGGGCGAGTAGGCAAATCAATGGCAAATGCAGTATAATTTGGATAAGTGTGAGGTTATTCACTTTGGAAGCAAAAACAGGAAGACAGATTACTACCTGAATGGTTGTAAATTGGGAGAGGGGAGTGTGCAGTGGGACCTGGGTGTCCTTGTGCACCTGTCGCTGAAGGTAAGCATGCAGGTGCAGCACGCGGTAAAGAAGGCGAATGGCATGTTGGCCTTTGTTGCAAGAGGTTGAGTATAGAAGCAGGGATGTGTTACTGCAATTATACTGGGCCTTGGTGAGGCCACACCGGAAATGAAAATGAAATGAAATGAAAATAGCTTATTGTCACAAGTAGGCTTCAAATGAAGTTACTGTGAAAAGCCCCTAGTCGCCACAATCCGGCACCTGTTCGGGGAGGCTGTTACGGGAATTGAACTGTGCTGCTGGCCTGCCTTGGTCTGCTTTCAAAGCCAGCGATTTAGCCCTGTGTTAAACACCCTGTAGTATTAGAGTAGTGTGTGCAGATTTGGTCCCCTTTTCTGAGGAAGGATATTCTTGCTCTCGAGGGAGTGAAGCGAAGGTTTACCAGACTGATTCCAAGAATGGCGGTACTGTCATATGAGGAGAGATTGACTAGGTTGGGATTTTTCTCACTGGAGTTCAGAAGAATGAGGGGGGAATCATAGAGACTTATAAAATTTTAATGGGACTAGACAGGGTAGATGCAGGGAAGATGTCACCAATGATGGGTGTGTCCAGAACCAGGGGTCACAGTCTGAGGGTTCAGGGTAAACCATTTGAGACAGATATAAGGAGACATTTCTTCACATAAAGAGTGGTGCGCCTGTAGAATTCATTATCACAGGAAGTAGTTGATGCTTAAAACTTAAAATATTGAATATATTCAAGAGGCGGCTAGATACAGCAGTTGGGGAGAATGGGATCAAAGGCTATGGGGGAAAAACAGGATTAGGCTATTGAGTTGGATGATCAGCCATGATCGTGATGAATGGCGGAGCAGGCTCGAAGGACCAAAAGGCTTCCTCCTGCTCCTATCTTCTATGTATCTATGTATCTGGCATTAATATGAAGGGATGAATCTTGAGGCTAGTAAATTGATAAACTTTCTCTTGTAATGCTTGTGTCCTTGTCTGTGCTTTTATTTAAGAGAACAAAGTTTGACACTCTGGCCACCACCCTAGGCATCTTGACCACACATGGACAGATAAGCAACTTTTAGATCTTTTGATAAGATCACAAAAGTTTCAGGAATGTGTGGTATACAGTGGGGGCACTGCGTACATGTGCAGATGAGTTACATGTGAAGTAACTAATAGGCAGGGAACCAGTTCACAATAGGCCCTTTCAAGGGTTTGAAACTCCTTGCCATTATGCATTGAAGAGCAGGCCCCAAGAATGCACACTACTTGACAAACAGCATGGCCGGAAGTGGTCAATGGGGTCAACAGAGTGAAACCACATGATTAAGTGATCAAGGCACTGACAATTATTCCATAGTGAAACCGATTTTAAAATAATTGGGATAGAATCAAACACACTGATACCTGCCGAAATGTTTACAATTAAAGTGACAGGGTAAATTATTTGGATAAGAACAAGGGCCTGTTGGCAAGTAAACCTGGTGAGGAATCCATAAGATGGATACAGACAATTTGGAGAGCTAGAGAATATTTTAAGTCCATGCATGATGTTATTTTGAAAGATATTTGAATGAGATGATTTGCAAATGGGGAGTGTCAGAGAGAAAGTGGTATCAATCCAATTATTCAGAGATCACACTCAAATTACAATAGATTATGGAATAAACTGGAATTTAACACAAGTTATGTGAAGAGAAAATTGGAATCAAAAACAAAAACAAAGTGAATTTTCTCCGTGCACCAATCGCCCCACTCAAGGACCAGAGAAAGAAAGTGACCAAGAATAATAATGAGACAAGGGGTGGAAGGATAAAATCTCACCGTGAAAACTAGAACCGTCTTATACATTACTCAAGATGAAATGACATTTATTTTAGTTCAGTTAACATAATCTATGAATGGCAATTCAATATGATTTTATGGTCAATTTTGAATCAGAAGCTCATCCCATGACCCAGTTTTAGCATCACACTCAAAATTGGCAAGAGAGAAAAAACATATGGCCTTAAGTCAGTGATGTGAGACATCAAGGTTGAACAATTACTGATACAAACCATCAGTCCAAAGAAGTAAACATGCCATTACTGCGCGCAACAGGTTTTTTGCTTTGTTTGTTCCTTTTTATGGTGATGCCAAGGTAGCCAGAGAGTTTAATAAGATGACAGTCATCAAAGAAAAGGTAGCTAATGGCACCTCCATAGTCCTGTTCACAATTTCCGCTGAAATGCAAGGTATCCGTACTGTGGCCTTGCAAAATCGAATGGCTATTGATTATATTCTCACCAAGAAAGGTGGGACATATGCCCTGATTGGATCAGAAGGTTGTACTTATATTCCAGATAACTCCAAAGAGATTACTGATTTGGCAAAAAACGTCCAGAAGGAGGTTGAAAAACTCAAGTCAACCCGGGACCAGCACCCTTTGGGGTTGGGCTACTGGATGGCTAGGATCCTTGGGAGCCTCAGTCGTGCACGGTTTGGTCATGTTCTTTCTAGTTACTTTTGCTATGTATGTTATGTTTCTGACGACTAAATGTATCTGTACTCTCCTTCCAGTTTACACATTAACTTGATTCCTAGCTAGAAAAGTGTTAACATGCTGACACTACTGTTTGTAACAATGGAACATCCTTCACTCCTTCGATAATTGGCTAATAAAGAATCTATGTATGATTAATGTTATAGTTTGCAATTTTCACCTAGTTGGGTTCAAGTCAAGGTTTTTTTTGTTTTGAAAACCAACCTGTGGAGAAGGGCAGCACCCCCAATCCCCTGAGGCTTCCTTGCAGCAAGTGTTATCTGGAGGACAGCGCACAGTGCCATTACACTGGACATCCATCATTCTGCCTTGCACAATAGCTGGAGTATTCATCAACCAGGGGCTGGAGTTATCCTTCTGGTAGCATTCTCCAGTATCAGGTTGGCACTTGTAGCCTTGTGGACAGCAATGTATGTGGTCAGCACAGCAAACTGCCTGATGGGAACAAAGAATAAGCAATAAAGTAACTAGAACCCAAAATATTATCCTGCAAAGAGAGTTTCAGGGTTACAAATTACTTTCTAAAATGTTAATCTTGATTAATTTATATTTCAAATCACTCTTATGGCCGAATTTAAATCTAACAATTCTTCCAGTGCTTACTTTCTCCTGACGCCCAAGGAAAAGCTTCATCAGGTTCAGCAAACTAAGTGTGAACTATATTGGTAATTATTATTAGTTTCTGGACTATCTCGTATCAATATCTGCTTTCAAATATCAAATGAACATTTTTTAAAGTATCAAGACCTCATTTATAGTTTTAGATGATAAAATGCACTCAATACAGATTATTCTACTTGTTCATTGTTTAAATGACATAATATAATATTAACTCCACTATGTCTCCAAGGTCTTGACGAAGGACAGAATGTGTAGATCCGAGACAAGGAGTAGGATGGAGAGCATGCTAGCTTTAAAACAGCAGAGTGTAGGAGTTAAATCAAGGTATTTACTCAATATGGTGAATAGTTGGAAGTGGTATGCCAGAAGGATGGAATGCTGGGGCCACTGTTATTCACCATCAACAAAAATAATATCAATTTTGGAATTGGAACGAGGATTTCAAAATTTTCCAACACAAAATTCTGGTGATGGTGGGGAGAGGTCATGTAGAGTATAATTAATACAGGAGGGACTGTAATAAAATACAGGGGGTATCAATAAATTTGCAGAATGGGTGTGAAATTAGCAAAATATAATTAAGTGTGAAGTTACTGAAAAGTGGCAAGTAACATTCACCCAACACAAATGCCAGGCTATAACCATCCCTAAAAAGTATAACCACCTCCCCTATACATTCACTGGCACTACCACTGCCTGTGTATAGCATCATCGTTGTCCATTTCTGCTCAAGCGATGACTTTGTACCCATTTTCCCATCTTTTGTTTGTCATGTACAGGACACCAGTTTATCGTGGGGAATCACAAAGCAGCAATGTGAAGCCACTACAAATGTTCAGAAAAACGTCTTAAGAGTCCTAATAAGCTTAGATACAGTACTCGGATGCTTTACATGATTGTGCCTGGAGTCACTTGAGAACAGATGTGACCAACACTGTTATTCTTTCCCAAATCACTGGCAAACTCCAAACTCATTTTTGCTACACAGAAACAGATCTCATAGCCGGTACCAGCTACAGGGCTAAAAGAAACAAACTGAATTATGATGTAAATCAATTAGATTTAAGAACATGCATTGCCATCTCTCATCCGCACTCTGAATAAACTCCAACAACTGTTAAAGCATTGAATCCTGATCACAAAGACCCTAATCTAATGATCAATGTAATTTTACACTGCTCTATTATTTTCTGTATTTTTGTATTTTACTTGGAAAAATTGGCTGTAAAACCTACCTCAATTCTGCCCTTGTACATGACGGAAGTTGATTAAATTTTTTTTTTAAAATAAACATTTTAGAGGTTTTTTAAGGTTTTACAGCAAGATGATTTAATTTTTAAATATAACGTAAGGGATAGGTTAATAATGAAGAATTAAAAGTCTTCAAAATAGAACATGCCTAAATAGATTTAGTTGGTATTAGCCGGGCATTCAAGAGTCAATTTCAATGTGGACTTCAACACACAGCTCTACACAGTTATCACTAGTATGGTTCACTAGACAGTGATTGGAAGGAAGGACTCAACAGATTTTGTTGCTAATCTGAGCAACTGAAGCCTTCCTCACAGACAACTGTTAACTTGCTCAGGCCAACAAATGATCCGTGGGTATTTACAGAGTTTTGAAACTCTTTTTTTGGGCAAATAGTTAAAGGGTCAATTTTTACTTTGATAAATGTTTCTGAGCTGTTTATTTTCAATTACGGATGCTCACAACTCACACAGCCAGCAGAGAACCGTGCTGGGTTTTTGCTCTCGGCTCACAAGGACTTTGATTGGATCAAAAATAATCTTAAAAAGGCATTTTTTGTAATAATCCCATTTATTTTAACATTGGACCATAGGAGTGTTCACGACAGATCAGTGAGCTTCACAGATCACACACACAAACTCGGTCAGAAGAATATAGAACAATAGAATATCACTTTAAATGAAAATCGCTTATTGTCACAGGTAGGCTTCAAATTAAGTTACTGTGAAAAGCCACATTCCGGCACCTATTCGGGAAGGCTGGTACGGGAATTGAACCGTGCTGCTGGCCTGCCTTGGTTTGCTTGCAAAGCCAGCAATTTAGCCGTGTGCTAAACCAGCCCCTTTGAATTGTTTCAGAAGGGCTGCTGTAGTCCTTGGCAGAAAGATTAAAAATATGAATCATGCATTACAGTTCAAACATAAAGGTAATAATTTCTCACTTGTGGAATGGGACAGCAACCAAATTTTCCAGTGGAAAGCTTGCAGCATGTTTCATTACCAGGGCAGGCAACTGTCCCATTGCACCTCACAGTTTGAACTACAAAAACAAACAAGATAATTAATTAATGAGGGTGCAGAAGCAAAAAGAGGAATAAGTTAACAATTATACAAATACAACAGTTAACAGTTAAATATACAAGATACAAAATCATTAGAATCAACAATTACAATGTTCCCCCTCTGCAAGCTCCAAACCATACTCCGAGCTTGGTGTAAAAACCCATCTGATTCACAAATGCCATTTTGAGAAAGAAATCTGCCATCCTTAGCTTGTCTGGCTCCAGCTCACTGCACAGAGCAGATTCTTAACTGCCCACTGAAATGGTCTAACAAGCCATTCAGCTCAAGGGTATTTAAGCATGGGCAAGAAATGATGGCCTTGCCAGCGATGTCTATATCCCATGAAAAGAATCATAAAACATGATAACCTCTTTGGTTAAAATTTAAGGGGCATCTTATAAAAATGTAGAGACAGAGGGTTTGGGATGGCATTTGGCAGTTGATGCACAACCATCAAGTGATTAGAAGCCAGAGCATGAAAGAAGCAAGAATTGGAGCAGCACATATTTCTTGAAAGGTGGTAGGGTTGGAGAAGATTATGACCATGGGTGGATTTGAAAAACAAAGATAAGGATTTTAAAATTCAGATATTATTTAGCAAGGAAGACATGGTTACAGGTGACCGGGATTTAGTGAATTCGAGGGTGAAGCTAAAATTTAGACAAGCTTAAGTTGATGGAGAGTGGAAATTAAAAGCGAGCCAGGAGTGTTAAAACAGTCTAGAGATAACAAAAGCATGGATTAAGCTTTCAGTAAACATGCTCAGACAGGATGTTAGGGAAGTGGAAATGCATGGTCTTAGTGAATGCATGGCTATGTAGTCGGAGGCTGAACTGGTGGTCAAATATAACACCAAAGTTGCAATATTCTGATTCAGCCTCAGACAGATGTCAGGGATAGGGATGGGATCGGCAATGACAGAATGAAATTTCTACTCATCCAATACTGGATGCTGAACAGGATGCCTGGCAATTCAGAAACATTAGTGCCGAGTTTGAGCAGAGTGCTGTCAGTGTACACATGTCACCAGACATGATGGTCCAGGAGCAGAATCAGAAGGTCAACCATGCCAAAAGCTCAGAGAGAGGTTGAAATAGATGAGATGGGATAGTTTACCTTTGTCAGTCACATAGGATGTAATTCGTGACATTAAGATTGTTTTGGTAGTGTAGCAGGATGGAAATCTGATTGGAGGGGTTTGTTGTGTTATGCTGCTTCAGATTACACAGGCTGCTACTTGATGCAGTCTTAACTAAAGGATGCTCCAGACTCTGAATTGAGTTCAATGTGTTTATTGAACTATTAACAGTTCTCAAATGAGTTTGACTCTCTGCTAATCTAACTGTAGTAACTCAGTCTAACTGTACCAGCTTGCTCTAAGCCACGTGCTGGGGTGTGATTCTGCTGATCAACACTGTCTAGACAGGGGTCAAGATTTGGCTTCTTTTTAAAAAGGAGAGGGCGATTATTGGCAATTTTGAGGAGGGGAGAAACAGGAAGTGAAGAGAGAGAACCACTAACATGATCATCTAACAGGAGGGCCAGGAAAGGAAGTGGAGCAGTCAGCATACATATGTGGGAGCCAGAAGTGGATCTTGTGAACATGAGCAGCTCACAGAGGGCATGATGGTAGGGGATGAGAGACACTGAATATAATAAAAGAATTCAGCGCTAGGCCAGAATCAGGAACTGGGGAACCTTAGATGTTTAGACCTGTGAGCTTGGAGAATGAAGGAAAGCGGCAGAGGCAGCTGAATGGATGACCGCAATCTTAGTGACAATGAAGTTCACATTGTTTTTGGAGCAGGAAGAGACACAGGAGTTAAATAAAAATGTTTGCAGTAGAGAATCATTGCCCCAGCTGCATAAATATTCATCAAGCTTATAATGTTTTGGATTAATCTAGCTTCAACGTTTTGGGGCTTGTTCCAGCTCTCCATTATGTTTTGTGTAGAGTACTGGTTCTAATATCACCCTGGGACAGCCCACCTCTAACTTTAAATTTATACCCTCTTGTTCTGGCATCCCCCCACCAGAGGAAATACAGGTGGCTTCTCTATTAAGATGCCAGCTTTTATGGTGAATGCCAATTCTCCACAAACGTTCAGAAGGAAGCTGGCCAAGTTCCTGGAGTGAACATAACAAACTAAAGGAGGCTGTGTTCATGGAATTTGGTGACCCCAGTTATCAAGGTCTCTTGGAGATAGCTGGATTGCTTTAGAAGATCAGATATTTGTGTTAAATATATTCCAAAGGTTGGCACAGGTTCAATGGGCCAGGTGGTCTATGCATCCTTTTTATAAGCATTCAATGTAATATAGTAAGAAGTCTTACAACAACAGGTTAAGGTCCAACAGGTTTGTTTCAAATCACTAGCCTTCGGAGCACTGCTCCTTCCTCAGGATTCACCCGAGGAAGGAGCAGTGCTCAGAAAGCTAGTGATTTGAAACAAACCTCCCATCCAAGTACTGACCATGCCTGCGTCTGCTTAGCTTCCGAGATCAGACGAGATTGGGCGTTTTCAGACTAGTATGGCCGTAGGATTCGAAACAAACCTGTTGGACTTTAACCTGGTGTTATAAGAGATTCACCTGAGGAAGGAGCAGTGCTCTGAAAGCTAGTGATTCAAAACAAACCTGTTGGACTTTAACTTGGTGTTATAAGACTTCTCACTGTGCTCACCCAGTCCAACGGCGGCATCTCCACTTCAATGTAATAAGCTACCAATTGACATTTGCTACATGATCATGAGAACTGCTTATTAAAACATTTCTGCGCATTGAAGCTGCTATGCATGATTATATGGTAAAAGATATATCTGTGTCCTAGACAGAATAGTCTCTGGGAGGGACGAAGGGGAGGGTAGAGTCTCGGGTATTTATAAGGTGCTCATGAGGGAGGAAGGGTCCCAGACAGAGGAACTGAAACTTAAATGGGAGGAGGAGCTAGGCGGGGAAATGGAGGATGGGCTGTGGGCAGAGGCCCTGAGTAGGGTAAACTCGACCGCGACATGTGCTAGGCTCGGGCTGATCCAATTTAAGGTCGTTCACCGGGCCCATATGACGGTGGCTCGGATGAGCAAATTTTTCGGGATAGAGGACAAATGCGCTAGGTGCGCGGGAGGACCAGCGATCCATGTGCACATGTTTTGGGCATGCCCTGAGCTGAGGGGGTACTGGGAGGGATTTGCGGGGGTCATGTCCCAGGTGCTAAAAACAAGGGTGGTGATGAGTCCAGGGGTGGCAATTTTTGGGGTTTCGGAAGACCCGGGCGTCCAGGGGGGGAAAGCAGCCGATGTGCTGGCCTTTGCTTCCCTGATAGCCCGGCGACGAATATTATTGGCGTGGAGGGACTCAAAGCCCCCGAAGACCGAGTGGTGGCTTGCGGACATGTCAAGTTTCCTGGGGATGGAAAAAATTAAGTTCGCCTTGAGGGGATCTGTGCAGGGGTTCACCCGGAGGTGGCAACCATTTATTGACTTCTTTGCGGGAGAGTGAGCGTCAGCAGGGGGGTGGGGGGAGGGGGGGGGGGGGGGGGGGGGGGGGGGTAGAGTAGAGGAGGAGGGAAAATATGGCGGGTAGTGCGGGTGGGAGGGGAGCGGGCTTGTGCAATACGGTACGATGGAAGTATTGAAAGTACGTGGATGTTTGCACATTTTTGCCTTTTTTGCTTCCTTTCTGATGATGTCTGTAACTGTTTATAAAGCCAAAAACTACCTCAATAAAATTGTTTATTAAAAAAAAAGATAGATCTGTGACAAATTGGGATCACTGGCACAGGTAAGACTTAAGTTGAGATGCATGACCGCGTCCTACAGGTTTTACTTAGTCAGGGAGGGTTGCACAGTTCTGTCTGAGCAATGGGTCTCACAGGGTTGTATTTTGCAGTCTGGTCCGGTCGAACAGCTTTCCTAACATCTTTATAACCTTTCCTTTACCTTTCTGAGAGTGTGTGTTTATGGATGGCTGGATCAAGCAGATTTCCAAGATAGAGTTTTGGATTGACTGGTCCGGAGCCCAAAACAAATGTCACACATCCTCAAGTGCTTTTCATATCTGCTCATTATGCGGAGCTGCACTGGCAATTGTATCTTTAAGTGGTATGCCTAACAATAGCTAGACTGAGTCTGCACGAATCAAGGGACACAGTCTCTGTAGGCTCCTGAACTGCTATCTGGAATAACTGAATGCAGAGTCATGATGAGTGTGCACTTTTTGACCACAGCCCCTGAAGTGGTCATCTCCAGGTGGGTATTGTGAAACTAGAGGCAGAGAATGTATTATCGCCAATGAGCTGTTGGACATATGTTATCCAGGGGGTAAGCTGGGTGTGGGTGTGAAGAGACCTTGTGCAGGCATGCGTTTTCAACAAACTCACAAAGCTTTTACAACATGTTGATGATTCAGAATGCAAGAGTGCTCATTTCACCCGAGGTCCTCAGAAGTGAAAAGCAGCTCTTTTTAATATTTGGACTGACTTCAAGCTCAATGGGAAAATGGTATCTTTCACACACAATAGATGGATTATCCTTTCCTTAGCTCATTATGTCTTTAACTAAATGGCAAACATATTAAGGTACGAAAACAATGATCAGAAAAGAATCATCCAGTTTCTGCAGTGTGTTCAGCGTGAGCATTAATTATTAGCTCCCAATGTGTGGGAAATGCTTAAATTAGTTAATGGATCCTAATGTGGATTAATCCTTCTATTAACTTGACTGTGGATTAATGAGTTAAAGTAAAAGAAAATTCACAACACCTTTAGTGTTCCCTGTTGTAAATCTCCTGCGAGCTGGAAACTTTTTCCACATTTCCATCATACCAAACTGAGACACACACTTAGACTGCTTCAGGTCACATTTTGTTTCAGGAGGGCAGCAATGCAGACGGTCCTCACAGCACACAGCCTGTACAAGAAGAGGTAATTAACCAACAGGTACAGGAGCTCATTCTATGTTGTCAGCATGCAATGGATATTTACTGATCAAAAAGGAAAGCTGATCAATAACCTACACTCATGTGCAAATCAATTCGATAGTTGGTTCTGTACCCAAAAGCTGGAGAAGCAACCAACTTGAATATTACTGTTGAGATCGGTAATAGATTTGAAAGCTCAAACATCATATAATTGAAGTTACAGCATAATCATAGAATCATCGAATTTACTGTGCAGTAGATCGCCATTCGGCACATCGAGTCTGCACCAGCTCTTAGAAAGGGCACCAGATCTACGTCCATACCCCCACCCTATCCCCGTAACCCCACCCAAACTTTTTGGGCACTAAGAGAAATTTAGCTTGGCCAATCCACCCAACATGCACATCTTTGGACTGTGGGAGGACACCGGAGCACCCGGAGGAAATACATGCAGACATGGGGAGAAAGTGCAAACTCCGCACAGACAGTGACCCAAGCCGGGAATCGAACCTGGGACCCTGGAGCTGTGAAGCAACTGTGCTACTATCCACTGTAAATCCTATTTCCTTTCTCCTTGTTATCAATCATTGAAATCAAAGCATGTAACGAGCCTTTTAATTAATGCCAATCAGAAAACAAGCATTCCAACCAGTTTCAGATCGTTTTCTCTTGGGATACAAGCGGGACTGGAAAGGGTGCATTGAGAGGATGGCTGCTGTATGCATCAAGAATTAACTGAACAGTCACAAGTGCGCCAGAATGGGTAGAGATGGCAACTTCCCTTCCCTCGCCACTTGGGGTTTTATAGTATCTAGTCCACAAATTAGTAGATTTATTGAATTGGCCTTCAATCACCGGGTTTGAACTTACAACCTCAAGATTGCTAGCGTACTACCATAATTTCAAAACATCACGTATGTACATGGAATTAAAATGCTCAATATCCCAAGGTTAGAACGCAATGGCATCAAAACCCAAGACTATACCTTTTCCAAAGGGCAGCAGCCCCAATGCTGATCCGGAAGTAAACAACACGTTGAGCCATCTGGGCATTCGGATTTCCCATCTGGGCAAACAATTGCTTTTACATTCTCATCTGTGAATAACAAGTCTTATTTCAGTCTCGGTAGTATGGTTCTTTTGCACCAACACAAAACAGTTTCCCCACTCAAAAAGAGACAAATCATGACAGGTCACAGGTTGTGACCCAAGTGACCCTGTGAGCAAAGACAATAAAATTTAGTTTTACTAACATTTCTCAGAGGTAGACCATGGTAATTATGAGAAAGTAACAAGCGATGCAGACAAGTCAAGTCTGGTATATCATTACAGAAACTTTACAGTACAAAAGGGCGCCACTCAATCCACCTTACATGAGCTGACTCATTGAAAGAGCAATCGTGCATATTCCCACACAACCCACTTTTATTTTTAAACATATCCCAAGTTAAGTTCCTCATTCTTAAATACTGACTACTGCTTTTAAAAATTACTTATGGAATCAGTTTCAGCCATCTTTTCGGGTAGAGCGTTTCAGAACACAACATGAAGTGAAACAATTTCTCATCTCCAATTAAGATCTTTTCTTAATGATTTTAAATCTATGATCTTTGCTTATTAATCCACTCACCAAAAGGAACAGCTTTTCTCTACCAAAACCTATTGTTTCAATCTCATAGATTTCATAGAATTTACAGAGCAGAAAGAGGCCATTTGGCCCATCGAGTTTGCACCAGCCCTTGGAAAAAGCACCCTACTTAAGCCCACACCTCCTCCCTATCCCGGTAACCCAGTAATCCCACGTAACCTTTTTGGATTCCAAGGGCAATATAGCATGGCCAATCCATCTAACCCGCACATGTTAATAATAATAATCTTTATTGTCACAAGTAGGCTTACATTAACACTGCAATGAAGTTACTGTGAAAAGCCCCTAGTCACCACATTTCAGCGCCTGTTCGGGTACACAGAGGGGGAATTCAGAATGTACAAATTACCTAACACATCTTTCAGCACTTGTGGGAGGAAATCCACGCAGACACGGAGAGAACGTGCAGACTCCACACAGACAGTGACCCAAGCCGGAGATGGAACCTGGGACCTTGGAGCTGTGAAGCAACAGAGCTAATCACTGCGCTTTCTCCCACCGCCAACCAAATTAGGTCACTTTGCTCAGAATCCTCTCCCCTTCCCTCAGATTAGAAAAAAACATGATTAAATAATCGGTGATATGACACATCGGTCACTAAATCCTGAGGCTGTACATTTGTGAATGAGGCAAGAACAGAAAAACTCAGTAGAGGATTGGTCAGCTGACTACAAACCTTAACATTTTATTCCATAAACTAAATTGCAAACTGTGACGAGGGCAGTGTAGAACTTCAGAAGGACATGGACAAATTAGTAAATTGGGCAAATAGGTGACAGATGAAGTTCATGGAGGGAAGTGCGAGGTGATACCTTTTGGTAGGAAGAACATGGGTGGACATTATAAAATAAGGGGTACAATGCTTAAGGGGTGCAGGCAAAGGACCTGGGTATTTATGTCCATAGATCATTGAAGATGGTAGGACAGGTGGAGACAGCAGTTAATAAGTCATGTAGTATTCTGTGCTTTATTAAAAAGGCACACAGAGTATAAGAGCAAAGAGATTATACTGAACTTGTACAAGATGCTAGTTAGACCTCAGCTGGAATATTTTGTACAGTTGTGTGTGAATAGGAAGGATATGAATGCATTGTAGAGAGTGCAGAAGGGGTTTACAAGAATGGTTGAGAAACTTCAGATATGAGAATAAATTGGAGAAGTTGGGACTGTTCACCTTGGGAGAAAATGCAGAGGAGATTTGAGGGGGCTGGATGGAGTAGATAGGGAGAAACTATTCTAGCTCGTGAAAGGATCAAGAACAAGAGGGCACAGATTTAAAGCGATTTGTAAAAGAAGCAAAATGTGATGGTGTGAGAGAAACACATTTTCACACTATGAGTTGTTTGGGTCTGGAATGCAGTGCCTGGAAGTGTGGTGGAAACTGGTTCAATCATGGCATTTAAGAGGACATTAGATGATTATTTGAATAGAAACAATGCGCAAGGGTACGGGGAAAAGGCACTACGTCATGATGCTCATTTCGGAGAGCCGGTGCAGACAACGGGGCAAATAGTCTCCTTTGCACCATAACAATTTTGTGATCCTGAATTATTTGTTCCCTGGGAAACATACTTCCCAACAATCAACTGTACAGTCGGTACAAATTTTCCCTCCTTTTCACCACCCCCACCCCCGCAACGAACAGCCCTTCAAACCCGGTCACAAACATCCCCCACCTTTCCTCAAATGCCCCTGAAGAGCCCCTTAACTCATACTTTATCTTCTCTAATCGTAGGAAGTCGTTCAGGTCACCCAACCAAGCTGCTACTCTCGGTAGCGACACTGCCCGCTACTCCAGCAAAATTCGCCACCGTGCAATCAGAGAGACGAAGGCGAAGACATTGGCCTTCCTCCTCTCCATGAGCTCCGGCTTCCCTGAAACCCCAAATATCGCCACCAAAGTGTCCGGGTCCACCTCCTCCTCCACTATCCTGGCTAAGACCTCGAACACTCCCACCCAGAATCTTCTCAATTTTTCGCAACCTAAAACATGTGCGCGTGATTCGCTGGCCTCCGCCCATACCGCTCACACTCATCTGCTACCCCTGAAAGAATCCACTCATTCTCACCCGAGTCATATGCACCCTGTGCACCACTTTAAACTGTATCAGGCTCATCCTTGCACAAGAGGTCCCGTTTACCCTACGCAGTGCCTCACTTCATACTTCCCAATTGATCTCCCCTCCCAACTCTGCTTCCCATTTCTCCTTGATCTTCACCACCCACTCGCCTCCCTGCTCCCCCAGCCACTTGTAAACATCCCTAATTCCTCCCTCCCCATCAACATCCAGAAATAGCAGTTGCTCCAGCAGGATGTATCCCGGAAACATAGGAAACCCCCTCCAGACCTTTCGCGCAAAGTCACAAACCTGCAGATGCCTGAACTCACTCCCCCTTGGCAACTCTACCCTCAGCTCCTCCAGATACAGATCCCTCACCATGACCAGCCCCACTTCACACCACCTCCTGTATACACTATCCTTCCCCCCCCGGCTCAAACCCATGATTCTCGCACAGCGGCGTCAGCACCAACATCCCTTCCACCCTAAAATGTCTCGACTGATTCCATATCTTCACTGTGGACTGCACCACCGGGCTCCTTGAATACCTCTTGGAGCCATTGGAAATGCTGTCATCACCATAGCCCTCAAACTAGACCCCTTACAAGATTCTTCCTCCACAAAAGATTGAGTGTTGTTCAAGATTCCAAGCAATTGATTATGCAAGGCGACACAAACAGATCAAAAATTACAGTCTTCCTCCATCTAATATTCAAATTAAAGCTTGGTTCTTCACAAACTGATAGGCAGATACGAAAATCTTCCGGGAGTTGAATGCCTCAATTGTATCTACTTCGAACACGTGGCACTCAATTTTATTCAGGTTTATACACTGGTTCCTCTAATTAATTTGAGATACTCTCCACCTCCGTAATAGTTGCTATGCAACAAATTGATTACCAAATCCTCTGACCAGCTTGCTGGAATACTGCACAAGCTGTTGTCCCCTACCAAAGAGCCGGCTAGATGACTTAAGCAATGAGCCGTATAATTCTGGTTGGCATAGGGTTATAAAAACAAACACATTTGGATAGCCAAACCACACTGGAATGTAGTTGTCCCTGTATTGCTCTATTGTCCCTTTTATTCAAACATTTATCTAACCAATTCGGAAACATTAACTAGACCTCGTAAATGCACTTCAAACCTCAAAACACTTAAAGTTCCCCGGAATTTCTTGCATTTAATTTTCTACTGTCTCGATTATGTTTCAACTTTATATTCTATGGCTCTTGCTATAAAACCCAGCAATACATTAGCTTTCTTTAAAAAAATACATTTAAAGCAGCATCTTGCAATGTCATTGCTTTGTTATCCTGCACTCCTCTATTCTCCTTTCTCCCTTTCAAGGTATAATTGTTACTTTTTCTAAAAACAAAATACTTCACTTCATTTACTGGCAATTGAATCCCAACTGCCACCTTTTTGCTCATTTCAGTTGCCTTATCAATGTACCCTTGCTGCTTCCTTTTATCTTTAATTATTTATATTTTCTAATCTTGTATTTTGAAAATTTAGAAACCACTCTCTCTGTGCAAAGAAAAGAGCTGACCAAAATGACAATTTGTAAATAATATTTGTGCTAACCCAACATTCACACAGGGAGCTTGGGTCTTCTTCACTCAATCCTCCAAATACAGGAAGTATGGGGTTGTTATCTCACAGGACCATGATGGATAAGACCTATTTCCACAGTACACTGCTGTATGGCAGCGAAACCTACTAAGAACAAAGGCTCAATAACTTCCAGCTCTGGTGACTATGATGTATGTTGGGCATCACATGGAAAGATCAAGTCACCAATGAACAGTCTTTTCTAAAGAAAAAATGTCAAGCATGCATACACTAAATATGCAAAAGCAGCTTCGTTGGCTTGGGTATATACACAGGATGGAAGATAGTCACACTCTCAAGCATGAACTATACGGTGAGGTAACCCAAGACTAGCAGGGCACCCAAAGCTCCAATTCAAGGAGGTTATCAAGAGACATAAAAATCCTCTACCTCAACCAAGACAAGTGGGGAAACACTAGCTGACAATCAATACAAGTAGCAGGGCCAGCTGTGGCTAAGAGTTCGCCACCACAACTTGTGGTTTCAGAAGCTCCAAAGTATATGCCAGCCCTGCACACAAGGCCCCAGAGGTGACCATCCCACACCTTCAATGAGGGACAACTCCACACATGGCAGGCATTGCTTTTCCACAATTAGCTTGTTCAGCCATCGAATGTGCAGGTGACCTCATCTGACCTCACCAAAGTTTCCAGGATGCATTCACATCACGTGCAAATGGAAGGATGCTAACCTAACAGAACTATTATGTGATACCCATCTGTGAGTTTAAAGCCTGTGATACTTAATAAAATTTAAAGCAAAAGCCGACACTCTTTCTATATCAAAAACAAATTTAACTTGTCATTTCAGTACATTGGAAGGAGTTACAAAAAATAAATATTTGGAACAAACACTACCTCTTGAAAAACTTTTACTTTTCCTGATAAAGGATAAAGTTGGGGATAGGAGAGAATGAGAAGAAGCAATTATATTCACCAATACAATCTGAATTTTGACATACTAGGATTATATTCATTTAATGTGCATTCTGCTTACCAACGGGTTTGATGCAGGTTTTTTGTACTTTATCGCATTTGAAATCTTTCGGACAGCAGTAATTGTCATCACAACACACAGCCTGTAAACAGAATGGTGCTCTGCGATAAAATTGTCAGCAAAAGAAAAGCATGCAATGTTTAAGAAAGACGTGATCACCTAAAATAAATTCCCTTCATCCACCAGAAAATTGTCAAATTGAAAGATGACATGAACAGAAGATGCAAGTATCCAGTTCTGACAAAGATTATCCAACTTTCTCCCTTTATATGTGACTTTTTCCAAAACAAAATATGTCACTTCACTTGCTGGCAAATGAAGAAAGCAATATTAAGGCCGACATACTAAGAGGTCTTTTAAATCTTTACCTGAACTTTTCTGAAGTTTGTGACAACGAACTCTGTACTTGAACTTTGTCTGAACCTATAATTCCACCAGCCTAACTAAAACAATACAACTATCAATTCTGGATATGTGCCAATCTTTCAGTAGCAGTATTTTGACAATTTTTACTCATGGATTCGTTATGATCTTAAAAGTCAAGTGAACACATTCCACTTCCTTAGGCAAAGATCCATTTGGTCCATTTCTGCTATTTCACGCTGGTGATCACAAAATAAATCTTTCTGTCAGTCTTTAAATCTTGTCCTTGCAACAGAAGCATCTGTAAATATCAGTTGTGATCAATTGTTTAAGTGCTTTTGGGCTTCCTCGTGCTCTTTAAGGCAACAGAGACCAAGGCCTTAGGTACTGTTGTAACAACCGGGGGCTACCCAGGAGCCACAAGACTATTACAGTGAATAAAGATAATGGCCTCTCATACTAGGCAAGTCAACCCCCTTCTTGGTCTACTGCGCCCTTACTGGTAAGTAAATTTAAATTCTGTATGAGCCACATAAACTGTACACTTGAATTTCCTCCAGAGGTACCCTCCATTTCTGCTTTAAGTTGTAGGGGAACCAGACGGCTATTAAATGCAGGAGCAGATAAACTATCAACATTAATTGAATGTGCCACTATAGCTGCACGATACTTGGAGTATAATGAACTGGCAATCTTTGAGACTTTTTTTTACCTTTTTATTACATAGAAAATTCTGGGAATGTGGGTTACTGGGAGGAGTTACCTTTAAGTGTCTTTTAAAAAAACACAAAAGTAGATTTGCACATAGATGAGCCACTTGGAGCAAGAGCATTACAGTCAGGCAGTCATTGACGCTGTTATACATGCCAATGGGGGGGGGGGGGGAGAGAGAGAGAGAGAGAAGGAGGGGGAGGGGGAGAGAGAGAGAGAGAGAAGCAGTGATGTACATTTGAATAGCAACACTTCTAACCAACCCCTGGAAGGGATAAGGGAGGATGCAAAAGAAAAGGACCAGGAAATAACTCCAATTTCCTGTGAGGGCAGAAAAGAGTTAGATTTTTGAAATATAGAGGAAAAAGTTCAAAGTCATTCTAAGTAAGTCAACCTCTCTTGGGTAGGAAAGTATGGTGTATTCTACTTAGTATCATTACATCAAGAGAAGTTAATTTGATTGAAGCAAGGGAATCTGATAATTATCACTCTTCATGTTCATTCACCACAGAAGAAAATAGCTCAATGAGTCATATCAAGCCTCATCTGACTAAGCATTGGCTCATTCTGCCTCAGAGAATAAAAAGGTCCGCTCATGACAGGCACAAATATCCAGTTTAAAAATCACAAAAAGTATTAGTGGTACACTTCGTGGTTGCGCTTTTTAATATAGGCAAGAGAGTCAACTGCCATAAAATTAATATTTTAAAAACACTCGCTGGAGCTACTGAATAGAAGTGCCTGGAGCAGATCCAAACATTTGCACACACAAGGTGAATACAATAATGAAAATAAAGATCTAACTCATCACACTGCAGCAATATATAGTTTAACTAATTTGACAGTACTTAATAGTTGTATTAGCATTTAACTAGTTTACAAAGACAGTCCATAAAATAACTACACTCAGAGCTTACATCTTTCAGTGGACAGCAAGCCCAACCAAAGTTGTTGGTTGTGCAACAGGTGTATCCCTCAGAGCAGGACATGTTCCCGCAAAGCTCACTCTTCGCAGCACGCAGGTTTCCTACTCCAGAAATCAAGGGCAACTTTTCCTCTTTTACCCCGGCTCTTTTACATTTGGCTTCGTTCAGGTCACATTCGTATCCCTTTGGGCAGCAATGTTCCCAGTCCTTGCAAATAGTTGCCTGCAATGAAAACAGAGGAATGTTTTTGTAACATTCTGAAAGTACAAACAGAGAAAATGCAAGGTTTACACCGAATTATTAAAAAAAGATTCTATACATCTGGGATAAAGAACTCCTCTTCAATGTGAACAGGTCTAATAGATTTTATCTATTTACATTCAACTTCTGTATATGATAAAATTAGTTTAAATTGTATAATCAGTCTAATACTTACACTATATTCAATTTGAATTGTTTACAATTAAAACAGTTCATGGAAGTCATGAGAAAGCTACTGCTAAAATTAAAATATGCTTTCATACCTCAGTGAGTGGGCAGCAACCATAGACACCTTTTGACGTAGGCATACAAGTGTATTCAGGGGGACAGTCATTATTATCCAGACACATGTTCTCAGTCACTGCATTGGGTGTTCCCGCTTGAACGAGGGGGGTGGCCTCTACTTCTTCCCACTAGAAAGAGATTAACATGTGTGAAGTGATTTCCCATTCTTGGGTATTGCGCTGATTAACTACCAGTTAGTCGTGGTCTGCGTCTGTGGGTCCCTGTGGGTCCAACACAAAACTATGCTACTTCGGCCATCGACCTTCAGAATCTCATTTCCTAGTATGGTTGTAGGTTTTGCTTAATAAGATGAAAGTGCAGCTAAAGCTTCGAGCAGAGCATCTCCTTGGTCATGAGGTTTATTGTAGACCTTTGGAAGTGAATTTATAATCAGCAAGGTTTTTGTTTTATAAATTTAGGGAACCAAATTCAATTTTTCCAAATAAGGAGTAATCTTTGGGTTGTGGGGGCGAAACCCATGCAAACAAGGGGAGAATGTGCAAACTCCACAAGGAGAGTGACCCAGAGCCGGGATTGAACCTGGGACCTCGGCGCCGTGAGGCAGCAGTGCTAACCACTTCGCCACCGTGTTGCCCCATAATCAGCAAGGTTAAATCTTAGTTCACAGTTCACTGGACACGATTACCCAAGAACCAAATTTCTTAACCAGCATAATTTCGAAGTGCATCTGTTGAGACAGAGAAAGATTGGTTCCAATATAACTAGCATTTAGAACAATAAAATCTTCCATGGTGACATTGCTGCTGTTCTTATTTCCTTTCTCCCCCCATATGAGCAGCCCAGGTACGCACAATTTCAGCTAAACACAAACAAAATGAGTTTCTCAGGTAGTTTATCATAGTCTCACATGCAATTGGCTCATCATTAATCAGTCCAGAAGACCGCCCAGAGTTTGAAACATTAACTCGGAATGTTAAAATTTGAAAAAAAGAGTTGGCCCAATGGGACACTGCCATATCGAACCACATAACTCAGGCATGTATTCGTCTGGTTACCGTATAGTAATCCACATTGACATTTGCAGGCACTTTTCCATTAGGCTTGGCAGGCATCTATGGTCATTTTCTGGCCAACACTCAACAACCACTTTGCATGTGAAGAATGGGTAATTCTTAAGAATTAATAGAGCTGCATCAGAATATGAACCATATACAAAATTGGACATAGATCGAAATGTAAAAAAATTATGAGCGACATAGATAGGGTAGATTGGAAGTAACTTTTCCCCTTGGTAGAGGGGTCAATAACCAGGGGGCAGAGAGTTAAGCTAAGAAGTGAGAGATTCAGGAGACTTGAAATCTGGAACTCACTGTCTGAATGAATGATAGAGGCAGGAAGCATTTAGATGAGCACCTGAAACGTCATAGCATATATGGCTATGGACCAAATGTTGGAAAATGGGATTTAGGATAGATTGGTGTTTGATGGCCAGTGCCAAAATGATGGGCTTTTCCTGTGCTGTAAAACTTTGAGAATTATTTGATAATATTTCTAATACTGAAATTACAGCACAGGTCTCAATCATTTGATCCACCAAGTTACCATGGTAGTCTCTGCTGGAATCGCTGGAACTTTCTTCACCCAGGGAACTCGACTCAAACCATTAAGACAAGCTGAATGGGGGACATCACAGGTGGTATTTTCAGGGCAGCAGTGCAAATGATCTGAACAGCAAACTGCCTGGAACAGAAACACAACAATTGTGAAATTTGTTAATGTTAAATACAGCAGCCAAGCATTTTCTATGTAAGCTGCCTTATGTAGAAAGTCAACAAATATCATCCATGTTAAATCACCCCAGTCAATTACAAAATTACAGAATTCACTTATGCTTACATAAATATTACAATTAAATCTTGTGCAACGCTTTAAACAGTAAACAATTAGAACCTAACAGAAATCCTTACTGTACTTAATTTAGTTGCTGTAGTTGTGGAGGGTCGAAAGCAATGAAAAACTGTACTTTACTACAAGTATGCCTCTTCATTTTTGCGAGTGGAGCTTAAATTCCATGTAGATCACCAATTCCAATCTGGAGAGCACCAACACTAAGATTCAGGGTGGCACAGTGGTTTGCACTGTTGCTTCACAGCGCCAGGACCCAGGTTCGATTCCCGGCTTGAGTCACTGTCTGTGCGGAGTCTGCACGTTCTCCCCGTGACTGCGTGGGTTCCCTCTGGTTTGGTTCTTGTTTGATAGGTGAATTGGACATTCTGAATTCTCCCTCAGTGTACCGAACAGGCGCCGTAGTGTGGCGACTAGGGCATTTTCACAGTAACTTCATAGCAGTGTTAATGTAAGCCTACCTGTGACACTAATAAAGATTATTATTAGGCCACAGAGGAGTGGTTTGCCCAGCCAGTTCTCTCAGATTGTCAAATTATGATTCTGGGAAGCTCTGTATCACACTTAACCAGGAGTAGATCCTGCCTGAAAAAAAGAAACTCGGATGGAGAAAAAGGTCCAAAAAACAGCTTTGCTTTGACCACCAGGGGAAAATTACTGAGATGACGAGCTTCCCCTGCTTGAATCAGATGGCTGACTGACCCTTGACAAAGAAACTAAGGGTTAGCATACAGAAACAAACCAATCAAGGAAACAAAATTGGGCTGTTCTTATTCTTCAAAAGAAATCTCAGCAATATTCCTGATCCACACTCAGATGTGAAATTATCATGCACTGACTATTCATGGGCCATTGATTGACAATGAAACCCAGGAAGTCTAGTAGATTCAATACCTGCAGCAGATTGATGCATCTCTGTAGGAGTCACTTAAGGGGATACTGTAGGTGCTGCAGTCAGAAGGATACCAATCTCTTCACAAAGACCTATTCATCAGATGTGGCAGAAGCACTAGGACATCGGCGCTGAGGATCCGGGTTCAAATCCTAGCCCTGGGTCACTGTCCGTGTGGAGTTTGCACATTCTCCCTGTGTCTGCGTGGGTTTCACCCCCACAACCCAAAAGATGTGGTTAGGTGGATTGGCCATGCTATATTGTCCCTTAATTGAAAAAAAAATTGGGTACTCTAAATTAAAAAAAGATGTGACAGAAGCAGGGCTCAGTCATGTCTCAAAAAGTAAAACTCCATAGCCTTTGATTTTTGTTATTAATTTACATAAACATAATAGGAATTTAAAACCGACTTCAGTCAGCTGAACATGAGCAGGACTTTTATCTTGATGTGAAGGAGGGGGGGAAAAAAACAACCATTTGATTGACCTATTTCCTCTACTGAGAGAAAACAAAGGGGCCATAACCTTGATTTAAAGCTGGAGTTTTGAGGAGTGCAGTCAGAGAGGCTAGTGCAGTGGTTCCCAACGTGGGGCGTACGCCCCACAGGGGGGCAATTTGATTTTTAAGGCGGGCAATTGAGCGCGACTGAGGTGGTCTGGGTCCAAATTTTCGATTTTTATTTTTACAATTTTTTAGTAATTTCTTGCTCAGAACTTTAACTGTCTTTTGTTTATTTCATTTTTCTTTTTCATGGATGCCATGTTCTTTTGAAGCTTGTTTAAACCAAAGTATTGGCGTTTTAAGCTTCTTCAGCTGAAACAGAGTTCACTTTTTAAATGATAAGAATTATATATCACCACATTGGTGGGGGGGATCAGGATTTTAGAGGTGATTAGGTGGGGCATGGCCAAAAAAAGGTTGGGAACCACTGGGCTAGTGGAAATCCTAACTCTCACCAAAAGCTGTTGAGGGTAGTGTAATGAAACATTTCCAAAATGAGATTGATAGATTTTTATTAGGCAAAGCTATTAAATAATATGAAATCAAGGTGGATAAGTTATGATACAGATCAGCCACAATCTAAGCGCTGGAACTGTCTCAAGGGGCTTCATGAACTGCTCCTGTTCTGAAACCTATCCAAATCACCAATGGTCATTTTATCTATATTTTAAAATTATCAGTGTCAGAAATTACCACTTTGTTGAAATGTTGATGTATGCAAAGTTGTAGACTGAAGAGAGAACTAGCTACCCAAAAATTCCTGTAACTGGTCAATGAATTGACAACCACCATTAATTAAGAACTTTCCTCACTTATTTAATCTTCTTGGTTTTTTCATGGCAGGTTGCAGCAAGCAGGAAATGAAAGTAGGGCGAGGCCTTCTACAGGACATTGGCACCTGAGCACACAATCATAACTCCCTAACCAACCAGATTTATGATAGGGAAATGAACAGCGCAATGATCTTAACCGGGAAGTTAAAAGTGTGAATTCAATGTTAGATCAGGCACCGAGAGAAAGAGGTAAAAAGAAATATTGGATTGTGAAGAAGAGACAAAGAAAAGGTTTTTTAAAAAATATATATTTTTTAATTAACTAAAAGCTGAAGAAATTAAATTTCAAAGTATTAATTTTCAGCGTCAGAGGCCTTTTGGCATTAATACTTAATATTAAAAGGGGTACTTAGGCTGAAATGAACAAGCTCAAACTTTGCAGTGAGTTTATTTGGTATTCAACATTCAAATACACTAAACCACGCCATTTTATTGCGAATCAAACCATTTTTGCAAAGCTGGAGTGCTGAATCTTGGGCCATGACTTCCAGATTCTTGCAATTAACTGTATATCGGCCTATACCTGATGATGTTGTGCGATTAGCAAATAAAGCCCAGTTGGCCTTACCTTATTTGGACATGGGAATCTGGGCTACTACTTTAACGGTTGAAATATCAAGGATGTCTCAATCTAGTTAACATTATTTCGGTTATTAACAGACTTGAGATATGGACAAGTCAGATTTCCAAATAGCACGTCTGCCAATACTCTGCTTTAGATTGTTTTTGATTGTGCATTGAAACATGTTTTTTGAAGTTCTGGAAAGGTTGGGGTTTTCCTCAAAGGAATTTCAGTTCATAGAATTATCATAGAAGCATAGAATTTTACAGTGCAGAAGGAGGCCAATCGGCCCATCGAGTCTGCACCAGTCTTTGGAAAGAGAATCCCACTTAAGCCCACGCCTCCACCCTATCCCCGTAACTCAGTAACCCCACCCAACCTTTTTGGACAGTAAGAAGTCTTATAACACCTGATGAAGGAGCAGTGCTCCGAAAGCTAGTGATTCGAAACAAACCTGTTGGACTTTAACCTGGTGCTGTAAGGCTTCGTACTGTGCTCATCCCAGTCCAACGCCTGCATCTCCACATCATGGCAACCTTTTTGGACACTAAGGGCAATTTATCATGTACAATCCACCCAATTTGCACATCTTTGGACTGTGGGAGGAAACCAGAGCACCCAGAGGAAACCCATGCAGACACGGGGAGAATGTGCAGACTCCACACAGACAGTGACCCAAGCCAGGAATCGAACCTGGGACCCTGGAGCTGCGAACCAGTTCCTGGTTTAAATGTTTTCAGTGATTGCAACCAAGAGAAACTAAGAGACTAAGCAACTACACTCCAGAATTTATTGGAATGAGTGACTAAGGATTCAAAGTTTCTGAGTTTTAAACAGTTAAACAGTCAATAAGGACTGCACAGCCATTTCTTTTTAGATTCTGTATTATTCTCACCTATACAAGCAAAATGTCTGCCTGTTTATTTGCTGGCAAATTCCTGCAAGATCCTTCAGCCAATGTCAACCAAACTTGTCGGGATAGATACTGCCTTGGATAAAAAAGGTTTGTCATAGAGGAGTTGCCATCAACCACTCCCACAAGTGTGTGGTGGGGGTATATAACTATGGCCTCCTAGAAGGGGATCTCACATTCCTGCCTACACGGTGTCCCCACTGACATCGGAACTCAGACAGGCTTTAACGAATTAAGCACAAATTCCAAGAAAGAATGATTCACGACTTTGTGAGCCAGTTACAAACAGCGCCTGGTTGAGGCCTTGCTGGTGACGCCGGTGAATCCCGGACTCCAAGTAAATTGGGTGAGCGCATATTGAAATTTGCCTAATGACTAGTTTAAATATGCATGCCCAGATCTCGGTCAGTAAGAGAGATACAGATCACGACACCCGCAAGATCCGTTGAATCTCGCAAGGCGTTTCGAGTGTCGCGAATCTCGATGCAGGCCTCCCGTGAGTTTTAACGGGAAAGAATGGCACCTCAGGGGGTTCCGTTAAGAAATTGAGGCCCGTTGGTAGTTGGGCACTGGGCAGGATGGCACCCCTGGCACTCCCCTAGGTTCTGGGCACTACCAGCCTAGCACCTTGGAACTACCAGTCTGGCACTTCTGGTTGAACATGGTTCCAAATGCACCAGCCTTGTCTTTTGCATTGACGTATTGTGCTCCCCCCCCCACCCGGCTCAGTCATTAACGATAGGGATATTTATGGAACCTCTTCCCCAGTTAGTTGCTTAATAATCCACCGCTAGTCATGATTGTATGTGGCAGGACTGCAGAGCTGAAGATCTGATCCTTTGGCTGTGGGCTCGCTTAGCTTAATCACATGCTGCTTCTGCTGTTTGGCATAAAATAATTGTGCAAGAGGCAAGTGAATTACTCAATAAAATCCATTGGATACAAGAAATGTTTTAAAAATGGCTTCACAGAAACATTTTTGTGGTCTGATTTTCACCCATAATACTCAGCCTATTTACTCCATATGCCTACAGGATGAATATCTCAGCATATTGCTTTATATAAACATTGCTCTTATGATTTTAATCACATTTTTAACTTTCATCTCTGATCTCCAATACGTAGGACAGGTAGATCAGCTTATTCATAAATAGATTTGGCCTTTGGTCTTAAGATGAGGGTCCTGTTTGATCAGATGATAGTCATCAACAGACAGGACAGTGCCTCATGTCTGGCTTATTATACCTTTTAATCAGAGATCAGATTTCAGTTCTGCAGGGAATTTACTTCTGGAAATTCCCCTGTTGTTGTAAATGAATCACATGCTTTCAAAATCCAAATTTAACAACATTCCAATAAAGGCTGAATGGAAAATTCTTGTATTATTAGTTGGGCCATTCTACATTAAATCTCCATTTTCTGTGGCACTCTGAAAGACTGGAGTTTCAAAACTCAAAACTTGCCAGTCACTTCGGCATACTATCCACAAAGAAGAAAGTTAGCAAGGTGACAACTGGCATACATAGCTCTATTAACACAATCTATGCCCCAGTTGGAATCAAATGCTTGAACTTGAAAGCACATTGCATATGAGAAAACAGGAGTGGTCAGTGGGTTAAAATCCCAGAACGCTCTCCCTAACAGCACCACTCCAGGTGTGCCTACATCACAAAGACTTAATTTTTTCAAGCAGCGACTCAAAGGACAATTAATACTGTCTTTGCCAGCAGCATCCCCACCCCATGCAAAATGAAAACGCTTTCCTCAAACTTCCTGATGAAATAACAGTTGTGAATCTTTCAGAACCTCATCATCTGAAGGGTGCTGTCTATGGTGTCTTTCAACCTACAAACTGACTGGCCAGTTGTCTTAAAAAAGCCATCAGATATGGTTGCTCCACTGATAATTTTTTCACAATAAGTGTAGCCATCTGAAATGGCCACCTGCAAAGGACCATGGGAATTATGGCCAACCCAGGACTCAGACAGATATAGAGCTTATGTGTATCTGAAACGCAGGTAGCTAGGCCTGATCGAAACCCCCGCTCATTTGCATTTTAATGACCTATTCCCCAGAACAATAGGACTCCAATCAAGAAACCGATACAGCCACAGACTGATCGGAGCCACTCCCTTTACTCAGAGAGCCCAACTGCCAAGGTCAATGACCGCTAAGGACCCGCCCAGCCACCAAGGCACCTGCCCCTTTATTGGCCGAAATCGGAGTCAGTGATCAAAGCCTGTCAAATTATTGGGTCCAAGATTAAGGACCGCCCCAAAGAGTGCGAAACCCTAGAAGGATAAAAAGAGACACAGCCATGTGTTTTTTCTCTTTTGGATCCGGCCTGTGCCAGCCCAACTGTAGCAGGAACAGCCAGCCAAGTTCAAGACCAACGATCGCTACCTGACGGATGAGCCCAGCAGAGACAGAGCCACTTCTTCAAACCAGCCACGTGAGATCAAGATAAAGGCCTATTAATCTGCACAGTCGCCCTGAAGTTAAGTATAGGTTATTGTAGCTAATAGATGTAGTTTAACTTGTTGTAGATAGTGTTTGCATGTCGAAGTAATCTTAGTGCGTGTAAATAAACCATCTTTTGAACTGACTAACTGGTTGTGTGGTCATTTGACTGATATAAGGGAAAGACCTGTGGTTCACCGAGATAGATAGAAATACCCACAGTATTGGCGATGCTGTTGGGACATAATATCATATCATAAAGAGCAACACAAGTCATTACCAAGGTACCAGGAAGCAACAGCAGCTCAAGCATCCTTTTTGTTTTTTCCTGGGAAGGTGTTCATTTGGGAAGAAAGCCTCCTATGACACAGAACGTGTGTTCCCTAAAAGGTAGCTCTTTTGTCCCATAAGGTAGATCCAGTATATTTTAAGCTTCACCGGTTCCTATTGAAGCTTTACAATGGTTTATACTCAGCAGATGGCAAGGAGTGTGTGGGGGGCGGGTTTGAGATGGTGGTGGCATTAGTTTTCCAGACATAATGTCGAAGGCAAGTCACGTATATTCTTAATAACTAAAATGCAGATCTAATCCCAATTATCTTGGATCTGCACAAATTAGTTGGTGGACATCTTCAAGAGCAACACAGTTATCTTATCCCGCACAATTCCATCTTTTTCCTTAACCTCAAATCACAATGAAGGCCTCCACATATAGAGGCAGCAGCATTAATTATTGTAGATTTAGAGATAAAATAATTGAGACAATGCAATTGAAAGGAAGGTAATCATTTTTGATCTGACATTTGCAAGTATAACAAGTTATCCAATTACTCACATTATTCTTCAATTAGGACAGAAATGGCAAATTTCAATATTTAGTCTGTCAGAAAAACTACAGAATGGCACATAAGAGGTTAATGAAAAAGGGCCTTTGTTCAATTTGCAGGATGAACAATCTCTGCCCGATTTCCTGAACTCAGATATATTTGTCATCTGTTATTAATACCTAAATAAAAGTGGGATAAAGTTTAAAACTGAAAGATTATATTTTACACTGGGACTAACTTTCTCCACTGCCTCTGTGGCTAAACAAATCGTTCATCCATTCTTGCGGAAGATCATTTTTTATTTGAATAGGACTAAAGGAAAGATGCGTGGAATTTGAAGACACTAAGCTGAAGTTTAAAAAGCATTTGGTTTCAGAACTCAAAACAGTGAAAGTTTAATTGGGAGAATCAGATCATTCAAGACGAGGGAAGCTCAACAGACAACCCAGGCAGAGGTTTAATTAGAAAATGGGCATTAAACAAACTTCCAATGCGACGAAGATTTAGGAGAGAATTAAGAAGTGAAAAGAAAAATTCCTAACGGTTGGAGGGATTAGTGGTTATTAAACTTTATAACAATGAAATATATTTAACAGGAAAATGGTCAACTGTTTCAGTTATTTTGAACAATAATTCTTTACTCTCAGAAATAAGTTGCTACATTACAGACCACTCTAGATTCTAGAAGTGTGTCTTTGGATTGGAAAATTGCAAATGTTGCTCCATTATTTGAGGGAGAACCAAGAAACTATAGATTAATTAGTTTAATAAGAATTGTGGGGAGGTTACTGTATCTATCAGGGGCAAAGTAATTGAGAACTTGACTTCCAGTAGCGGCACGTCGAAGATCGTGTAGTAGGGAGCTCTGCCGGGGTACTTGTTTTTTTTCCTGGTTCTTTAGCCTAGTTTTCCAGGAATTGACAAACTCGGCCCATCGAAAGGTTTAGTGAGCCTGTCGATGAAATAATGTTGAAAATCTCAAAAATGTCTGGTGGAAATAAAGCTGCGAGTGGAAATCCTTCGACAGATTCGGGCAGCCCGCATGGCTCACTGGAAGGGAAGGTGGCAGATACAAATCCGGGAGGTGCACCCATTCCTATCACAGCGGATGTGCTGGTGGGGTTACTTCCGCAGAATTTGAGAAGCAGTTGGAGAGGCACTTAGAGAAACAAGGGCAAGTGATGGTGGGAAACCTCAAAAAGTCGCTTGAGGAGACTCTTGGTCCGATTCGGGAGAAGGTGGAGAAACCCTCAGAGGCCGCGAAGGAGCACAGAAAGGTGTTGAGGGGAGTAAAGGCAGCTTTGCCGCGACTCAGCGATCAATACACCTCGTTGGAGGCTGAGATCTCGATGGTGGAAGAGAGAAACAAGATCCTGAGGGCGAAAGTGGATGATTTGGATTACAGGTCGAGACAGAGCCTCAGAATTGTGGGATTAACGGAGGGGGGGGGGGGGGGGGGGGGGGGGGGGGGGGGGGGGAGGAGGAGGAGTTCAGATACTACCTCCAGAATTGGATAGGGCCCACTGATTGCTCAGACAGAAGGCTCGAGCAAATAAACCACCGGAGGTAAAATTTTGCAGCTTTCAACAGAAGGAGCCAGTCCTGAAGTGGGCCAGAGAGCACGAGATAGGAAGGGAGCACCATCTGGATATAACAAGACGTCGGAACGGAGTTGGCGAAGAGGCGGGCAGCCTTTAATAAGGTGAAAGTAATGCTCTACCAGAGTGGAGTGAGGTTTGGGGTGGTGTATCCGGGGAGGCTGCGGGTCACCTATGGGCCGAACGATCATTATTTCGAAACGTTGGAGGAGACAGAGGCCTTTGCTAAGAACATGGTCTTGAACAGTTAAATGTGCTCTACGAGGGTTTTTATTGTTGTTGATGGGATGGGTTTGTTTGGGGTTTCTCGTGTACTCCATATATGTTTTGTTATTCGAGGTTTGCGCGTGTTGTATTGAGGGGGATGGGGGGGGGGGGGGGGGGGGCCTGTGTGGGTAGGGGAGTAAGGGTCAACGTAATAGTAATAGAAGTACATGGTCCATGGTGGGAATTTGAGCTTTGCAACCGTGTTGGTTTCTGTTATATGTCTATAAAGGGGACGGGTTAGGGAGCTCCTTTTCTTTTTGTTCCTTAATGTTCATCCTGGTAGTGGTTACCTCGCCAGCAGCGTGGTTTTAGCCAGCAAACCCGAGTATGGTTGCGGGACGGCCTGCGGCCTGTTGTACCTGGTTCAATGAGCCCAGCTGTTTGTTTGGTTGTGTGTGGGGGGGGGGGGAGGGGAGGAGGAGGAGGAAGAGAGAGAGAGCAAGAGAGAGCGAGAGAGAGCGAGAGAGAGCGAGAGAGAGCGAGAGAGAGCGAGCGAGCGAGAGCGAGAGAGAGCGAGCGAGCGAGAGCGAGAGAGAGCGAGCGAGCGAGAGCGAGAGAGAGCGAGAGAGAGCGAGAGAGAGCGGAGAGAGCGAGCGAGAGCGAGCGAGAGCGAGCGAGAGCGAGAGCGAGAGCGAGAGCGAGAGCGAGAGCGAGAGCGAGAGCGAGAGCGAGGGGGGAAAGACTTAGACTGCATGCTGGAATCAATGCTAGACTGCTTTTGGCCGAAGTCGTTGGCTCCTTCGGGAGCAGTGAAGGTGCTGTTAGCGTTTATGGATGACATAGTGAGGCAGACACATGGCAGTTCATACATCCGGGAGATAAAGAAGTCTCGTTCTTTTCCCAGTTCGTTACGATATACGCCAGGGTAATTCTTTTTGATGGGAAGTCTCGTCTTCCCGGGCTGAGAATGCAGAATATTTGACTATATCATTTGAGACCACGCTCCGCACTGGGTTGACTTGGTTTTGCAAGTGGGCCTGGTTATGGGGATTGGCCCTGTTCACTGTCCGGTGTGGGGCTGCTGGTGTACATGGGGTTTTGTAGGTGAATTTCTAGGGCTATAGATGAGCACGCATGGTTCAATCTGTCTGTCTCACACCAAATGCTCTGGGAGGCCTTAAAAGCGGTTATCAGAGGGGAGATTATATCATACAAAACGCACATGGATAGGGAGGGAAGTAAGAGAAGAGTGCCAAAAGCTAGTGGACAATATTCAGGAGGTGGATGGAAAGGATTCAACTGACCCTATCTCAGAACTCCTGGCGAGTAGGAAGAAACTGCAAACGCAGTTCGATCTGTTGTCGACGGGTAAGGCGGTGTGCCAGCTGTGGCCTTCGAGGGGTATTATTAATATGAGGAGAGGAGAAGTCCAGCGGTCTCTTAGCTCAGTGATTGAGGTGGCAGGACACCTCTTGGGAAATTCTTCCGGTCAGGGACTTGAGTGGCAGACTAGTGCCCGCCCCAGATAGAGTTAGTGGTGCGTTCAAGGCTTTTTGTAAGCATCTTTATAAGCCGCCAGTGGTGAGGGGATTTGTAGATATCGGCATTTCTGGAGGGTTTGGAATTCCCTGCGGTGATGGAGGAAATGATTAAAGACTAGGTTCGGTGGCAAATGGAGTGGATGGGGCAGACATTCCATTCGGGATTTGACTAAATCGAGGGAGGCTGCTATTCTATTTAGTAAGAGGATGCCATTTGCGCTAGCCAGGGAGGTGCGAGTTCCAGGGAGTCAATTTTTAATTATTAGTGGGATCCTAAGCATTTATGCACCAAATTGGTATGATGGAAATTTGTGAAGCAGGTGGTGGCTGGCATCCCGGACCTGAACGCACACGAATTGATCATGAGTGGCAACTTTAACTGTGATGGATCCTCGACTGGATCGGTTGTGCCCAAGGACATTAGTCAATTCGGGAAGGAGCTGGAGGTGTTTATGGACCAGATGGGTGGTGTGGATCCTTGAAGGTTTCGGAATCCAGGTGGGAGGACGTTTTCGTACTTCCACCATTTACATCGGGTGTACTCTCGCATATATTTTTTTAAATAATGGATATTTTGATTCTCCAGGAAATAGTTGGGGTGGAAATGGGGTGATTATAGTCTCATTATTCGGTTGAGGGTAGCATCAAGGAATATGCAAGTGTTCCACCAGAATGGGGAGGTCTAATCTTTCACGTTCTGGGAGGTGTTGAAGGCAGTGGTACAGGTAGAAGTGATCACATATGATGCACATATGGATACGTTGGAGAAGTCAGAGAGGCAGCGATTGATTTCTTAAATAAATTTAGGGTACCCAATTATTTTTTTCCAATTAAGGGGCAATTTAGCGTGGCCAATTCACCAACTCTGCACATCTTTTTGGGTTGTGGGGGTGAGACCATGCAGACGCTGGGAGAATGTGCAAACTCCACAGAGACAGTGACCTGGGGCCAGGATTGAACCCGGGTTCTCAGCTCAGCAAGGCAGCAGTGCTAACCACTGCGTCGCCGTGCAGACCCGAGGCAGGGATTGAATGGTGAAATTCTGGAGGTAGATCGGCGGTACTCTATGACCCCCCCCCCCCCCCCCCCCCCCCCCCAACCAGGGAAATCTTAGCAGAGCAGATGAAGCTGCAAGAGGAATTCAATCTGATGACGACAGGGAAGGTGGTAGGCCAGCTTCGTAGAGCAAGGGGTGTTTTATATGAGTATGGGGAGAAGGCTAGCCACCTGTAGCACACCAACTGCGGCAAGGGAGATAGGACAACTGAGGGAAGAGGGAGGAGAACTGGTGACAACACCGGAGCTTATTAATAAAGTGCTTGAGTCATTCGATAAGATGTTACACAGGTCTGAACCCCAGGGAGCTCTGACTTTTTGGCAAGGGTAATTACCAAAGAAAGAAAAGGACACGGTGGAATGTGGGTCATGCAGGTCCATCTAGTTGTTAAATGCAGACATGAATGTTCTACAGTAATAGCACAACAGTTTTCGGGATGTGTTCCGGATATGATGTTGAATGGCCAGGCAGGGTGTGTGAAGGGGAGGCAGCTGTCTAGTAATACTGTATCAGAGGTCTATTAAATGTTATGATGCCATCTGAGGGCAGGGTGTCAAAGATTGTGCTGGCTGTGGATGAGAAGGCTATTTATTGATAGGTGCAGTGGAGTTATTTGCTGGAGGTGTTGGGCAGGTTCGGATTTGGGCCAACATTTATCCTATGTGGCATCTACGACTAGTGTTAGAACTAATTCGGTTACCTCAGGTATTTCCGGCAATATCGGGGCATGAGACAGGGCTGCCCATTGTTCCCACTTATGTTCACATAGCGATAGAACCTCTGGCTATCGGTGGGTGAAGGACTTGTTCTTAGAAGGTAGATTTGTGAGGTTTGAGGAGTTGTGGAAGAAACACAAATTGCCAGGGGGGGGCAGAGTTTAGATATCTACTGTTGCGAGATTTTGTGCGGAAGGAGTATTGGCCTCACTCCCTCGATTGCCAGATTATAACTTGTTTGATAGGCTGCTCTTGCCAGATGAGTTGGGGGTGGGAAAATTACAGACATCTATGAATGGCTCATGGACACAGGGAAAGCACCGATTGATGAGCTGAAGTAGAAGTGAGAGGAGCTGGATATGGAATTGGGATGGGGGAGGGGGCGGTATGGAATGAAATTATGCGCCAGGTCAATGCTACATCTTCATGTGCTAGGATGAGCTTGACACAGTTTGTGGTGGTGAATCAGGCCCATATAACATGGGCACGAATGGGTGGGTTCTTTGTAGGGGTAAAGATAGGTGTGAGAGGTGTAGAGGGGGACCAGCTAACTACGTCCACACGTTCTGGTTACTGCCACGGTTAGTGCAGTTCGGTATTTGAGACACCAGCAAAGATTTTGGGGATGGAGATGTTACCGGGTCCTCAAGGCGATTTTCTGGGTATCAAAAGTGCCAGGGCTGATGATGGGAAGGGGACCGATGCGGTGGCCTTCGTCACATTGATCACCCGGACAGGGTTTTTCTTGGAATGAAGGTCCGAGGAACCACCGAAGGTGTCGGCATGGTTGGGGGATGCTGGAGAAGATTAAGTTTGCAATTCGGGGCTCGGATAGTGGATCTGGACAAGATGGAGGCTGTTCTGGTCTCTGTTTAGGGATATTTGTTGCTAGCGGGTGGGGGTGGGTGAAAGAAGTGGAGGGGGCTGGGGAGAAAAAGGGAAATTCTATTTTGTTATTGAATGATTGTTTGTATGTTATGTCTGCCCTGATTTGAATAGAAATATATATTTTTTAAATGTCCCTATGTGGATTTCAAAAAAGCTTTTGATAATGTTCTGCACAAAAGATTAGCAGGAAAAATAAAAGGGCATCAATAAATGGTTAATCGTTTGGGAAATAGAAGAGAGAGTAGGGAGAAAGGGAATGTAACCTGATTGACAGAATGTGGCAAGTTGCATTTCCCTTAAACCTCTACAGGGCAAAGCAGTATTCCATGCAAAAACAAAAAGAAACACAAATACAAGCATGTAAGACCAATTTGGAGGACAGAAAGCCTGAAGGATCATTGCCCGTGATTTGCTAACGCAACTGGTTACAACCTACCTTTTGCAGAGGACAACAGGCATATCCTCCAAAATTCTTCTTACAGCAGGTTGCTGTGTCTGGGCATGTAGTCCCATCTGGGCATTGTAAAGCTGTAGCCAGGCCAGAGGCCAGCCACAAGAACACAAGTGTTGGAATCATGGCCTAAAACAAAAAAAACAGTGCATCACTTATCATGGTAGAAAACGCATTAATAAACAAAAGCCAATACCTCTGCCTACTTCTGTGTAAACAGAATGCCAGCATTGGATACAACCTCCACAGTGGGCAACAGCAGTACGTGCTTGCATCTTCATTCAATGACCAGCACACAAATAGTATGATGGCAGATAGGTTTAGAAGCAAACTTTCTTGATTAGTCTCAGACTTCTCATTATTCGTGCATCAAACCATGTCCAGTTGAGATCTTTACCAGCATGATGGATCCCCATTCAATCTCAGATATACTCTTGTTAATAAGGACCTAGTCAATTGTTTGTGAGTTCTGTAAAGATTAACAATAATCAATGATGACTTCCGGTTGCGGTGATGCGGAGCTCAGCCGCACATTCGGTATCTCCCGCTATTTTTGGTCTTTTGGGCTCTTTTAAGGGCCCGTAACAGTGCTGGTTGGACTTTTCCCCATGTGGGAACACTTCCACTAAGATTATCTGCTGGTGGATGGACTGGACCAGGAGCGGAGCAGTCAAAAAAATCGGCTTTGGAGCAGAGAAAGGTGCGAGGCTGGAAAAGCAAGATGGCGGCGGGCGGGAAACCAGCAGCGTGGCAGCAGTGGGTACGGGAGCAGCAGGAGCTGCTTCAGAGAGCTGAAGGCCGAGATCCTGGAACCGTTTAAGGCCTCGTTGGACAAGCTCACGGCGACTCAGACGGCGGAGATCAGAGAGCTACGTCAAAAGGCCTCAGAGAGCGAGGACAAACTCCTGGGCCTGGCAGTGAAGGTGGAGTCGCACGAGGCGCTCCACAAGAAGTGGTTAGCGAGGATGGAAGAGATGGAGAACCGCTCCAGTCGGAAAAACCTGTGGATTCTGGGCTTCCCGGAGGGGCTGGAAGGTTCGGATTTGGAGGCCTATGCGGCTATGATGCTGAACTCGCTAATGGGCGCGGAGTCGTTCCAGGGACCCTTGGAGCTGGAGGGTGCCCATCGAGTACTGTTGAGGAAACCCAGGCCAAACGAGCCGCCTCGGGCAGTGCTGGTCCGTTTCCACCGCTTCGTCGACCGTGAGTGCGTGCTGAGATGGGCGAAGGAGAGGAGTAGTAAGTGGGAGAACGCGGAGATCAGGATCTATGAGGACTGGAGTGCGGAGGTGACAAAGAGAAGGGCTGGTTTTAATCGGACGAAGGCAGTGCTCCACAAGAAGTGAGTGAGGTTTGAGCCTGTTACAGCCGGCACGCCTCTGGGTCACGTATAAAGACCACCAGCTCTACTTCGACTCTCCGGAGGAAGCCTGGGCTTTTGTCCAGGCAGAGAAGATGGACTTGAACTAAGGACTGGGGGCCGGGGAAGGAGGCTTTGTCCTCCTTGGTATCCTTTCGCTTTTATTGCTTGTATTTGATGATGCCTTTTCGCTGTTCTGCTTTTTCGGTTTGTGGGACTGTTATTTGTTTACTTGGGTGCTTTTTCGTTTTTTTTTTCCACTGGTGGAGGGTTGGGGAGCGGTTCACGGTCCTGTGCCCGTCTTTTCCCCCGTGTTGGGTCGGGGTGGGGTGGGGTTTGGGATGGAAGCGCGGGCTTTCCTCCCGCGCTGGAGCAGTGGGCGGGGCCGGCACTGGGTTTGGGGGGGGGGGGGGGGGGGGGGGGGGGGGGGAGTGGTGGTTGTGTTGCATCGGGGAGGGGGGGGCGTTGGGATGGCGGGAGCAGCCGGGGTCAGGAGTCGGCTGACTTACGGAAGTACAATGGAAGGGGTTACGCAGCTAGGATGGGCCCTAGCTTGGGGTGGGGGGGGGCTTGGGGAGGAGGGGGGGGGTGTACCGGGTTGCTGCTGCAGGGGCCAATGGGGAACTGCTGGTGATTTGGGGGGGGGGGGGGGGGGGGGGGGGTCTGCCACCGTGGGGAATGGGCCTGGGGGGTTCTGCGGGCACGTTGTGAGCCGAGGGAGAGCTATGGCTGACCGGCGCAGAGGGAGGGGGAAGACCCCCCAGATTCGGCTGGTCATATGGAACGTGAGGGGGCTGAATGGACCGGAGAAGCTGTCCCGGGTCTTGGCGCATCTGAAGGGGCTGGGCACGGACGTGGCTATGCTCCAGGAGACGCACCTTAAGGTGGCGGATCAGGTGAGGCTGAGACGAGGCTGGGTTGGACAGGTATTTCACTCGGGGCTAGATGCGAAGAATCGAGGGGTGACGATTTTAGTTGGCAAGAGCTTGTCGTTTGTGGCGTCGAGTGTGGTGGCAGACAGCGCAGGTAGATACCTAATGGTGAGTGGTAGGCTTCAAGGGGAACAGGTGGTTCTGGTTAATGTGTACGCCCCCAGCTGGAACGATGCAGGCTTCATGCAGCGAATGTTGAGCCGGATCCCAGACCTGGAAACGGGGGACTTGATCTTGGGAGGGGATTTTAACACTATGTTGGACCCACCCCTGGATCGTTCGAGGTCAAGGACTGGTAAGAGGCCGGCGGCGGCCTCAGTGCTGAGGGGGTTCATGGATCAGATGGGAGGGGTAGACCCTTGGAGGTTTTTGAGGCCGGGAGGTAGGGAGTTTTCCTTTTTCTCCCATGTGCACAAGGCCAATTCACGGATTGACTTTTTTGTCCTCAGCAGGGCGCTAATCTCGAGTGGTGGGGGCGGAGTATTCGGCTAGAGCTATATCTGTCCGTGCCCCGCACTCGGTGGACCTGGAGCTGGGGGAGGGGAAGGATCAGCGCCCGCTGTGGAGGTTAGATGTGGGGCTGCTGGCAGAGGAAGAAGTATGTGGGCGGGTCCAGAGGAGCACAGAGGGGTACTTGGAAGCCAATGACAACGGGGAGGTGCAAGTTGGGGTGGTGTGGGAAGCGCTGAAGGCGGTGGTTAGGGGGAGCTGATATCTATCTGGGCGCACAGGGAGGGGGCGGAGAGGGAGAGGTTGGTGGAAGAAATGGTAAGGGTGGACAGGAGGTATGTGGATGTCCCGGAGGAGGGGCTTTTGAGGAAGCGTCGCAGTCTTCAAGCGGAGTTCGATATACTGACCACCCGGAAGGCGGAGGCGCAGTGGAGGAGGGCGCAGGGGGCGGTATATGAGTACGGGGAGAAGGCAAGCCGGATGCTGGCCCACCAGCTCCACAAGCGGGAGGCAGCGAGAGAGATAGGGGGAGCCACAGATGCAGGAGGGAACCTGGTGTGGAGTGGTAGAGACATTAATGGGGTGTTCAGATCCTTTTATGAGGGGCTGTACCGGTCGGTGCCCCCTAGGGAGGTGGGCGGGATGGACCGCTTTCTGGATAAGCTGGAGTTCCCAAGAGTGGAGGATGAGCGGGTGGAGGGTCTCGTGTCGCGTCTTTTCGTCCGACGTCACTTCGTCCAACGACACTTTGTCCACGTCTTTTGGTCCAACGTCTTTTTGTCCGCCCGTCTTTTGGTCCAACGTCACTTCGTCCAATTATCCAATTACAAATTAACTCCGTATAAAACCATTTAATTGATAAAATGCAAGTACAATACAGCAAGTGAATTTAGTTGCTAAAATGCAAGTAATTGATAAAATGCAAGTAAAATGAAAGTTGAAAAATGCAGTTTTAAAATCTAAAAATGCAGTTAAAAAATCTAAAAGTTTACTAATTACTTCAAATTCCCGAAATTACTTAAAATTGATGTAAATTGTAAGCAACATTCCTCAAGAAATCAATTTTTGTTGTAGAATCATATTCAACGGCCAATCTTTTGAGGCGTTCAGTTATTTTCTTATATCGCGTACATGAAGTCGACTGATCTCCCCGAAGATTTTGAGCCTTTTTGCCTATTATGAACCCTTCCTCTTCCTTCAGAGTTTTGATTAACCTCCAGATATTCAAATGAGCTCCACCCGCCGAACGCTTTATGGCAGAATGAAACCCCTCAGCAGCATTATTTGTTCTCGGTAGATCTTGTAGAACACGCTGATTAACATTCCATACAGCTGTCGGGAATGTAGGTGTTTCACTCCTTCGTCTGGCACCACGTCCTCTCACAATGCCTATGTAAGTCAAGTCGAAGTAAACGATGAATTCAGCAGGTATTTCTTCATCGTCTATCAAATAGTGGAGTGGAGTGGAGTGGTACAAGTTACAAAAAGTCAAGTTACAAAAAGTCTTAGACAAAAAAATTATTAGTAAACTTTTAGATTTTTTAACTGCAATTTCAGATTTTTAAACTGCATTTTTCAACTTGCATTTTACTTGCATTTTATCAATTACTTGCATTTTAGCAACTAAATTCACTTGCTGTATTGTACTTGCATTTTATCAATTGAATGGTTTTATACGGAGTTAATTTGTAATTGGATAATTGGACGAAGTGACGTTGGACCAAAAGACGGGCGGACAAAAAGACGTTGGACCAAAAGACGTGGACGAAGTGTCGTTGGACGAAATGACGTCGGACGAAAAGACATAGCACCGGAGGGTCTGGGTGCCCCAATCGAGTTGGATGAGCTGATAGAGGTACTGGGGAGCATGCAGACCGGAAAGCACCGGGGCCTGATGGGTTCCCGGTGGAGTTTTACAAGAAATTCTCAGATCCGCTGGGCCCGCTGCTTGTGAGGACCCTGAATGAGGCGAGGGCAGGGAGGGGGGGGGGGGCTTTGCCCCCCGACTATGTCTGGAGAAATAATCTCACTAATCCTGAAGTGGGATAAGGACCCCTTCCAATGTGGGTCTTATAGGCCGATCGCGCTCCTCAACGTGGATGCAAAGTTGTTGGCCAAGATACTGTCCAGGAGGGTGGAAGATGTGGTCCCGATGGTTACACACGAGGACCAAACGGGGTTTGTGAAGGGGAGACAGTTGAATTTTAATGTGCGGCGGCTGCTCAATGTTATGATGATGGCGTCGGCGGATGGGGAGGCGGAAATGGTAGCATCGATGGATGCGCAGAAAGCTTTCGATAGAGTGGAGTGGAGCTACCTCTGGGAAGTGTTGAGGAGATTTGGGTTTGGTGTGGAATTCATTAGCTGAGTGAGGCTGCTGTCTAGTGCCCCGGTAGCGAGAGTAGTGAAGAATGGGAGGAGGTCGGAAGACTTTCGGCTGCCCCGGGTGACGAGGCAGGGGTGCCCCTCGTCTCCCCTGCTCTTCACGTTAGCGATTGAGCCCTTGGCCATGGCACTGAGGGACTCGAAGAACTGGAGGGGGATTGTGCGGGGGTTGGAGGAGCACTGATTGTCGATGTACGCGGATGATTTACTGCTGTACATCGCGGATCCGGTGGGGGGGATGCCAGAGGTGCTGAAGATACTTGGGGAGTTTGGGGATTTTTCGGGCTATAAGCTCAACGTGGGGAAGAGTGAGCTGTTCGTGCTGCACCCGGGGAACCAGGAGAGGGAGATAGGAGAGCTCCCGTTGAAGAGGGCAGTGAGGAGGTTTAGATATCTTGGCGTCCAGATAGCTAGGAGCTGGGGGGGCCCTGCATAGGCTAAATTTTTCAAGGTTGGTGGAACAGATGGAGGAGGAGTTCAGGAGGTGGGACTCGTTGCCACTCTCTTTGGCGGATAGGGTCCAGTCAATTAAGATGACGGTGCTCCCGAGGTTCTTGTTTCTCTTCCAGTGCCTCTCCATATTGATCCCAAAGGCTTTTTTTAGGAGGGTTAACAGGAGTATTCTGGGGTTCGTGTGGGCGCGCAAGACCCCGAGGGTGAGGAGGGTATTCCTGGAACGAGGCAGGTGGGCTGGCATTGCCCAACTTGTGTGGATACTACTGGGCTGCAAATGTGGGAATGATCCGTAGATGGGTGATGGAGGGGGAGGGTGCCGCATGGAAGAGGTTGGAGACGGCGTCCTGTGTGGGCACGACTTTGGAGGCGCTCATGACGGCCCCGCTCCCACTCCCCCCAGCAAGGTATTCTACGAGTCCAGTAATGGTGGCTTCAGTGTGGGTCCCGATACTGGGCAATCACCGGTTTGCACCAGGGAGAATTGATGGTGGGTTTTTGAGTTGGCATAGGGCAGGCATCAGGCGGATGGGGGACCTTTTCCTCGATGGGAAGTTTGCGACATTAGAGGAGTTGGCGGGGAAGTGGGGTCTCCCCCCGGGAACAATTTGAGATATACGAATATTAGGGCGTTTGTTAAGTGGCAGGTGGCGGAGTTTCCGCTACTGCCGCCGAGGGGGGTGCAGGATAGGGTGCTCTCGGGGACGTGGGTTGGTGAGGGTAGGATCTCGGCAATTTATCAGGTGATGCAGGAGGAGGCGGCCTCGGTGGAAGAGCTGAAAGCGAAGTGGGAGGTGGAGCTAGGGGAGGAGATCGACGAGGGGACGTGGGCGGACGCACTGGGGAGGGTGAATTCGTCCTCTTCTTGCGCACGGCTTAGCTTGATTCAGCTGAAAGTGCTGTAGAGGGCGCACATGACTGGGGCCAGGATGAGCCAGTTCTTTGGGAGGAGAGGACAGATGTGGGAGGTGCTCGGGGGGCCAGGCGAACCATACCCATATGTTCAGGGCGGGTACAGCGTTGGAGGGGTTCTGGAAGGGGGTGGCAGGGACCCTGTCCAAGGTGGTCGGCTCCAGGGTGGAACCGGGCTGGGGGCTCGCGATCTTTGGCGTAGCATCGGAGCCGGGAGTGCAGGAGGTGAGAGAGGCCGGCATTCTGGCCTTGCGTCTCTAGTAGCCCGGCGTAGGATTCTTTTGCAGTGGAGGAACGTGAATAAAAATTATTTTTTAAAAAACAATAATCAATGATGTAGCAAAAACTGAAAAAAGCCCAGATCTGTAAAATCAAAACAAGAACAAGAAAGTTAATGAACTGTCGAACACTGAAATAAAGTGGGCCGCCAAAGATTCAGTGAGGGTACCGACTGAACAACTGAGCTACGCAGAAGCAACAAGATCCCTCATTCAATCAATGGATTGTGCTGAGTTAGGTCAACAGGGGTGATCACAGAATGTTATGGTTTCTCTCACCAACCCTTGGCCAGGGTGGAGCAAAAAATATGAGAGATGCTAGGATTTCCATTATCCAGTGGCCCCTGGATTGGGAAATGCACAAACACACTCGAATTGCCATTCAGGCTCCGACATGAAAAACGTCTATGGGGCTTGGAGTGGATGTAAAGATGGTGGAAGGCTGGCCTGCATATAAACTGTCCCATATCAGCCTCCCTGAACAGGCGCCGGAATGTGGCGACTAAGGGCTTTTCACAGTAACTTAATTGAAGCCTACTCGTGACAATAAGCGATTTTCATTTTCAAACAATTTGCAAAATTGGGAAGATGAGGCAGATTTCTTTATTAAAATAAGGTTGAGAACCAACGCAAGGAAATAAAATGAATTATTTAGTGTGTTGAAGGGAGCAGCATACAGAACTGCACGGGAGAACAAGTTCCCTGCCACTGAAATTCACTTCGACAGAAGCAGAGACTCCACCTGTGGGTTAGAAAGTTCAGGATCCAGTCGCAGAGGGAGGAGCCGAGGCCAAGGCCACGGAGTTTGGAGATGAGTTTCATAGGAATTATGGTGTTGAAGGCTGAGCTGTAGTCGATAAATAGAAGTCTGACATAGGTGTCTTTGTTATCTAGGTGTTCCAGGGTAGAGTGCAGGGCCATGTAGATGGCGTCTGCTGTGGACCTGTTGCAGTGGTAAGCGAACTGTAGTGGATCACTGAATCATTGAAATCATAGAGCAGAGATAAAGGCTACTGAGTCTTCTGCGCTCGGAGCAAATGTTTGCAATTAATTTCAATCACTGTTCTTTCCCCATAGACCTGCAATTTATTTTTCAAGTTTATGATCTGGCTTCCTTTTGAAAGTTATGATACAATCTTTTTCCAACACCCTTTCAGGTAGTGCATTGTGGAGTTTTACTTGGAGCTGGTGTACTTGGTCACCGCCTTTGTCCCTTCCGACACGGTAGTGCATTGTGAATCATGAATTCATTTTTAAAAATCTCACCCCCTGTATCTTTTCTCAATCAGCTTAAATCTGTGTTGAAGGGGCAATTTGGACATCTTTAGATATGAGAACCGGTTTAAAACCTACAGTTCCATTTTACTGGAAGGTAAATTCTTCAGTTTGGACTGTGGAAATTGCTAATTGTAACAGACATTACAAGGACACAATTTGTCTGAGAGGCCAGTTATCAGGCAGCGAAACTGCATATGTTAGAATTCAAGGTCTATTCTACAAGATGTTACAGGATACCATTGTGATGACTCCATTCTACTGATAACAAGTAGGGAGGGCCAATGGACAGCATCCATGCCTCGATAAGAGCCATTAAAGGGCAGAGGAGGAAGGTGATTGATGGTCACACCCCAAATATCGAACCACCAATATCACTAATTGCAAGACAACATGCGTGCCTTTGTAATGATTGATCAATTTAATTAAGCATGCAGACCTTTAATGTGATTGGTTAATTATTTTCATATGCTGTGCATGATGTAAGTCATGATTGTACATAAATAACTAGTAACAAACTAATCGATAGTCATGATTGTACATAAATAACTAGTGAACAAATTATCGGTATATGCTAGTTCCGTGTAATCAAATCTTGGCGTACAACTGTCTATGTAATCATTAAATTTGTGCTTCTCTAGTGCCCCACTTGGAATACCACAAGCCCTCGCTATAGCTTGCAATGAAACTGCAGCCTTTACTCCAAGAGTCGTTATCTGGTTTCTCATGAGTGGAACAATGAAGTACACCAAGTCGAATAACTGTACTTTTTTCCACAACGTGTCCTCGGATTATTCACACCCTTGCTACTCAACTAGTTTAATTCTATAACATTCAAGGCTATGGGTCAAATGGGGTTAGGTAGGTAGGTCAGGTGTTTTCCATACGTCGGTTCAGGCTCGATTGGCCTCTTCGGTGGGTGTTATTCTGCAATTCTGATTCTATTTAATCGAAACCCCTCAATTTTTTACCTTTCTATTCAAACTTCCCCTAACTTTATTGCCGTGAGAATAATTCTTCTTTCTCGGGACTCCACAACTGAAGTCTCCCATCCCTAGCACCATTCCAGTAAATCATCCTCTTCACCCTCTTCAACATCAGCCAGCGATTAAGAGGTTAATCCAGTACTTTGTTTCTGAATTCTACACCTGTTTGTAAAGGCTTGCGTTTAAAAAGAAACATCAACTTGTCTTGCCGCATTCAAAGATTTATCTATGTAAGCCCTAGGTCTCTGTTCCTGGACCTCACTTAAAATTGGACCAATTAGTTTGTATTGTGTCTCCTTTTTCCTTCCAAGTGCATAACTTCACATTTTTCTATTCTAAACTAATCTCTCATGTATCTGCCACCCATTTTACCTGTTTGTTTATGTCTTTGTTTCAAGTTTGCTGATCTTAATGAATGATAGATTCAGTGTTATTATTAAGCTCAACCAAAAGAAAAGTCAAATTATGTTAAATGGAGGTTGTAGTTTCACTGCAGTGTTATAAACAGGAAGAAATACCAGAAATCAGGAACATCAACTACTTCTCCAGTAGCATTGGTCAGTTACTGGAAACTCTCCTTTAAATTGGAGGGATTGGCTAGATTTCAGATATTTCAAACACCACTGCCTGACAAGTTTCCATTACCGGATCATGTCCTTCGCAACATGAAATCAGTATAAGGGATGTTGCTTATTTGTAAGTATTAGTAATAACCAGTGTGCAAGTGTATTACCATGTAACCCTCTCCATGCACGACATCAAGTGACAAAGTAGTCACTCACACACAGATTCTTAGCAATCAAACTGATTTATATACATATCATTTGCCCAAATCTTTTGTTATGCAAGATACATAATATTATCTTGAAAGTGTCTTTGGCAGATTAAATTCACTCTTCTGCCAGAAGAAATCAGTCCGGATGGGTTAACAGTACAAGCTGAGCAGCGAGCCTTCTCCTCTGTTGTAAACTTCTTCTCAACTACAACAGTGGCTTTGCTTCAAAAGGATTTTGTTGACGGTTAAAGAGCTTTGGGACAGACTGAGATTCTGAAAGCCCAAAGGTACAAGTTTTCTTTCTATGAAAGGCCACTTAGTTCTGCCATAATTTATAGTGCCATTAATGGAGCTGGTGTAATTCAGGCCCAATTTCTGATATCTGCTGATCCAGGAAGAGCATGGATTTCACTCTCAACACCTTCGCCTTTAACTCATCCCATTTTCTCCAAATCAAAGGTGTAGCAATGGGTACCCGCATGGATCCCAGCTATGCTTGCCTTTTTATGGGGTACGTGGAACATTCCTTGTTCCAGGCCTACCCTGGTCCCCTCCCACAACTCCTTTACCGATACATTGATGACTATTTTGGTGCCGCGTCATGCTCTCATGCGGACCTGGAAAAATTCATCAACCTCGCTTCCAGTTTCCACCCCTCCATCACTTTCACCTGGTCCATCTCAGACACTTTCCTTCCCTTCCCTGATCTTTCTGTCTCCATTTCTGGCAATAGACTATCTACTAATATCCACTACAAGCCCACTGACTCCCACAGCTATCTTGACTACAGCTCTTCGCGCACCCTACACCCTGTAAGGACTCCATCCCTTTCTCTCAGCTCCTTCGCCTCCGTCACATTTGTTCCAATGATGCCATTTTCCAAAATGATGCTTCGAAAATGTGTTCCTTCTTCCTCAACCGTGATTTCCCACCTACAGTTTGTAATTGAAAATATGGAAAGATGTGTCATTTGAAACATGGAAGTCTGGCAGTATCTGGTCTGAGAGAAACACGAGAGGATACAGGGAAAGATCCCACAAAGGGTTAGCAGCAGCTGCCAGGAGAGGATTGTAAAATGCAGATAGCCTTAGTCAAGCAGGCTTAGCAGAATTTTTGTATGAAGCTAAAAACAATGGTTCACACCTTCATTGAAATTAACTATCTTAGTAAGGATCTGGAAAAGCATGGATGAGGGTTTCAGTTGAGCTCGGTGATAAATGTAAACCTTTCAAGCTATAACCAACTGGATTTTTAGCATTACGCTAA